>NC_143045.1:20388750-20712500 GCF_057628025.1 Oncorhynchus mykiss | reverse complement strand
TTGGTGAAATCAATTTATAAAGTTAGGACAGGAAAGGTAATCACTTCAGACTTTCCCATGATCTAGTTTTATGACCAGTTGCAGAAATTCCGTAAGAGATTTGTTACAGATTTGTAACAGAACTTTGAGTTGTAATGACTTATTAATTCATAAACAGTAAAAACACTTTAAATCTAATTGATAGGTCTACCTTTATTTGTAACTTCTGTTTACTTTCACCATCCTCCATCCCTGTGGCGATTTTAGCATTTAAATCTTGGTGGGGCAAATAAAATAAATAAAGTGGGAGGCATGCCAGCAAAGCCGCAACACAACACTAAAGTGGGAGGCATGCCAGCAAAGCCACAACACAACACTAAAGTGGGAGGCATGCCAGCAAAGCCACAACACAACACTAAACAATACATGAATTGCACTATAACGGTGACACACGGTGCCCACATAAAGCTATCCCAACAGTAGTCCCAACATCTTACCACTGCTACACCTGGCTGTCAGCGGAGCCTTGTCTGGCAGCGAAATAGTTAATTCAGCCTCATTTACTGCCTTTAGATTAAACATAGCTGATGGCTGATGTTGTTATTTTCTGTTTTTTTCTTTAGGCCTAATACCATATCAAAGTGCTTTTTGTGCTAAATCCATTACTCAAATTAGTTTATTACTAGTTTCCCAATAATACGAGCAATAATGTGTCAAAAACAGTGATAATGGAGCAGGTTTCGTTAGTTGTAGGTAAGGTAAGACCCAAGTGCAGACTGTGTGAAGTAACAATGTTATTGTAACAACAGGGTCAGGCATACGACAGGTCAAGGCAGGTAGGGGTCGATAATGCAGAGGTGGAGCAAAGGCAAAGGATGGCAGGCAGACTCAGGGTCAGGGACAGGCAGAGTTCAGTAATCCAGGGGTGGAGCGAAGATACAGGACAGCAGGCAGGCTCAGGAACAGGCAGAGTGGTCAGTCGGGCGGGAACAGGGTCAGAACAGACAAGGGTCAAAAACCAGGAGGACGAGAAAAGAGAGGCTGGGAAAAGACAGGCGCTGACAGGACAAATGCTGGTAAGCTTGACAAACAAAACAAACTGGCACAGACATACAGAGAACACAGGTATAAATACCCAGAGGATAAGTGGGGAAGATGGGCGACACCTGGAGGGGATGGAGACAAGCACAAGGACAGGTGAAACAGAACAGTGCATGACAATATGAGGTTGTTTTTTGATGAAAGCCACACCTCGGCCTGGTCTACTTGGTCAATTTCGCAAGCGGCCTGGAAGTCTTGCGATGTTGCGCCTCTGTGCTACAGATGTGTTTCTCAGACCAGGAGACATCCCAAAAAGATGTCTTCTCACGAAAAGTCTGAACGGTTTGAGCTACATGAGACTCACCTGAAGTTCCTGATACTTTTTCCTAAAACTTTCCTATATCTCTTAGATGAATTTCAGACACCTCAATCCATACTTCCTTTTGATTTATTTTTGGACTATTTGTTTTGCCATGTATGAATGTGTTATTCAATGTGTTTCTGTGGGATAATACAGGGGTCGGCAACCTAAGGCACGTGTGCCAGCCTTGGCTTGGCACACTGTATTTGCCTTGGCACGCCAAGGCTTGGCAAGCCAAGGCTTGGCAAGCTACCCCCCCAAAAATAAAAAAAATATAAAAAAATAGTTCTTTTTTTTAAATAATTGAAATTGCATGCATTAGTTTCGAAATTGCTTTGGTATTTATTGCAACATTGTAGTTCCTAAGGTATTTAAATCCTGATTAGCCAATGGGCTTTCATGATTTTGCAGGAGTTTCATATTATCAGTTCAGCGGAAGGCGACCCGCCTCGCCTCTCCCACCAAATTCAAAACCAAGGCAGCACTGTAGATGATAGACTCGTTTTCACTTAGCAAGCATTCTTTTGTTATTTTAACAAGTTCAGGGTTCAAAATGTCATCAGCAAAGAAAAATAAGGCAGATGTCTGCTCATTTATTGCCTCTTGGACAAAGGAATATGGATTTGTTTTACTGAAGGACCGGTCTGTTTGCGCTCTCTGTTGTAAAACTGTTGTTTGTCAGACATGAAGTGTACCGCATTATTTTGAAACGAGACATGAGAAAAACTTCAACGATGAGGCAGACAAGGCTGAAGGAATCAAGAGGGCCATGTCCAAGTATAAAAAGCAAAGCAGTGTGTTTAGAAATCTACATGCAGTCAAAAATCAAGCTACAGAGGGGAGCTATAAAGTTGCACAGTGCATTGCTAAAAATGGAAAACCACTTACTAATGGGGAATATATCAAGGAGGCTTTCCTCAGTAGTTCGCAGGCTTTATTTGATGGATGGCCTAACAAAGACAATCATCTCAAAGATAAAAGACATGTCTGTGTCTGCCATAACTGTTGAAAGGCACATTAAAAGATTCACCTGTGTTTAGTGTGGCTCTTGATGAGTGTGGATGTGAATGACTTTCCACGTCTGGCAGTTGTTGGAAGATACTATGACTCAGAGCAGGTACGTGAGGAGCTGTTTTCTCTAAAACCCATGCATGGTATTACTGAAGGAGAAGATGTAGCAAAAGCCTTCACAGATCATTTTGAGGAGAGAGGTGTCGATATTAAAAACGTATTCGCTATCACAACTGACGGTGCCCCCGCTATGGTGGGGAAACATAAAGGAAAGCTGATTGAAGATAAGATTGGCCACCCCGTGGTTAGTTAAATGATAGTGCCTAAGAAGCCAGTGTTTGGAGGATATTGGCACGTGTGTTGTTAGGTCCGAATCTGAATCTGTATTCCAAGATCAAGCCCGTGTTGCTAATAGACTGTTTAGCGAGCTATGGAATTTTCAACAGACACAATTAGTTGTAATGCACATATGAAAATCATAACTGACAAGCAGATCGTTAGAAATGGTAGGATAAATTGGCACTCCACGCAAAAAAAGGTTACAGACCCCCGGGGTAATAGAAGTAAGGCCAAGCAAATCAAATCAAATCTATTCATATAGCCCTTTGTACATCAGCTGATATCTCAAAGTGCTGTACAGAAACCCAGCCTAAAACCCCAAACAGCAAGCAATGCAGGTGTAGAAGCACGGTGGCTAGGAAAAACTCCCTAGAAAGGCCAAAACCTAAGAAGAAACCTAGAGAGGAACCAGGCTATGTGGGGTGGCCAGTCCTCTTCTGGCTGTGCCGGGTGGAGATTATAACAGAACATGGCCAAGATGTTCAAATGTTCCTAAATGACCAGCATGGTCCAATAATAATAAGGCAGCACAGTTGAAACTGGAGCAGCAGCACAGCCAGGTGGACTGGGGACAGCAAGGAGTCATCATGTCAGGTAGTCCTGAGGCATGGTCCTAGGGCTCAGGTCCTCCGAGAGAGAGAAAGAAAGAGAGAAAGAGAGAATTAGAGAGAGCACACTTAAATTCACACAGGACACCGAATAGGACAGGAGAAGTACTCCAGATATAACAAACTGACCATAGCCCCCCGACACATAAACTACTGCAGCATAAATACTGGAGGCTGAGACAGGAGGGGTCAGGAGACACTGTGGCCCCATCCGAGGACACCCCCGGACAGGGCCAAACAGGAAGGATATAACTCCACCCACTTTGCCAAAGCACAGCCCCCACGCCACTAGAGGGATATCTTCAACCACCAACTTACCATCCTGAGACAAGGCCGAGTATAGCCCACAAAGATCTCCGCCACGGCACAACCCAAGGGGGGGCGCCAACCCAGACAGGAAGATCACATCAGTGACTCAACCCACTCAAGTGACGCACCCCTCCTAGGGACGGTATGAAAGAGCCCCAGTAAGCCAGTGACTCGACCCCTGTAATAGGGTTAGAGGCAGAGAATCCCAGTGGAAAGAGGGGAACCGGCCAGGCAGAGACAGCAAGGGCCTTTCGTTGCTCCAGAGCCTTTCCGTTCACCTTCCCACTCCTGGGCCAGACTACACTCAATCATATGACCCACTGAAGAGATGAGTCTTCAGTAAAGACTTAAAGGTTGAGACCGAGTTTGCGTCTCTTACATGGGTAGGCAGACCATTCCATAAAAATGGAGCTCTATAGGAGAAAGCCCTGCCTCCAGCTGTTTGCTTAGAAATTCTAGGGACAATTAGGAGGCCTGCATCTTGTGACCGTAGCGTACGTGTAGGTATGTACGGCAGGACCAAATCAGAGAGATAGGTAGGAGCAAGCCCATGTAATGCTTTGTAGGTTAGGAGTAAAACCTTGAAATCAGCCCTTGCCTTGACAGGAAGCCAGTGTAGGGAGGCTAGCACTGGAGTAATATGATCAAATTTTTTGGTTCTAGTCAGGATTCTAACAGCCGTATTTAGCACTAACTGAAGTTTATTTAGTTTATTTATGTAGTTTATCCGGGTAGCCGGAAAGTAGAGCATTGCAGTAGTCTAACCTAGAAGTGACAAAAGCATGGATACATTTTTCTGCATCATTTTTGGACAGAAAGCAAATTCAATGTTTCATCAAATAATTTCTAAATATTTTTTTGTGATACCTACATGGGTCATGAAATAGCTAAATTATCCATGCTATGACTGTCTTAAAACAATTCCATGTGTTAGCTTAGTAGAGGCTTAGACTCTTAGTCTTCATTTGATTATAGACCCATACTTTAATAAATCGTAACAATAAAATAATAACAAAGCTTATAAACAATAAAATGGCAAAAGTCTTACCAGACTTGATACATTTCAATCAAACAGGGTTTATTAAAATAGACACTTAATAACAAATACAAGAACCAGTAGCAGTGTGTGGGTAAAATCACTGGGGAAGACAAGCCAGAAAAAAAACATATTACAACCTACATGTTGTGATAATTGTGTTGTCTGCTCTATAACCTGTTAGTTCATATGCCTTAACACCGTGATATATAGGACCAAGGCCGAGACAATAAGAAGACACAGTGGCAAAATAAATTCAACCACACCTTTGTTTTTTCACAAAACTGGAGAGCAACCTCTGTCTGGTGATGTCCACAAAGCATATTGCATCTAAACAAATAGTTACATGACCTACAGCATGGTCAAGCAAGTTAATGTTTCCGGCATTTTGGGATTACTAAACAACTATTGATTTAGAACCATGGAGAGTTACCGCAAGTAGCAAACAAAACAGGAGCTGCCTCCACTACTCCATCACCATTTCAACTTCAACATTTCAACATCATGAAATCACCTATGCTTTGTCTAATACAGTGACAATTAAAAGATACCAAAAACAATTTAGTTCAATCAAAGTAAGCTAAATATGATGTGGCTGTCCATGGTTCTGACTTCTGTGTATGTGTCTTTTCTGTGCATGTGTGCGTGCAAGTAGAAAAAACATGTTGACTCACCCTACTTGTAGAAACTCCGATGCCGTCCTCCTCTCATGATGACGAAACAGTCTATCACTCTGTCATACAGTACACACTTTTATTTTTTGTTGTCCTGGTTAAAATGCTTGCTTGATATCCTAACTTCCTTTCGTTGGAAACATTAGCTAGTTAACATTAGCCTTCTACATCTAGCTACATATTGAATGTCCATCCTCTCAGGTCATGGGCACAATGTATAAATTTATTGTTGGATCAAAATCGCTGTTATAATTATTGGCCAGTATGCACTGGCAATTGAACCAAACATTAATATAAACTAAACTTATTTCCATGACAGAATTATGAAGTAATTTTGGTCAGACCAATGTAGATAGTTTCAAATACATGCAACTTAACAGTTGTATATCACAACATTTTTATTTGAAATATTTTGGACATCAGAGGAAATCTGGGAATCTTATTTGAGTCAGAAAAGGATATTCATATGATAGGGAAGACAACATTTTGTAGAGAGCATATCCAACTGATAATCTGTTCGAAAAAATAGAAATGATTGGAAACCAAAACCTACAAAAACTGAGCATAACTAACAAAATTACAGTTAAAGAAAATGTACGCTTAATGCAATATGGGATAATATATAGAATTGATTATACAAGAGACAAAATTCACAAATTCTACAGCACAACGGTAGAGTCATGTTTTAAGTGTAAAATGAATAATGACTCAATAATCCATGCTTTCTGGAAACTCTATAAAGTCAGGAGGTTGTTGGTGGAGCTAACCAAATGGGTTGGACGATTCTCTTCTCATCACTCATCTTGAAAAAAAGTATACTAAAAAATTGGAAATTAATCAATAAAAACAATGGGAAAACGGGGGCTACGGAGAGAAACAAAATGGTGCTGTTTAAGTGATGCCGGCACTGGAGATGGGGGTGTGAGCAGGTGTGATGTAGTTGATGTTTGTATGATTGTGGTCGTTTCTATGTGTATGTGTCATGTATTGTCATGTTGTGTCTTTCTGTCCTTTCCTTTCACCCTGTCTCCCTCTGCTGGTCGTATTAGGTTACCTTTTCTCCCCCGCTTTCCCCCAGCTGTTCCTTGTCTCCTCTGACTACCTCATCCACCCCTTTTCCCACCTGTTCCCTTTTTCCCTCTGATTAGGTCCCTATATCTCTCTCTGTTTCTGCTCCTGTCTTTGTCGGATTCTTGTTTGTTGTGTTTCATGCCTGAACCAGACTATCGTCATGTTTGCTGTAACCTTGTCCTGTCCTGTCGGAATCTGCCGGTCTATCTGAGCCTACCTATGTTTGGTTATTAAAGAAGCTCTGTTTAAGTTAATTCGCTTTTGGGTCCTCATTCACTCACCGTAACAGAAGAATCCGACCAAGAATGGACCCAGCGACTTCGGATCCTCTCCACTCAGCCGTCGGGATCCAGGGAGCGATGCTAGGCAGACACGAGCAGGAATTGTCTGCTGCTCGACATGCCGTTGAGACCCTGGCCACCCAAGTCTCCAACCTCACAGAACAGGTTCACCATCTCCGCCTCGATCCACCGGCCACTTCCAGGGCTTTCGAATCTCCGGAGCCCAGAATCAATAACCCGCCGTGTTACTCTGGGGAGCCCACTGAATGCCGCTCGTTCCTCACCCAGTGTGATATTGTGTTTTCTCTCCAGCCCAACACTTACGCCAGGAGCACTGCTCGTGTCGCCTACGTCATATCTCTCCTTACTGGACGGGCTCGTGAGTGGGGCACGGCAATCTGGGAGGCAAGGGCTGAGTGTACTAACCAGTATCAGGACTTTAAGGAGGAGATGATACGGGTTTTTGATCGATCTGTTTTTGGGGAGGAGGCTTCCAGGGCCCTGTCTTCCCTATGTCAAGGCAATCGATCCATAACAGACTACTCTATTGAGTTTCGCACTCTTGCTGCCTCCAGTGGCTGGAACGAGCCGGCCTTGCTCGCTCGTCTTCTGGAGGGTCTCCGCGCAGAGGTAAAGGATGAGATTCTCTCCCGGGAGGTTCCTTCCAGCGTGGATTCCTTGATTGAACTCGCTATTCGCATTGAGCGACGGGTTGATCTTCGTCACCGAGCTCGTGGAAAGGAGCTCGCGCTCTCCGTTGCCCCCCTCTCCGCATCACTACCATCTTCCTCTGCCGGCTCGGGAGCTGAGCCTATGCAGCTGGGAGGTATCCGCATCTCGACTAAGGAGAGGGAACGGAGAATCACCAACCGCCTCTGTCTCTATTGCGGTTCTGCTGGTCATTTTGTCACTTCATGTCCAGTAAAAGCCAGAGCTCATCAGTAAGCGGAGGGCTACTGGTGAGCGCTACTACTCCTGTCTCTCCATCAAGATCCTGCACTACCTTGTCGGTCCATCTACGCTGGACCGGTTCGTCAGCTTCCTGCAGTGCCTTAATAGACTCTGGGGCGGAGGGCTGTTTTATGGACGAGACCTGGGCTCGGGAACATGACATTCCTCTCAGACAGTTAAGGGAGTCCACGGCCATGTTCGCCCTGGATGAAATCTGGGAATCTTATTTGAGTCAGAAAAGGATATTCATATGATAGGGAAGACAACATTTTGTAGAGAGCATATCCAACTGATAATCTGTTCGAAAAAATAGAAATGATTGGAAACCAAAACCTACAAAAACTGAGCATAACTAACAAAATTACAGTTAAAGAAAATGTACGCTTAATGCAATATGGGATAATATATAGAATTGATTATACAAGAGACAAAATTCACAAATTCTACAGCACAACGGTAGAGTCATGTTTTAAGTGTAAAATGAATAATGACTCAATAATCCATGCTTTCTGGAAACTCTATAAAGTCAGGAAGTTGTTGGTGGAGCTAACCAAATGGGTTGGACGATTCTCTTCTCATCACTCATCTTGAAAAAAAGTATACTAAAAAATTGGAAATTAATCAATAAAAACAATGGGAAAACGGGGGCTACGGAGAGAAACAAAATGGTGCTGTTTAAGTGATGCCGGCACTGGAGATGGGGGTGTGAGCAGGTGTGATGTAGTTGATGTTTGTATGATTGTGGTCGTTTCTATGTGTATGTGTCATGTATTGTCATGTTGTGTCTTTCTGTCCTTTCCTTTCACCCTGTCTCCCTCTGCTGGTCGTATTAGGTTACCTTTTCTCCCCCGCTTTCCCCCAGCTGTTCCTTGTCTCCTCTGACTACCTCATCCACCCCTTTTCCCACCTGTTCCCTTTTTCCCTCTGATTAGGTCCCTATATCTCTCTCTGTTTCTGCTCCTGTCTTTGTCGGATTCTTGTTTGTTGTGTTTCATGCCTGAACCAGACTATCGTCATGTTTGCTGTAACCTTGTCCTGTCCTGTCGGAATCTGCCGGTCTATCTGAGCCTACCTATGTTTGGTTATTAAAGAAGCTCTGTTTAAGTTAATTCGCTTTTGGGTCCTCATTCACTCACCGTAACAGAAGAATCCGACCAAGAATGGACCCAGCGACTTCGGATCCTCTCCACTCAGCCGTCGGGATCCAGGGAGCGATGCTAGGCAGACACGAGCAGGAATTGTCTGCTGCTCGACATGCCGTTGAGACCCTGGCCACCCAAGTCTCCAACCTCACAGAACAGGTTCACCATCTCCGCCTCGATCCACCGGCCACTTCCAGGGCTTTCGAATCTCCGGAGCCCAGAATCAATAACCCGCCGTGTTACTCTGGGGAGCCCACTGAATGCCGCTCGTTCCTCACCCAGTGTGATATTGTGTTTTCTCTCCAGCCCAACACTTACGCCAGGAGCACTGCTCGTGTCGCCTACGTCATATCTCTCCTTACTGGACGGGCTCGTGAGTGGGGCACGGCAATCTGGGAGGCAAGGGCTGAGTGTACTAACCAGTATCAGGACTTTAAGGAGGAGATGATACGGGTTTTTGATCGATCTGTTTTTGGGGAGGAGGCTTCCAGGGCCCTGTCTTCCCTATGTCAAGGCAATCGATCCATAACAGACTACTCTATTGAGTTTCGCACTCTTGCTGCCTCCAGTGGCTGGAACGAGCCGGCCTTGCTCGCTCGTCTTCTGGAGGGTCTCCGCGCAGAGGTAAAGGATGAGATTCTCTCCCGGGAGGTTCCTTCCAGCGTGGATTCCTTGATTGAACTCGCTATTCGCATTGAGCGACGGGTTGATCTTCGTCACCGAGCTCGTGGAAAGGAGCTCGCGCTCTCCGTTGCCCCCCTCTCCGCATCACTACCATCTTCCTCTGCCGGCTCGGGAGCTGAGCCTATGCAGCTGGGAGGTATCCGCATCTCGACTAAGGAGAGGGAACGGAGAATCACCAACCGCCTCTGTCTCTATTGCGGTTCTGCTGGTCATTTTGTCACTTCATGTCCAGTAAAAGCCAGAGCTCATCAGTAAGCGGAGGGCTACTGGTGAGCGCTACTACTCCTGTCTCTCCATCAAGATCCTGCACTACCTTGTCGGTCCATCTACGCTGGACCGGTTCGTCAGCTTCCTGCAGTGCCTTAATAGACTCTGGGGCGGAGGGCTGTTTTATGGACGAGACCTGGGCTCGGGAACATGACATTCCTCTCAGACAGTTAAGGGAGTCCACGGCCTTGTTCGCCCTGGATGATAGTCCTCTCCCCAGGATTCAGCGTGAGACGCTACCTTTAACCCTCACTGTTTCTGGTAATCATAGCGAAACCATTTCTTTTTTAATTTTTCGTTCACCTTTTACACCTGTTGTTTTGGGCCATCCCTGGCTAGTTTGTCATAATCCTTCCATTAATTGGTCTAGTAATTCTATCCTCTCCTGGAACGTCTCTTGTCATGTGAAATGTTTAATGTCTGCTATCCCTCCTGTTTCCTCTGTCTCTTCTTCACAGGAGGAGCCTGGTGATTTGACAGGGGTGCCGGAGGAATATCACGATCTGCGCACGGTGTTCAGTCGGTCCAGGGCCACCTCTCTTCCTCCACACCGGTCGTATGATTGTAGTATTGATCTCCTTCCGGGAACCACTCCCCCCCGGGGTAGACTATACTCTCTGTCGGCTCCCGAACGTAAGGCTCTCGAGGATTATTTGTCTGTAGCTCTTGACGCCGGTACCATAGTCCCCTCCTCCTCTCCCGCCGGAGCGGGGGGGTTTTTTGTCAAGAAGAAGGACGGGTCTCTGCGCCCCTGCATAGATTATCGAGGGCTGAATGACATAACAGTGAAGAATCGTTATCCGCTTCCTCTTATGTCTTCAGCCTTCGAGATCCTGCAGGGAGCCAGGTTTTTCACTAAGTTGGACCTTCGTAACGCTTACCATCTCGTGCGCATCAGGGAGGGGGACGAGTGGAAGACGGCGTTTAACACTCCGTTAGGGCACTTTGAATACCGGGTTCTTCCTTTCGGCCTCGCTAACGCTCCAGCTGTCTTTCAGGCATTAGTCAATGATGTCCTGAGAGACATGCTGAACATCTTTGTTTTCGTTTACCTTGACGATATCCTGATTTTTTCACCGTCACTCCAGATTCATGTTCAGCACGTTCGACGTGTCCTCCAGCGCCTTTTAGAGAATTGTCTTTTTGTGAAGGCTGAGAAGTGCACTTTTCATGCCTCCTCCGTCACATTTCTCGGTTCTGTTATTTCCGCTGAAGGCATTAAGATGGATCCCGCTAAGGTCCAAGCTGTCATTGATTGGCCCACCCCTAAGTCACGCATCGAGCTGCAGCGCTTTCTCGGCTTCGCGAACTTCTATCGTCGTTTCATCCGTAATTTCGGTCAGGTGGCAGCTCCTCTCACAGCCCTTACTTCTGTCAAGACGTGCTTTAAGTGGTCCGTTTCCGCCCAGGGAGCTTTTGATCTCCTCAAGAATCGTTTTACATCCGCTCCTATCCTTGTTACACCTGACGTCTCTAGACAGTTCGTTGTCGAGGTTGACGCGTCAGAGGTGGGCGTGGGAGCCATTCTTTCTCAGCGCTCCCTCTCTGACGACAAGGTCCACCCATGCGCGTATTTTTCTCATCGCCTGTCGCCGTCGGAACGTAACTATGATGTGGGAAACCGCGAACTGCTCGCCATCCGGTTAGCCCTAGGCGAATGGCGACAGTGGTTGGAGGGGGCGACCGTTCCTTTTGTCGTTTGGACTGACCATAGGAACCTTGAGTACATCCGTTCTGCCAAACGACTTAATGCGCGTCAGGCGCGTTGGGCGCTGTTTTTCGCTCGTTTCGAGTTCGTGATTTCTTATCGTCCGGGCTCTAAGAACACCAAGCCTGATGCTTTATCTCGTCTCTTCAGTTCTTCAGTAGCCTCCACTGACCCCGAGGGGATTCTCCCTGAGGGGCGTGTTGTCGGGTTGACTGTCTGGGGAATTGAGAGGCAGGTAAAGCAAGCGCTCACTCACACTCCGTCGCCGCGCGCTTGTCCTAGGAACCTTCTTTTGTTCCCGTTCCTACTCGTCTGGCCGTTCTTCAGTGGGCTCACTCTGCCAAGTTAGCCGGCCACCCTGGCGTTCGGGGTACGCTTGCTTCCATTCGCCAGCGTTTTTGGTGGCCCACCCGGGAGCATGACACGCGTCGTTTCGTGGCTGCTTGTTCGGTCTGCGCGCAGACTAAGTCCGGTAACTCTCCTCCTGCCGGCCGTCTCAGGCCGCTTCCCATTCCCTCTCGACCGTGGTCTCACATCGCCTTAGATTTTGTCACCGGACTGCCTTCGTCAGCGGGGAAGACTGTTATTCTTACGGTTGTCGATAGGTTCTCTAAGGCGGCTCATTTCATTCCCCTTGCTAAGCTTCCTTCTGCTAAAGAGACGGCACAAATCATCATCGAGAATGTTTTCAGAATTCATGGCCTTCCGTCAGACGTCGTTTCGGACAGAGGTCCGCAATTCACGTCTCAATTTTGGAGGGAGTTTTGCCGTTTGATTGGGGCTTCCGTCAGTCTCTCTTCCGGCTTTCACCCCCAGTCTAACGGTCAAGCAGAACGGGCCAATCAGACTATTGGTCGCATCTTACGCAGTCTTTCTTTTCGCAACCCTGCGTCTTGGTCAGAACAGCTCCCCTGGGCAGAATACGCCCACAACTCGCTTCCTTCGTCTGCGACCGGGCTATCTCCTTTTCAGAGTAGCCTCGGGTACCAGCCTCCGCTGTTCTCATCTCAGTTCGCCGAGTCCAGCGTCCCCTCCGCTCAGGCTTTTGTCCAACGTTGCGAGCGCACCTGGAAGAGGGTCAGGTCTGCACTTTGCCGTTATAGGACGCAGACTGTGAGGGCTGCTAATAAGCGTAGAACTAAGAGTCCTAGATATTGTCGCGGTCAGAGAGTTTGGCTCTCCACTCAGAACCTTCCCCTTAAGACGGCTTCTCGCAAGTTGACCCCGCGGTTCATTGGTCCGTTCCGTATTTCTCGGGTCATTAATCCTGTCGCAGTTCGACTTCTTCTTCCGCGATACCTTCGTCGCGTCCACCCGGTCTTCCATGTCTCCTGTATCAAGCCCGTTCTTCGCGCCCCCGCTCGTCTTCCCCCCCCCCCCCCCATCCTTGTCGAGGGCGCACCCATCTACAGGGTCCGCAGGATTTTGGACATGCGTCCTCGGGGCCGTGGTCACCAGTACCTCGTAGATTGGGAGGGGTACGGTCCTGAGGAGAGGAGTTGGGTTCCCTCTCGGGACGTGCTGGACCGTGCGCTGATCGAGGATTTCCTCCATTGCCGCCAGGTTTCCTCCTCGAGTGCGCCAGGAGGCGCTCGGTGAGTGGGGGGGTACTGTCATGTATTGTCATGTTGTGTCTTTCTGTCCTTTCCTTTCACCCTGTCTCCCTCTGCTGGTCGTATTAGGTTACCTTTTCTCCCCCGCTTTCCCCCAGCTGTTCCTTGTCTCCTCTGACTACCTCATCCACCCCTTTTCCCACCTGTTCCCTTTTTCCCTCTGATTAGGTCCCTATATCTCTCTCTGTTTCTGCTCCTGTCTTTGTCGGATTCTTGTTTGTTGTGTTTCATGCCTGAACCAGACTATCGTCATGTTTGCTGTAACCTTGTCCTGTCCTGTCGGAATCTGCCGGTCTATCTGAGCCTACCTATGTTTGGTTATTAAAGAAGCTCTGTTTAAGTTAATTCGCTTTTGGGTCCTCATTCACTCACCGTAACAGTATGTTTTGTATTGTTTATAAAATCTTTGGGCAGGGGTCTTTACTCCAACATTGTGTTTTGATGTCTTTCTAATACCTTTTTAAGAATTTTTCTGGTAGATGTTTTCTAAGACCTGTTTTCCGTCTGTTTGACAAGACTTCACAGTCTTTGCGTATTCCTAAAAATGTATATACAGTGCAATTGGAAAGTATTCAGAACCTTTGACTTTTTCTAAAATTGATTTAAAAAAATCCTCATCAACCTACAACCAATACCCCATAATGACAAAGCGAAAACAGTTTTTTAGAAATGTTTGCAAATGTAATAAAAATAAAAACAGAAATACCTTATTTACATATGTATTCAGACCCTTTGCTATGAGACTCGAAATTGAGCTCAGGTGCATCCTGTTTCCATTGATCATCCTTGAGATGTTTCTACAACATGATTGGAGTCCACCTGTGGTAAATTCAATTGATTGGAGAGGATGTGTACAGGCACACACCTGTCTATATGAGTTCCCACAGATGACAGTGCATGTCAGAGTAAAAACCAGGACTTGAGGTCAAAGGAATTGTCCGTAGAGCTCCGAGACAGAATTGTGTCGAGGCACAGATCTGGGGAAGTGTACCAAAACATTTCTGCAGCATTGAAGGTTCACAAGAACATGTGTCCTCCATCATTCTTAAATGGAAGAAGTTTGGAACCACCAAGACTCTTACTATAGCTGTCTGCCCGGCCAAACTGGTCAAATTTTCTTCCTGCAGGCAGTCACTGAGTCCGATGTGCTAAAGGTGCTCCTTAAACTTGACACCAAAAAACCATCTGGGTCAGTTGGTTTAGACCCTTTCTTCTTATTGGTTGCTGCCCCTATCATCGCCAAGCCTATCTCCAATCTTTTTAACCTGTCTCTCCAATCTGGGGAAGTTCTCATTGCTTTTAAGGAAGCCACGGTTCGTCCTTTATTTAAAGGGGGAGATCAAGCTGATTGTAACTGTTATAGGCCTATTTCTATTTTGCCCTGTTTATCAAAAGTCTTGGAAAAACTTGTCAATAATCAACTGACTGGCTTTCTTGATGTCTATAGTATTCTCTCGGGTATGCAATCTGGTTACTGCTCAGGTTATGGATGTGTCACTGCAACCTTAAAGGTCCTCAATGATGTCACAATTACCCTCGATTCTAAGCAATATTATAATGCTATTTTTATTGACTTGGCCAAAGCTTTTGATACGGTAGACCATTCCATTCTTGTGGGTCGGCTAAGGAGTATTGATATCTCTGAGGGGTCTTTGGCCTGGTTTGTTAACTACCTCTCTCAAAGAGTGCAGTGTATAAAGTCAGAAAATCTGCTGTTTCAGCCGTCTCTGCTGTCTCTCTTCGTGTGGTGTTGTGGTGTCTCTCTTGTTGTGATGTGTGTTTTGTCCTATATTTATATTGTATTTATTTTTTATCCCAGGCCCCCATCCCTGAAGGAGGCCTTTTGCCTCTTGGTAGGCCGTCATTGTAGATATTTGTTCTTAACTGACTTGCCTAGTTAAATAAAGGTTAAATAAAAATGTAAACAACAAAAATTCGGGGAGAAGGGCCTTGGACAGGAAGGTGACTAAGAACCCGATGGTCACTCTGACAGAGCTCCAGAGTTCCTCTGTGTAGATGGGAGAACCATTCAGAAGGACAACCAAGTCTGCAGCAGTCCACCAATAAGGCCTTCATGGTAGAGGCGCCAGTCGGAAGCCACTCCTCAGTAAATGGCATATGACAGCCCGCTGGAGTTTGCCAAAGGCACCTAAAGGACTCTCAGATCATGAGAAGCAAGATTCTCTGGTCTGGTGAAACCATGATGGAACTCTTTGGTCTGAATGTCAAATGTCACGTCTGTGGGAAACCTGGCACCATCCCTATGGTGAAGCATGGTGGTGGCAGCATCATGCTGTGGGGATGTTTTTCAGCTGCAGGGATTGAAACTAGTCAGGATCGAGGGAAAGATGAATGGCGCAAAGTACAGAGAGATCCTTGATGAAAACCTGCTCCAGAGCGCTCAGGACCTCAGACTGGGAAGAAGGTTCACCTTCCAACAGGACAACAACCTTAAGCACACAGCCAAGACAACGCAGGAGTGGCTTCGGGACAAGTCTCTGAAGGTTCTTGAGTGGCCCAGCCAGAGTCCGGAATTGAAGCCGATCGAACATCTCTGGAGAGACCTGAAAATTGCTGTGCAGCGATGCTCCCCATCCAACCTGACAGCGTTTGAGTGGATCTGCATAGAAGAATGGGAGAAACTCCCCTAATACAGGTGTGACAAGCTTGTAGCGTCATATCCAAGAAGTCTTGAGGCTGAAATCGCTGTACTGGGTAAAGGGTCGGGAATACTCATGTTACTTTTTTTTATACATACGTAAAAATGTCTAAAAACTTGTTTTGACTTTGTCATTATGGGGTATTGTGTGCAGATTGATGAGGGTGGGGGAAACTATTTAATATATTTTAGAATAAGGCTGTAACAAAATGTGGAAAAAGTCAACTGGTCTGAATACTTCCCAAACGCACTTTATGCTTTAATTTAAAATATATATATACTCCCAGCTCCTGCGTTTGATGTGCTGGTTTACTAACCACTGGTCCTGGCAATAATTATTGTGCACACCTGGCATTCATCATTTACGCGCACCTGCGCTTAATCAATAGGCACACCTGGACTCCATCACTTCACTGATTACCTCCCCTATATCGGTCACTCCCTTAGTCAATACTGCCTGGGGAATATAACTATGTGTTTCATGTCTGTACACTACTCGTGGTTCTTGTATTGTTCCTTGTTCCGTTTATTCCTAAATTCACCACCTGCACTTGCTTTCCGACTGCCAGCGTCCAGGTTACACTCATGGATCCTTTTACATGGAAATTACCTTCAGAAAATGAGTCATGGTGCAATGAGATTGGCTTTGAAATGATATAGTATGCATATTATTCACTGAGTCAGTGCCATTCTTATTCAACCCATAAGTGTTTTGGTCATCCATGGGCATACAGTACATTATACTGGATAAAGCCATGAATGGCTTTCACAGATTAATGAATGGAGAGGGAAATAGAGGATACTACAGTGTATAACTAGACTACTACAGTGTTACCAACCCCACCATGATGATTCTTCATTTCATGCCAGCCAGTTAACGATAGATAAGAAGCTTGTAATGAACGGGTTTATGAATTAAAATAGCATCCAGAGGTTTCACTAGTTCATTCCCATACAACGCCAAGACAGCATCACACCTTATCAGCCCAAAATACACACCTCCTGACTGCCTGCTCAGCCAATCAACACCTGCTCTGGCATTCACAGTCTGACTGTGTCTGTCTCCATGCAGCCCACAATCAATTAGGCCAATAGAAAACGTACAGTGGAATTTCCTCATCATCACTCGGGAGAGCAATGAACCGGACAGGAGATCAATGCAAATGAAGGAGGCCGCAGCACATCAGAATGAGAGATATGACAACTCGTCACACAATCACCAGGCCTCATTACAATAACTAATCTGCCCATTGAATTATTCAGCTCGCTGGAACCAGATAGATGACTTGTGTTTGCAAAGTGACCCTAATTATCCCAATCTTTTATTAGCAATTTTGTACTCCCCTGTAATTGTGATCTGAGGAGGTAATGTTGGCAAATACCTTTCTAGACATTATTATAACATCATGCATAATGCCTTACTCAGGCAGGCTGTGATTAGGTATAGACCCGTTTAGCATAAATTAGCATCTCCAAAACGTTGGTCACATGCACGCTGCGCTGTTTCTACGATATGAATAAAGGAAACATACTTATATGGGGAAGTCACTGGCTTATTTCAGTGAGGAAACAATGCTTTCTCCCTTGTCTATTGATGTGCTATCAGATTATTTAGATTTGCCATCATTGTCAGAGGAAAATAATATTGAGATGTTTTTATCTCATGTATTGATCAGAGTACTTGAGTCTCATCATAACATGGAAACATGGTAGATTTGGTTTGATATCAGGGGATGCACTGTGTGTGCAAATAATTAGAGAGAATTAGTTTTATATTGTCTCAATGAGCTGCCCCCCAAAAAATCAAACTCCCAAGAACAATACTTCCTTTATTTGTATATTCTTTAGATTGGCACCTTTCCCAGTAGATGAAAGCAGTACAGGGTAATTTGAATGAGGTCAAATAGAAAGTATTGTTTGATTTTACCGTGCTGTTCTTCAGCACATTTCTTAAGTGACTCATCACTTCAGCTGGAGTGCACCCTAAATAGTTCTGATGCTCTCTCTCTTTCTCTCAGTGTTCTTGATAGGATTTGTGTACAAATATGAATTTGGATGAGTGATACATATGTTTGTACATTTGCATCAGCAGGGACTGTCAATAAACAGCAGTTTTAGAGCCTTAATAGAGAGCCTCAACTAGAAATACCATGTTTCAAATGACTACTATTGACCTGTTTCTTTATCTATTGTACTCTAATATTTTGTCTACCAAACCCAACTAACTTCACACAGTTGACTGGGGCGCTGTGAAATATTTATCATCCTCATGGTAACTACCCCTGCTGAGCTTGTCAGCCCTTCACAGTGGAGAGGAGACATGTTTGATCTCTTCATCAGCAGCCTCACACACTGATTTGGAAATGGTTTACACACATATATAACAAATAAACAAGGCCACCAAACAACATACAGAATCTATTTAAAGCGTATTTACTAATCTGCAAATTGCTAAATTATTACAATGCAATAAAACTCAGTGAGATTCTGTGATATGCAATGGCTGGTTTCGGCTGGTTACTTGTCCACCTTGATAACACGTTGCCTTCATTGTAGAATGGATATGCCTATGTTTCCCAGATACAGCACATGTGGGCTATGTGGTTGTAGTTTGTGCTCTGATCTAGACAGGATTGGTCTATAACTGTCACGCATGCTCCCGCTCTTCCACCATGGCGTTTGAGGGCGCCAGGCTCCCCAGCATTGCGCACTCCTGCCACCATCATTACGCACACCTGCCTTTCCCCGTCACGCGCATCAGCGTATTATTGGACTCACCGGGAATCAATCACCTGTTTATTACCTCTCCTATATTTCTCAGTTCCCCACCTCTGTTCCCGGCCGGGATCCAAGAATGTCAAGCCGGATGCACTGTCCAGCCACCATAGTCCCTCGACTATGACCCCGGAACCTGAAACCATCCTTCCCACTTAGTGCCTGGTGACGTCACTCAGCTGGGGAATAGGGAAGCAGGTCCGTGAACCCTGGGGGGCTCTGATTACCAAATGTTCTTTCCTCACACCGTCTGCTCCGCGGTTCTGGAGTGGGCCCACTCATCCAGGCTTGCCTGCCACCCGGGCTCCTATTGGACCCTGGCCTTTGTGCGACAGCACTTTTGGTGGCCTATCATGGTGCCTGAGGTGCCTGACGCTTGCACGGTTTGTGCACAGGACAAGACACCTTGGCAAGCTCTGGCTGGTCTCCTCCAACCTCTGCCTGTCCCTCACCTCCGGGTTCCACCCACAGTCCAACGGCCAGTCAGAGCAAGCCAACCAGGACCAAGAGACCACTCTGCGCTGCCTGGTCTCCGCCAAACCCACCACCTGGAGCCAGCAGCTTGTGTGGGTCAAATACGCCCGCAACACCCTTCTCCTTTTGAGTGTTCTTTGGGGTATTAGCCCCCACTCTTCCCTGAGCAGGAAGAAGTGGTCGGCATACCTTCTGCCCAAATGTTTGTCTGCCGCTGTTGTCGTGCCTGGAGGAGAGCCCGGCCCTCCTCAAGACCACCTCCAGGTATCAACGACAAGCGGATCGCCACCGGATCCCAGCTCCCTGGTACGGTCTCGGGCAGAAGGTATGGCTATCCGTCCGGGATCTGCCCCTCCGGGTGGAATCCCACAAACCCTCCCCCTGGTTTATCGGCCCGTTTCTCATCTCCAAAATCATTAGCACCTCTGCTGTTCATCTTCTGTTGCCCCGTACCCTTCGTGTACATCCAGAGTTAAACCCATGTCTCACAGCCCTTTGTCTCCTGTTTCCAGGCCCACCCCTTTCTCCAACCAGCATACACGGTGAGGCGACTCCTGAAGGTTTGACCTTGGGGCAGGGGGTTCTAGTACCTGATTGACTGGGAGGGTTATGACCTGGAGGAGAGGTTCTGGGTCCCCGCCAGGAACATCCCGGACCAGGCCTCATCGCGGATTTCCAACACCGACACCCTGGTCAACCAGGTATGTGCCTAGGTAAGGCGCCAGGTGGTGCCCCTGGGGGAGTACTCTCACACCCTGATGTGTTTCACCTTACTTTGTGATTGTCTCCACCCCCCTCCAGGTGTCGCCAAACTTCCCCATTATCCCCTGTGTATTTATAGCTGTGTTCTCTGTTTGTCTGTTGCCAGTTCGGTTTGTTCATCAAGCCTACCAGCGTTTTTTCCCCTTGCTCCTGTCTTTGTTATTGTTCATGTTTTCTTGTTTCCCGGTTTTGACCATTCCTGCCTGCTCTGACCCTGAGCCTGCCTGCCGTCCTGTACCTTTGCCCCACCTATCTGGATTACTGACCTGTGCCTGCCCTTGACCTGTCCTTTTGCATTCCCCTGTTAGAATAATAAACTTTTGTTATTTCGACACTGTCTGCACCTGGGTCTTACCTTAAACGTGATAATAACCTTACGGCTCCTTCCTCGGTACCCACACTGTCACTCATGAAGCTGGGCCACCTTTGCCCCTCAGAACTGATATCACACCATAGATATCCTATTAAATTCCTAATAATACAGTTGAAGTCTGAAGTTTACATACACTTAGGTTGGAGTATTTAAAACTCGTTTTTCAACCACTCCACAAATTTCTTGTTAACAAACTATAGTTTTGGCAAGTCGGTTAGGACATCTACTTTGTGCATGACACAAGTAATCTTTCCAACAATTGTTTACAGACAGATTATTTAATTTATAATTCACTATATCACAATTCCAGTGGGTCAGAAGTTTACATAGACTAAGTTCACTGTGCCTTTAACAGATTGGAAAATTCCAGAAGGGCTTTAGAAGCTTCTGATGGGGTAATCGAGTCAATATGAGGTGTACCTGTGGAGGTATTTCAAGGCTTACATTCAAACTCAGTGCCTCTTTGCTTGACATCATGGGAAAATCTAAAGAAATCAGTCAAGACCTCCAATTGTGGACCTCCACAAGTCTGGTTCATCCTTGGGAGCAATTTCCAAACACCTGAAGGTACCATGTTCATCTGTACAAACAATAGTACGCAAGTGCTTTCCTGCAGAAGGGACTGGTGCACTTCACAAAATAGATGGCATCATGAGGTAGGAAAATGATGTGGATATATTGAAGCAACATCACAAGACATCAGTCAGGAAATTAAAGCTTGGTCGCAAATGGGTGTTCCAAATGGACAATGACCCCAAGCATACTTCCAAAGTTATGGCAAAATGGCTTAAGATCAACAAAGTCAAGGTATTGGAGTGGCCATCACAAAGCCCTGACCTCAGTCCCATAGAAAATTTGTGGGCCGAACTGAAAAAGCTTGTGCGAGCAAGCAGGCCTACAACCCTGACTCGGTTACACCAGGTCTGTCAGGAGGAATGGGCCAAAATTCACCCAACTTATTGTGGGAAGCTTGTGGAGGGCTACCTAAAATGTTTGACCCAAGTTAAATAATTTAAAGGCAATGCTACCAAATAGTAATTGAGTGTATGTAAACTTCTGAGACACTGGGAATGTGATGAAAGAAATAAAAGCTGAAATAAATCATTCTCTCTACTATTATTCTGACATTTCACATTCTTAAAATAAAGTGGTGATCCTAACTGACGGAAGACAGGGAATTTTTACTAGGATTAAATGTCAGGTGTATGTAAACTTCCGACTTCAACTGTATGTGTCACATTGTCACTCTTTAGGTGCCACCTTGCCACCTTCTCATCTTCTCACCATCATTGGGAATTTTAGGAGAATACAGTTGAATTGAACAGTTGCAATGGTCAACTAAAGTACCCAAAGATATAAGAATAACTCAACTCAGTTAACTCAATAGGTCTGGTTCAATAGCATTCTCCAGATTGCCCACCCAATAGTGAGATATTCTCATTTGGTACTTGGCCATTTCAGAATGGATCTTTGAGAGGAAGACATTCCTGAGTGTCTGACTATCTAGTTAATACACAGGGACAAAGAATGACTTGCTCCCCAAGGAAATGTCGCTCGGTTGTAAGCTCTTGTATTAATAGTCCACTGAGATTTTGCTCTCTAAAGCCATTATGTTGCGTCTTTGTCTAAAATTGAACTCCACTCAACTGTGAGTCACAGAGCAAGTTGACTGAAATGTACACATTCAATCATAACGATAGATTGTGCAACATCACCTCCATTCTCAAATAGGAACTATATTACTAATAATTTTGGGTTCCATTTTTAACACATCAATCCAATAACAAACTGTTTTTTCTGAATATTGATTAGTCCCTCCCTAGATCAAGTTAAGGGAGTTGTTTCTTGTCCTGGTACTACTGGTGATTGGTTTTGAAAGGGGTTTGCCTCTCTCATGGTTTTTTGTCTCTCTGTCACTCTGACAAAGTGACAAAATTGCGAGACGTATAAAACATGTCAAACTGAACACGATTTAAACTGAATTTAACATGTCCTTCCCTAGTCAGTGAAGCTTGATGAAATCCATCTTTAGCGTTCATGCAATGGATGAATGTTAAGTTGGTGATGCAGTTTGCTTCATATTTCCCCAGTGAGATATTAGGTCCCAGTGGAACATATTGATGAAGCCCCTTCAGCCATCTCACTCTCTATCCCTGTTTACATGTGTGTGCGGCCATTGATGATTGATAAAGCAATTATAGTTCAATCTGAACTATCCATCTGCCATGCAATGAAAAAGAAAGAATAATCTTTCATAGAAAACATTGCATGTAAAGTCACACAAAAATATTCAAGTGTAACAGTCAATGATAATGGGGTACTGTGTTGGAAGTGGATGGATTGGATAGTAAATTATGCCATACGCCTCTAACTTAACCTAAACATGAATGACCTCATCTAATGCTACATGGCATAAACAGCCACAGACAGTAAGTATACACAACCACACAATATTGCATTACCATATTGCACCTGTAATTGCATAATGCATACTGCATCCTTTGAGGCACTACCCTAGAGCGCTGTAAAAAAAACACACACTATCAATTGATTTGACTTGATGATAACCTTGAGCTGCTCTGTGGCTGTGCCAATGTCGCTTTACTTGAATGGAAATGTAGGGGAAGATTTCATTCATTCAATATACGGTGTAATCAGAAAGGGACAGGCATGAGACCCCTAGATAAAAGTGACCCCAATTTAAATGAATCAACTTATAATAGACTCTATTACCAACGGGAGGACAATACAAGTACATTTAAATGCTGAGGAAATGCCTGATCAGAGGTAGTCAGTGTGTGGTTAAGAACAAAGCAAGCTTCATGTTTTTATTGCATTTGTTTTATAACAGGTGTTAAAACCTTAAAACATAAACCTACAGAAGTTAGTTTTTTATTCAGAGGGGCCTAATCAAAACATTCAGTTTGGTCTTAACATTCTGATATAACAAATGTAACCTTTATTTCATTTATTAGTTATTTGAACAACAGATACATTCAAACTAGTAATCTGTTGAATTTCCAACTATGTTTATGTTGTTCTGGTTTACTAGTGTCTCGCTCCTTATTCTGATACTGAATGTATTTGTCTATTATACTAATAATTATGCAATACCTATACATCATTCATTTATCCATTATAAAGGTACTCACTCACAGCAGACATTAGGTATTATCATTCAATCTGAATAGCTGAATAGTAACTAATATGAAACATCTTTATTAAAATCTAAACTGTCCTAAAATGCCCCCCCAATTCCCTATGTAGTGCAGTATTTTTGACCAGGGCTCTGGTGCATTACATAGGGAATCGGGTGCCATTTGGGACGCAAACATGGTCTTCTGTAGAATCCAACATCTGTCCATTCACCATTCTCTTATTAAGTCTCTCTGTTACAGTCTGTCACTCATATCTCATAGAGACCAGAACTCAGTGAGGGACAATACTCATACTGACACATGAAAAGCCTCGTCAATTGGTTTCTGCATAATTCTCCATCCTTAATATCTGGATGCTTATCCGTATGATAATGGTTCTGCCTGTATTATCCTGAATGGGATGAATCTGATGAGAACTGGCTGTTTGCAGCTCTGCTGGTGTGTTGTGTAGTGCACTCCCAGTCTGACGACAAGCTCCACAGGTTATTAGACCAGACACGGACTAGAAGTCTCCCAAATGGGCAGCGGTCCAAGGCACTGCATTGCAGTGCTAAAGGTGTCACTACAGACCCTGGTTTGTTCCCTGGCTGTGTCACAACCGGCCGTAAACAGGAGTCCCATAGGGTGGTGCACAATTTTTCCAGCGTCATCCGGGTTAGGGGAGGGTTTGGCCAGGGGAGTAGGTCGGCATTGTAAATAAGAATTTATTCTTATCTGACTTGCCTAGTTAAGTAAAGGTTAAATAAATAATAAATAAATAAATAAAAGTACTGCATGGTCAGATACTGTATGTATACTGTCTTTCTGTCAATAATTGAGAATTTGGCCAAGGGAGAGATGGTCTTAATCACACAGTACCGGTTCAGCTAATTCTGTCACCGTACAGTGGCCACACGATAATATGCCATTGCACTTCATCAGCATTCTAAACCCATAGTATTGGGCACTCATCCATCTTCATCAATCTTTCTTTCTCTTTCTTTCTTTCTTTCTTTCTTTCTTTCTTTCTTTCTTTCTTTCTTTCTTTCTTTCTTTCTTTGTCTCTCTCTCTCTCTCTCTCTCTCTTGCTCCATCTCTCTCTCGCTCTCCCATTCTCTCTTTACTGTCTCTATCTCTCTCACTTCAGAGCAAGTATCCACCCTTTAGTGTTCAATATGTTGAGTTAATATACAGATGGTTTGATATACTGCTTATATACTAAACAAAATTATAAACGCAACATGTAAAGTGTTGGTCCCATGTTTCATGCGCTGAAATAAAAATCCCAGAAATTTTACATACGGACAAAAATATTATACAAATTTGTTTACATCCCTGTTACTGAGCATTTCTCCTTTGCCAAGATAATCCATCCACCTGACAGGTGTGATATGCCGCACCTTATGCTGGGGACAATAAAAGGCCACTCTAAAATGTGCAGTTTTGTCACACAACACAATGCCACAGATGTATCAAGTTTTGAGGTAGCGTGCAATTGGAATACTGATTGCAGGAATGTCCACCAGAGCTATTGCCGGATAATTGAATGTTCATTTCTCTACCATAAGCCGCCTCCAACATCATTTTGGAGAATTTGTCAGTACGTCCAGCCAGCCTCACAACCGCAGACCATGGCGTTGTGTGGACGAGCAGTTTGCTGATGTCAATATAACGAACAGAGTGGCCCATGGTGAGAGTGGGGTTATGGTATGGGCAGGCACAAGCTATGGACAACAAACACAATAGCATTTTATCGATGGCAATTTGAATGCACACTGATACCGTGACGAGATCTTGAGGCCTATTGTTGTGCCATTCATCCACCGCCATCACCTCATGTTTCAGCATGATAATGAATGGCCATGTCGCAAGGATCTTTACACAATTTCTGGAAGCTGAAAATGTTCCACTTCTTCCATGGCCTGCATACTCACCAGACATGCCACCCATTGAGCATGTTTGGGATGCTTTGGATCAACGTGTATGACAGCGTATTCCAGTTCCTGCCAATATCCAGCAACTTTGCACAGCCATTGAAGTGGAATGGGACAACATTCCACAGGCCACAATCAACAGCCTGATCAACTCTATGCGAAGGAGATGTGTCGCGCTGCATGATACAAATGGTGGTCACACCAGATACTGACTGGTTTTCTTATCCACGCCCCTACCTTTTTTAAGGGTTCTGTGACCAACAGTTGTATATCTGTATATACAGTCATGTGAAATCCATAAATGAAGGCCGAATGGATTTATTTCAATTGACTGATTTCCTTACATGAACTGTAATGCTATAATCTTTGAAACTGTTGCATGTTGCGTTTATATTTTTGTTCAGTATATTTGCATTGAAATCATATTGTGGCAGGTTTCACTAGAATTGAGAACTAGACTTTAATATCTTGAGTAAGTGAGCTGAAAGTGATGTGGATGATAAAGCCATTAAACGGTTCATTTGTGACACATCAGTTAGCATATTGTTCACCTGACACACAACTCATATAGGTCTTTGTGCTACTGTATTAACGTTAATATAACTTAATTGGAGTTGTCTGACAGGACATTATAAATAGTTCTGTCTTTTATTCTGTGATTTTTGAATTTCACAGAAAAAGCATGAAAGGACTCATTAGTAGAGACTAGTACCGTGGGGCTGGCAGGAGATTAAGTTGAAGGTGGTGGTGGTGGCAGATAGGATCAAAATAATAAAATGTGATTTCAAATATGCATGTGAGGATGATGAGGATGAGGACATACCGACATAAGATGGTATAGCTAGCTGACTTCAAAGAGCAAAGTGACACCTAATATACTTTGTCCAGGTCCAATATCCATTGGCTGTGAAATGAAACGTGATCAAATATTACATAAAATATTTTCAGGATCACTTCAAAAGAAAAGCATAGTCTTTTTCTGGCTGTTTATCCTAATGCTTTTTTAAATGGGTGCTGATTTGACTGAGACATCTCTGTTTCAACCTTTCAAACAAAAAAATTTGATCATAGCGCTATCCTTCAAATAATGAATTCCTTTAAGTGTCAGACGATGCTTTCAGAGAAATGACCCATAGCCAACAACTGTCCAGTCACTGATGTTGATAATGTGTCATCATGCAGCATCAACTAAAATACATTAAAATCTAATACATTAGGTAGGGGTTCCATTCAAGTTAACAAATAAAAAACAAGGTCACTAACTTTTCACACACACTCACACATACATAGGTCCTCTGTAGCTCAGTTGTTAGAACATGGCGCTTGCAACGCCAGGATAGTGGGTTTGATTCCCGGGACCACCCATATGTAAAAATAATAATAATATATATATATACATTCATAACATAACTGTAAGTTGCTTTGGATAAAAGAGTATACCTAATCAGTTACAGAACCTGAATGCATTCAACCGAAGTGTCTGTCCCGCATTTGACCCAATCCCTCTAATCAACGTCCATGTCATCAGCGCCTGGGGAGTGAACTGCCTTGCTCAAGGCAGATTTTACCACCTTGCCACCTTGGATCCAGCGACCTTTCAGTTACTGCCCCACGCACTTAATTGCTAGGCTACTTGCCACCCCTATATTGCATCTGCTAAATAGCATAATATGATCATTTACACAATGGGTGGGTCTAATCCTAAATGCTGATTGGTTAAAACTGCATTCCAGCCATTGTCTATTCCACAAGTTACCACCAACTAAATCTATGATGTTAAAATACCTATTTACTCTGTTCCATCTGACTGCGCAATCCATCCTGTCTCATCAGCCCAGCCAATTCATTTCTAAACTTGATCTCCACTATAAAAACCATCAAGACATTATCTCACATTTCTTTTAAACTAACATTTTGTTTTCAAAAGCAGAGATTTGTATGAACCTTGGTGTCTGTCTCTCCGACTGCAACATTGTAATTGTATTAGCTGTGTTGTTGACTAGCTCCCCTGAACAACAGTGTCCTGACGAGTGGGCAAATTTTCTATGCCATGGAAAATCGCACCTCATTAGCTCATTGTTATGGGTGTGTCCCACTAAATGTCACTACAAAACAGCTTAAACAAATGAAAATGCAGCTACTTTGCTGTTATTCTAGCTACTCTTTTTGACGTGACTGTAAATCAGCCGTAGTTGGCTAGCTAGCAAGCAAGGGATAAGAACATTGCTGGCCAGTATGGCAATGAAACATTTAGAACAAACGACTGGGTTGTGTCCATAGATACAGAACAAAAAGACTGAACTACTGTGTCGAGTCTCTAGCCACCGAACCGATAGAACGAATGACCAGCCGGCTTGGGTAGCAACCCGAAACTATATCTTGTGGAAGGATGAAATACTATGAATAAATTCCTCAAAATAACGTTTCAATAAAAATATGTCAATCATTATTTGAATATGTTGGTAACCCGTTGTATAAAAGTGATAATGGCCTAACAACACCCGTGCCAATATATCCTCCAAACACCGGCTTCTGAGGCATTATGACTTAAATAACACACACGTAATTCAGGAGCATCATGGCATGCATTTATCAGTAATGAGGATCAATGTGTCAGCAGGAGTCCCCATTCCCACAAACAAATCCAGTCTGTCATGTTGTAATGTTAGTCATGTTAGTTTGTTGTGTTCCCTCAAAATATTGCAGTAGTAGAAAAGCAGAGAATTGTTTTCATTTCAAAAGAGAGATGAGAATTGAAAATGAATCCCAGGAAATAAGAGACGGGTGATCTTTCCACTTTTCTTCTGCCCACACATATCAGACAATCAATGGAATTGAACAGAGGAACAAGCAGGGCCCTTCAAAGTCCGGCTCATGCAGTTTACAGTACTTATTGTACTCAGAAGACTAGAGTTATGCTAGGGCACATGGATGAGTCATCACAAGCTTGTCTCTGACCATTGATTATGGGTATGGTTGAGCATTATAATATGTTTTGTCTTCACATTCCGAGATGAGGCCTATCAGAGTTGGGTAGGTTACTTTCTTAATGTAATCCTTTACAGTTAATAGTTCCCTGTCCAATATTGTAATCAGTAACGTAACTGTTTTATTTCCCGAACTCAGTAACATAATCAGATTACTTTCCAATTACTTTCCCCCTTATGAGGCATTAGAAGACAACAAAAATGATCCATCAAACACATTTGGTGTGTTAACATAGTGGTCTCTGACTTGTGGTCAGACTCGATCATGAATAACCTTAAACTTGCACCTTTTTTCAATGCGGAATTGAATGTCATTGACAAAACACAAAGTTGCCATAATGTATTTGTTTCGCAAACACCCTTTCTGAATGTAAAAGTAATCGAATAAGTAATCATATAGTTTTTCAAAAGTATCTGTAATCTGATTACACCTACATTATTTGTAATCATATTGCAAGTAATTGATTACATGTAATCATGTCACGACTTCCGCCGAAGTCGGCCCTTCTCCTTGTTCGGGTGGTGTTCGGCGGTCGACGTCACCGGCTTTCTAGTCACTACCGATCCATTTTTCTGTTTCATTTTGTTTTGTCTGATTACACACACACACACACCTGTTTTGCATTCCCTCATTACATTCCCTATTTAACCATCTGACATACATTTCTGTTCTGTCCACGATTGTTCATGTTGCTAGTGGTTGTGTTTGTGTTAGAGTTGTGTTGTATGTTCCTATTTGGAATTTTGCTTTTTCTTTGAGTAAACTCAGTTGGATTACTCTATACCTGTGTCCTGCGCCTGACTCCACTTTCACTCTGCACCCAATCACCGACAGAATCACGGACCATTCAAATGGAGTCAGCAGGTACAGCCAACCCTTCTCTCCCAATAGAGGAGCGAGTTCAGCAGCACACGACCATGTTAAACCGACTAGGGACAGCCATGGATCGTGTGTTGCAAACTATGGACAGATGGGAGAGAGGAAGCTTTCCTGTCAACGCTAATACACCTCCACCCACGCCTCAACCTACACCGATGTCCACCCCTCTGTGGTCAAGTTCCAGTGGGATTCAGACGGATCAGTTGCCGGGTGCCAGGGGTTCCTACTCCAGCTGGAGCTCTACCTGGCAGCTGTTCAGCCGGCTCCTTCCAGACGCGAGAGAGTGGGCGCTCTCATCTCCTGCCTGACTGGAAAAGCCCTGGAGTGGGCCAACGCCATTCGGGGAAGGGAAGCTCCGACTCTGGATGACTACGAGGACTTCTCCCGCCGCTTCCATCCGGGGAAGGGAAGGTCCTACTCTGGATGACTACGAGGACTTCTCCCGCCGCTTCCAGGCAGTTTTTGATCATCCACCTGAAGGGAGAGCGGCGGGAGAGAGATTGTTTCATCTAAGACAGGAGATGAGGAGCGCTCAAGAGTTCGCACTGGACTTCAGAACTCTGGCAGCTGGTGCAGGATGGAGTGAGAGGGCCCTGATCAACCACTACAGGTGTGGTTTACGTGAGGACGTTCGTAGGGAGCTAGCCTGCAGGGACACTACTCTCAACCTGGACCAGCTGGTGGACTTGTCTATCCGGCTGGATAACCTGTTGGCCTCCCGTGGACGTCTGGATCGGGGTCCGCCCGTTCCATTATCCAGCACATTGGATCCCACATCTATGGAGTTAGGAGGGGCTGCTATGAGGGGGACCGGAGGGGGGGACCATTCCCTGTACCAGCTATGGCCGCAGAGGGCACACTGCTGGTCGGTGCTGGGGTGGTTCTCCAGGAGGTCGAGGTAGCAGGCGGAGCACTGGTGGGTCTTCCCAGGTGAGTAGGCACACAAACTCACCCAGAGCCCCCTGTTGCACACATGGTTACCTATAGAATTTCCTGAGTTCTCCCCACATTCCCAGCATAAGGCGCTAGTAGATTCAGACGCAGCTGGGAACTTTATTGACCACTCCTTAGCACATAGATTAGGGATTCCTATTGTTCCTGTTGATGTTCCCTTCCCTGTACATGCCTTAGATAGTCGTCCTTTGGGGTCGGGACTAATTGGGGAGGTCACAGCACCCATTGCTATGGGTCACGAGGAGAGAATTAGTCTCTTCCTGATCGATTCTCCTGAGTTTCCTGTTGTACTGGGTCTTCCTTGGTTGGCCTCTCATGATCCTATTATTTCGTGGCAACAGAGGGCTCTCAAGGAATGGTCCTGTCAGTGCTCAGGGAGGTGTGTTGGTGTTTCCTTAGGTGCCACTAGGGTGGAAAGTCCAAACCAGGTTTCACATTCCCCCGAATATTCCGATTTGGCACTCGCCTTCTGTAAAAATAAGGCGACTCAATTACCACCCCATCGACAGGGGGATTGTGCGATAGATCTCTTGGTAGATGCTGCACTTCCCAGGAGTCATGTGTATCCTCTGTCACAGGAGGAGATGGTGGCTATGGAGACATATGTCACTGAATCTCTGGGACAGGGATACATTCAACCTTCCGTCTCACCTGTCTACTCAAGTTTCTTTTTTGTGAAGAAAAAGGATGGTGGTTTGCGCCCGTGTATTGATTATCAAGGTTTAATATAATGTGACGTAAATCGAGCGCGCTCAAACTTCCCATCATTCTGATTACGGTAGTCATTTTGTCACCCTCATCATAGCAAAGACACAGAGAAATGCATATGATGCAGCTTTCAAGTTGAAGGCTGTTGGAAAAGGAAATAGAGCTGCTGACAGCGTGGAGCATTGTCAAAAAATCCACTATCATCAACGGGTTTCGAAAGGCTGGACTGCTGCGTGTTGAAGAGGGCAGCGATCCAACATCAGATGAAACAATTCTGAAGCTATTCAACTCCGACACCGAAGGAGATGACTTCAGTGGTTTCAGTGCACAGGAGGAGGTAGATAGTGACCAATGACTTTCTTGGTAGGCTACGGTTTACTGCTATTTTTAAACATTTTGTTACAAGCTGTATTTCGTTTAAAGGCTGTGTAAAGTTGATTTGTTTCAATGTACCGGTAGGCACCTGCGGCTTATAGACATGTGCATATTTATGTACAAAATACATATATTTTTTTTATTCAGTGGGTGCGGTTTATATTCAGGTGCGCTTAATAGTCCAGAAATTACGGTAGGTCTTTAAGAGTTTATTGAGAAGATAACAGCTCTATAAACATTATTTTGTGGTGCCCCGACTTTCTAGTTAAATCAAATCAAATCAAATTTATTTATATAGCCCTTCGTACATCAGCAAAGTGCTGTACAGAAACCCAGCCTAAAACCCCAAACAGCAAGCAATGCAGGTGTAGAAGCACGGTGGCTAGGAAAAACTCCCTAGAAAGGCCAAAACCTAGGAAGAAACATAGAGAGGAACCAGGCTATGTGGGGTGGCCAGTCCTCTTCTGGCTGTGCCGGGTGGAGATTATAACAGAACATGGCCAAGATGTTCAAATGTTCATAAATGACCAGCATGGTCGAATAATAATAAGGCAGAACAGTTGAAACTGGAGCAGCAGCACGGTCAGGTGGACTGGGGACAGCAAGGAGTCATCATGTCAGGTAGTCCTGGGGCATGGTCCTAGGGCTCAGGTCCTCCGAGAGATAAAGAGAGAGAGAAGGAGAGAATTAGAGAACGCACACTTAGATTCACACAGGACACCGAATAGGACAGGAGAAGTACTCCAGATATAACAAACTGACCCTAGCCCCCCGACACATAAACTACTGCAGCATAAATACTGGAGGCTGAGACAGGAGGGGTCAGGAGACACTGTGGCCCCATCCGAGGACACCCCCGGACAGGGCCAAACAGGAAGGATATAACCCCACCCACTTTGCCAAAGCACAGCCCCCACGCCACTAGAGGGATATCTTCAACCACCAACTTACCATCCTGAGACAAGGCTGAGTATAGCCCACAAAGACCTCCGCCACGGCACAACCCAAGGGGGGGGGGGGGGGGGGGCAACCCAGACAAATTACATTTACCTGATGAGCTTAATCAGGTCATATTAATTACAGAGAAATTATTTTATACAATAGCATGTCATATCACTTAATCCAGCATAGCGAAAGACACCACACTGGGGACTGAGACAGGGGTGTTGGGAGGCACTGTGGCCCTGTCCAATGTCAGCCCTGGACAGGACCAGCCAGGAAGGAGCTTACCCAATCACTCAGAGGCAGTGGTTGTGTGGCTAGCAGAGGCAGAGGTGTGCTTAGCAGATCCGAAAGAGAGGCATAACATTATTTGAATGAGAAATCAGTCCACTTGACAATTCAAACAGAATTCAGTATTCTTCATGCTGATGATTTGTACAACAGACAGATAGCAATAACGAGCAGATATATTAAAACATAATATGGAATGTAACACAGAAACAGATGATATGAATGAGGTGGTTTAAAATAATACAATTACTACAGCAGGCTAGCGCTATCCATGCTTTTCCTGAAAATGTTTATCTGATATTATAGCTCACTCAACGCTGGCTTTTGTCCTCTTCGCTGGTCTGCAGATGCATGACTACATGATCATGACTCTTTCATCTGTGTAGCAGTTAGCTCTCATCTCATCTGGGAACTGCATCAGCCAGATAAAGCAACTGCACATCTAATCTACTTCCCCATCCCATCTTGTCTTGATTCTACAGGGAGCTAGCCTGTTGTCCTTAAAACTTTATTAGCACGCTAGCTAACAGAGATCTCAACTTGCTAACTAGCAAAGTCAAGCAACTACACACCAAATATACATAGAGCCAACAGCTATGTTCTAAACAAATGTTAGTCTCTACCAAATGACAAGTACAGAGCTAGACCAAAAGTATTTCTCTGTTACACAACGTAAGAACCACTAACGACAGACTAGCCAGAAAGCTCTAATGCTAGCTAGCTAACGTTAGCTAACCAGCCATGTAATGTCAATAGATAAGAGGCTAGCTAGCTAGCATCAGCTTTGTAGCTGTTATGCTATGTGGAAACAATTTTTTAAATGATTGCCTTCATCTTCCTCACCAATGCCGTATTCGTAGCTTTCAAATTCTGTGAATATCATTTAGCTGGCTAGTCATTTTTAAAATGTGCTTTCAGACCGGAACCCTGTGAAACATGAAAGCGCGTTCCAGAATGACAGCACCTCAGCTAAATTAGTGCCAAAACACTAGATTCACCAGTGCAAGTTTAGTAAATGAGTTGCATTCATTCTCAAATGTAGTTGCATGTTTGCATGCAAGCATTGTTATATTTATTCACACATCACATTATGTGCTTGCAAGTGTTATTGCATTTATTATCAAAATATTTTTTGCAACTACAAGACTGATTATACAGGCGCAACTCATATCTTACATGTGCAAATCATACTTTAAATGCTTGTACACTTAAGGCACTATTTCACCTACATAAACTAGCTTGTCTAAACATCTTAGCTGGCCTGCAATAACTAAATGTACTGAATAAGACTTATATTCCTTTCAATCTTTTACCCAGATTTTAGCAGAGATGCAGACTAGCGTATTTAGTTTCTTTAAGGAAATAACCACCAGTCAGGAGGATACAGACAGCTCAAGAGATGTGTTTATAGATAGAGTATGTAGAAAAATAGGCAGATTTGTATTTACATAGAATTAAGCATAATGATTATGACTCTAGACTGCAAGATAAAGCTGTTTCAGGCGTTTGAAAAATGCAAAATTCGCCAACTCACATACTTTATGTCCCCTCAGATATTTGGGTTGTAGGACACCCCTGGTTGTGCCTCATTATTTGAAATATATCAGTGTAGGAATGTGCAATCAGTAAACAAAAATACCTACAGATCATGAATCAACATGAGAACAATTAAAACAAAGAGATTCATATGAATCTCGTCATGACTTGTGTCGTGACGTTGTATTAGTTCATATGACGACTGTTGCTCATCGAATGATTAAAAGTTTCTAATTGCGTGATTAACTGAATCAAGCAATTATTAACTCATTAACCTGGGGCACCATGGGAAAATACGTTTTTATTGAGTTTCTATTTTCCAAATTAACTCAAAGAATATCAGAATATTGATTTTACAATAGCCGCTAATTAATCAGTTACCTCTACTATCTCGTTCTGAACGTTGTATAATCCGGGAATCTGCACGGACCCGGGTCTTACCAATGAGTTCGTACCACACCAATCTTAGTTTAATATTTATTAACTAGAAAGCTAAAATGATGATAAAAGATACACATACACAAGAAAACACATTCTAGGCTATTGATTAGAACTTACTATAACAGGTCAACACACTGTGGCGCTTGTTACCCAAAATGGGGATTTAAAAGAGAGAGAAAAAGAGAAAGTACACGAGAGAAATATACATTTGGGTGAATTTGTCAGCTATGCTTACTCTAACCCTAGCCTTGCCCCAAACTGCCGCTCTCATGGGTCAGAATATAATGATGTAATTACGTGGGGAAGGTCTCTGTGGAATCTCTGCGTGGACCGTTCAGGCTGCTCAATGACGTACTTCTCCGGTGCACCTCTCTGGTCGTCCTCACGATGTCAGTGTCCTTTTGGCTTAGGAGTCTGTTTCCTCGCCCTTGTTCTGGAAGGGCTATTCGGAGGACAGGCCACTCTGTAGCTCAGAGCTCACAGCGTTGGAATGAAACAGTGTAGATACCACGATTCGATGGGAAGTGGAAGCTAGGTGGTTCGACTTGAATTCACCCGCTTAGACACAGCTACTCAGCCGTAGCTTGGGTAGAAAAAGATTTAGTCTTCAAACTTGCGTTGCGTTTTGGGTTCGTTGACTTTTTAGACCTCGGCTGCAGCTTGGGTCACGTAGTCTCATCTGTAAATTCTTTACTCACAGGTTTTATACCCTCGTGTCAGAAGTGGGCATAACCGCCTTTAGGGCACTTCTCTGGGCGTACCAAGTTATGGGCAAGGTCTAGATTTTATTCAAATCCAAATTTAGACAACTAACTGTTGAAGGAATTTAATTCCTCTGTTTTAATTCCCAATTAAAACTAAACACTCTGTCAATTCATAAGAATTTGTAAGACCCTTATTTTATAGGAATGGACAGAGCCCGATCTTAAAAGTCAAGTAACAGCCTTTATTCAAGAGAGTACTGAGTAAATACACATTTTACCACAGGTTATAAACTGAAAATGACGTCAGCGTTTTCTAAATGTTCCGTCTCTTCTTGACACTGGTAGAAAGGCCCTATAGCTCTCAAGCCTTCCCTCCTCGCCTAGAGCCAAGGTCAGTCAGTGTAGATAAGCAGTCTAGACAGTCTGGAGATAGTTCATTCATTTGTACCAAGGAACAGACCGTCATTGTTCTAAACTCTTGACTACATTCACTACATTATATTCAATACTGGGAGCAACAGAGAAAATTCATACATGTACAGTAGCATAATAGTATTCGGATTAGTCAGTCCTGATTGAAATGTATACATAATTAGTCATCATTGATAAAAATTCCCTTAACATATCCACCCTTTGATTAAGTATTATACATCCAATCACACATTGTAGTTATATTGTAATATTAAAAAGCCCATTTCTATTTTTATTCGAGATATTTCTTGTCATCAAAACATCACCTAAACATAACCCAACACCTGCATTCGCCATTATTGTTTCTCAGGCCTACATCATAATCATAACTCTTCTTATCAGGATTTTCGTTACAATCTTCATAAAAAACAGTCTAATATCGAAACAGGATACAACCTAGCCTCCCTAAACATCAAAAATGGTCTCCTCAAACATAAATTCCCCGCAACTGAAGGATCCAGATTCGTCCACTTGTCCTGTAGATATACAAGCAGCATTCCGCGGGTCAGAACCTGGAATCCACTGGTACCTCACCATCTATTGTCATTGATTTCCTGGAAATAAGGCCTCATACACAGGGAATTAGACAACAGCCCCATAAAACTAAACAGTCACACAGGTGAATGTAGCCCATAATACAGTGATCATAATATTTTTTTCCCATTTTCCGAACATACTTATCAAACCAATTAGTCAGAGAAGTATCCACCACAGAGTTTTCTGCCAACCCGTGAGCCAGGGTGGTCAAACCAGCTGAGGCTTCGGGCACTGATTCGTCCGGAACTGTTTTATTTGGGATGTAAGCACAAACATGGTCCCGATAATCACGCATACTTCTCCCTTTTCAGCCAATAACATATCTAATGCAATTCTATTCTGCCAAGCCATCAGGCTGGTTGCTTCAGTCTGTTCTGCAAAACCTTTAATAACCTTCTTGCTTGCAAAACCAGGATTTATTAAGCTCTAGTTTATTTATGGTAGTGCACCTTACCACAGGTCAATTTCAGACCTGTTTCCTTCCTATCGATTTTGGTTAAAACCCAAGGTAGACCCCCATTGTATTTGTTCAGAATATTCAAGCACCTATTATTGATCAAATCCAACTCCTTTATAACATTTTAATCAATAAATATCCTAAATAATCCCTCCCAAATTCTAGAATAAAGGCTACTGACCTGCTGCCGACTGGGAAAAGCACTGTTCGTTTGGATCTGTCACCGTACCTGCCATCTGGGTTAAACACTGGCCTGTTTTTAACCTCAATCCAGAAGCCAGGTCTTTTTTTTTTTAAACGTGCACGATTTTTCCGGCGTACGACCTCCAGATGGCAGGGACGGATTTTTAGATCCGGCTCAAAGGACCAATTGTTGAAGGAATTTAATTCCTCTGTTTTAATTCCCAATTAAAACTACACTCTGTCAATCAATTCATAAGAATTTGTAAGACCCTTATTTTATAGGAATGGACAGAGCCCGATCTTAAAAGTCAAGTAACAGCCTTTATTCAAGAGAGTACTGAGTAAATACACATTTTACCACAGGTTATAAACTGAAAATGACGTCAGCGTTTTCTAAATGTTCCGTCTCTTCTTGACACTGGTAGAAAGGCCCTATAGCTCTCAAGCCTTCCCTCCTCGCCTAGAGCCAAGGTCAGTCAGTGTAGATAAGCAGTCTAGACAGTCTGGAGATAGTTCATTCATTTGTACCAAGGAACAGACCGTCATTGTTCTAAACTCTTGACTACATTCACTACATTATATTCAATACTGGGAGCAACAGAGAAAATTCATACATGTACAGTAGCATAATAGTATTCGGATTAGTCAGTCCTGATTGAAATGTATACATAATTAGTCATCATTGATAAAAATTCCCTTAACATATCCACCCTTTGATTAAGTATTATACATCCAATCACACATTGTAGTTATATTGTAATATTAAAAAGCCCATTTCTATTTTTATTCGAGATATTTCTTGTCATCAAAACATCACCTAAACATAACCCAACACCTGCATTCGCCATTATTGTTTCTCAGGCCTACATCATAATCATAACTCTTCTTATCAGGATTTTCGTTACAATCTTCATAAAAAACAGTCTAATATCGAAACAGGATACAACCTAGCCTCCCTAAACATCAAAAATGGTCTCCTCAAACATAAATTCCCCGCAACTGAAGGATCCAGATTCGTCCACTTGTCCTGTAGATATACAAGCAGCATTCCGCGGGTCAGAACCTGGAATCCACTGGTACCTCACCATCTATTGTCATTGATTTCCTGGAAATAAGGCCTCATACACAGGGAATTAGACAACAGCCCCATAAAACTAAACAGTCACACAGGTGAATGTAGCCCATAATACAGTGATCATAATATTTTTTTCCCATTTTCCGAACATACTTATCAAACCAATTAGTCAGAGAAGTATCCACCACAGAGTTTTCTGCCAACCCGTGAGCCAGGGTGGTCAAACCAGCTGAGGCTTCGGGCACTGATTCGTCCGGAACTGTTTTATTTGGGATGTAAGCACAAACATGGTCCCGATAATCACGCATACTTCTCCCTTTTCAGCCAATAACATATCTAATGCAATTCTATTCTGCCAAGCCATCAGGCTGGTTGCTTCAGTCTGTTCTGCAAAACCTTTAATAACCTTCTTGCTTGCAAAACCAGGATTTATTAAGCTCTAGTTTATTTATGGTAGTGCACCTTACCACAGGTCAATTTCAGACCTGTTTCCTTCCTATCGATTTTGGTTAAAACCCAAGGTAGACCCCCATTGTATTTGTTCAGAATATTCAAGCACCTATTATTGATCAAATCCAACTCCTTTATAACATTTTAATCAATAAATATCCTAAATAATCCCTCCCAAATTCTAGAATAAAGGCTACTGACCTGCTGCCGACTGGGAAAAGCACTGTTCGTTTGGATCTGTCACCGTACCTGCCATCTGGGTTAAACACTGGCCTGTTTTTAACCTCAATCCAGAAGCCAGGTCTTTTTTTTTTTAAACGTGCACGATTTTTCCGGCGTACGACCTCCAGATGGCAGGGACGGATTTTTAGATCCGGCTCAAAGGACCAATTGTTGAAGGAATTTAATTCCTCTGTTTTAATTCCCAATTAAAACTACACTCTGTCAATCAATTCATAAGAATTTGTAAGACCCTTATTTTATAGGAATGGACAGAGCCCGATCTTAAAAGTCAAGTAACAGCCTTTATTCAAGAGAGTACTGAGTAAATACACATTTTACCACAGGTTATAAACTGAAAATGACGTCAGCGTTTTCTAAATGTTCCGTCTCTTCTTGACACTGGTAGAAAGGCCCTATAGCTCTCAAGCCTTCCTTCCTCGCTTAGAGCCAAGGTCAGTCAGTGTAGATAAGCATTCTAGACAGTCTGGAGATAGTTCATTAATTTGTACCAAGGAACAGACCATCATTGTTCTAAACTCTTGACTACATTCACTACATTATATTCAATACTGGGAGCAACAGAGAAAATTCATACATGTACAGTAGCATAATAGTATTCGGATTAGTCAGTCCTGATTGAAATGTATACATAATTAGTCATCATTGATAAAAATTCCCTTAACACTAACTTCACATTTCATCTTTACCAAAACATTCTCTTTGATTTGGACTTTTTCCATACAACGTACAATGTATAAACATCAGATATATACTAGGTAAACTATTGACGTTACAATGTTTTCGTAATAACGTCATCTATTAACCTTTAATATCAAAACAAAAATGACTTATATTTTCATATTCCATCTATCGTCATGACCACTGATGGAAACCATTGTTCCAAAGTCCCTTTATTTCATGTTTAATGTTCTGAGGCTGGTTCTCCATAGTAACAGGACAAAATTAATTTGTCTGTGGTCTAAGATTTACCAGGGGCGTGAGGGGTCATAAAACCCCCACATCTTCAGAGCCCTAGATCTCTCCTCCTCTGTTGGGGTTGAGAGATAATCTGTAGGGTTGTGGTCTCCTGTAACCTGACCTGATCAGGACAGTCAGACAACATTCTAGAGATTGAAGCCGTGAAACAAACATAATGACATTGCACATTAGCTTTGAATAGTGAGCACAAATACCAGATTTCTGAGGACTATCACATCTCACCGAGAAAAAAAATGATAAACTCCACTGCATTGTCTGTTAATCAATAATGTATGTTATGTCCTTCATCCATCTAGATGGGTTCATTTGGAGAACAGTTTGGATGCTTATGATTTGACAGATTTGTGATGCTAGGCAGTTCTTCGCCACCTGTTCAAACACCACACCTGCAATGATGTCATTTTATGTCATTATCAGATTGTAATCTGGATCTGTATTTCAGTTATTGTAATTTGTATCTATATTTCAGTTATCCATCACAATAATTGAGTGGCAAAGCATTATGTTTTCTTTCATCTGATATGGCTGCTGCTGTGTGAGTGAGTGACTATGATTGTGTGGTAAGAGTGTGTCTACTGTATGAGTGTGTGTGACTCAGAGGCACTAGCCAAAAGTGGTCCTGTATGGCTCAGTTTTGTAGAGCATGGCGCTTGCACTGCCAGAGTTCTAGGTTCGCTTCCCGCAGCCACCCAAACGTAAAAATGCATGTATGACTGTAAATTGCTTTGGATAAAAGCGTCTGCTAAATGGCATATATTCGTATAAGGAAACTGCATCTGGAAATATACAGTATGTAATAATGAGAGAAAGGAAGAAAGAATTTGTGATATAATGACAGACTTCTTGTAGTAGGAGGACAACGCACTAAGTGTGTTTTTGTATCAGAAACCTTTATATAGAATTGAATTTAATCTTGGCTATACTCTTGATAATCTTAGGTAGGCTTGACAATGAACAGCAGTTTTGTCTCTTCATATTCCACTGATTAGTAATTGGATCAAAACAATGTGCATTTTCATTTACTTTTTAATTTATGGAATGTATGATGATGTCATGCGTTTTGTTGTTTTGTTTTTGTCATTTTTCAGACCAAATCATAGCTGCAGTTAATTCAGTAGCACAGTCTCTCTCGCTCATTCATTTGTCACTCCAAAGTAATTATTTTTTGGTAAAGCATGATAAGATTGCAAGGTTGTTTCAAACAGTGTGTAATTTATTAAATGGAAAACAGAAAGCGTCATCAGACGGTAAGCTTATTAGTCTCTTATTTAGAGTGCCTTTTTGTCTCACGTGTGTGTGTGTGTGTGTGTGTGTGTGTGTGTGTGTGTGTGTGTGTGTCAGACCGAAGTGGGTGTGCATGTTGTTGGGAATTTTCAGATCCAGTTGTCAAGTGTAGAACCAGAGATGAGATCAGACAACAATGTAAAAGCAAAAGTTAAGATTTAATGTATGATAATGGAGAAAGTACATGGAACCAATATCTTTCAAGACAGCGGGGCTGAGTATACACAGCAGTCTACAGCATATTTTATTTGTCTCTGTCCCAAGACTGTAAATGTACCTTGCATTTATCACTGAAACCTATCAGTATTCTACAATGAAAGAGAAGACTGCTGCTGCCCCCAACAGACATCAAGGCAGTATTGCAGGAACGTTGTAGACCCCTGCTGAATCCTACGGAAGTCCAGAAAGGACATATGAATAAAAAAGCAATTCCCTTGTTCTGTCGAGATCACATATTTATGTTCACTACATAATAAAGTTGTTTTGTTGAGATCACGAGAATTTTGACATGATCATGACATAACGAAATTAGTTTCTGTCAAGATTACGAAATAAACTCTATAAATAGAACTAGACGTATTGATGATAGATTGACAGTATGGCTGAGGCGGCAGAGCCCACGGTGGATCAGCACATGTGTTTTTATTGATTGCTACACTAAGGGATTCTACATTTCATGTTAACATCATGCTTTCATTTGTGTATGGAGCTCATTATCAATCTATAAATTAGCCCTGAACGATCCCTGACAGGCAGCCCCGTCTCCCAGGATGTGTGCTACCCCAAAGACCAGTGCCAATTGCATGCAAGCAACAACACAACTAACTTGGCAAATATTGTAAGGTGCGAGCTAGCTAGTTAACTACATAGTCTTGTTATCCAAGCTGGTTGTTAGCTTGCATCTCTAATATGTGAATAATTTAAGGGACACTGATATTGACATTTACAGAGCGGGTGAGCTCGATTCCTGACAGGTCGATCAGATTCAATAGCAGCCTCAGATCAGTATTTACCTGGCTAAAAGAGAAGGAATATAATATCTATTGTTTACAGGAAACCCATTCAACAATTTTAGATTAAGTTTTGTGGAAAAAGGACTGAGGGATGAAGTATATTTCTCCCATGGGCAATGAAATTCAAAAGAGGTGATGGTTTTAATTAACAGTAATTTTGATCCAAATGTGCAAATTGTCCAAACAGATCATAAAGGGAGATGGATTATTTTAAATATGTTATTGGACAATAAACATTATTAACCTATATTATTAACCTATACTGTCCAAATAATGATGACCCAAGCTTCTTTGACAATATATATAAGAATGTATCAACTCTCTATCAACTCTTCAAGCAACACTAGACTTTAATACGGTCTTAAATACCTCTATGGACCGGAAAATAAATCACATTACAAACTATCATCCTCAGGCACATAAGGAAATCATGAATGTCATGGATATATTGGAATTAGTGGATATATGGAGACTTAAATACCCTGGTCTAGTAAGATATACATGGCGGAGGCTTAATCAAGCTAATCGTCTTGACTACTTTCTTATACCATTCTCCCTGGCACCAAAAGTTTAAAAAGTGTTGAATGCGGTCGGTTCATCACATAATTGGCATATATATTACTCTTACAGAATTTCCACGTGGGCGAGGATATTGGAAATTTAATCAAAGCCTACTAGATGATAAATTGGTTAGAGCTAGGACATGAGAATTTATAACGGACTTTTTCATACATAACATAGGTACAGCAGATCCCCTTATTGTATGGGACACTTTTAAGTGTGCCCTTAGAGGCCATTCAATTCAGTACTCATCTATAAAACAAAAGCAATTTAGATCAAAAGAGTCCATATTAACAAAGGAAATTGAAGGACTAACAGTACAGTTAGATAGCAATAAAAACGGTACTATAGAGGCACATAATAAGTTAGAGGAAAAACAAAAAGAAATGGAAGAACTTATTCAAGAAAGAGCCAGTGTAATATATTATAAAAATAAAGCGAACTGGATGGAAATGGGGGGAAAATGCACCAAATTATTTTTCAATCTTCAATATAGAAATGCTACCAAAAAAAATTATTAAAAGTTGTTTCAAATTATGGAGTCGCATGATTCACATGATATTTTGAAAGAGGAAGTAAAGTACTTTAAGAATATGTTTTTGTTTCAGTCTCCTCCATCTCCACAAACTGAAACTAATTGTATGGATTTTTTTCCTAATAATAATGTAAAATTAACATCTGTACAGAAAGACTCATGTGAAGGCCAAATTACAGAGGAAGAACTTCTTGATGCAAATGGGGCCTTTAAGGCTGGGAAAACTCCAGGGCTGGATGGCATACCAGTGGAAGTATACAAAACTTTTTTTATATACTCAGAGGACCATTATTAGAATGTTTTAACCACTCCTATATAAATGGTAGATTATCCGACACGCAACAAGAAGATCTGATATCATTATTACTGAAACAGGACCCAAATGGTATATGTAAAGATCCAGTCCATTAAAACAATTGGAGACTTCTTACACTTCAGTGTTGTGATGCAAAAATCCTAGCAAAATGCTTGGCGCATAAAATTAAACTCAAATATACTAAATTATTATTTTTTTTAATGTAGTTTTCAAAGAATAAAAAAAAGGTATAATTTTAGTGAATGATATCATAAATAGGACTGGTGGAGTTATGTCACACATACAGCTAACACAGACATATGGAAATGTCTGCTCTACCCAAAGTTACAACCAACTAATTGCATCCTGATTTATCAGCCTAGGTTACTTTTGACTCTGATCAGCCTAACAGGAATAGAGCCTACCCTCTCCGGATTATATGCATCAGCCTTTAAAGCTCTGACAGATAATCTGCCTGCAAGGAGCCTTACCTATGAAACAGCCTACAAAGCAGCATACGGATTTATCAGCCTCTGAGGCTGACATTTAATGTGATTATCCTGTCAGGAATGGAGTGACCCTTATAATTATACACATCAGTAATGCAAGCTAACAACCAACATAGATAACAAGCTAGTTTACAAGCTAGCTAGCCAACAAGACTACCTAGCTAACAATACTAGCCAAGTTAGCTGCTTTTGTTTCTTGTATGTGATTGGCTGTGGTCTTGGGGGTGGCACTCAGCCTGGGAGACAGGGCTACCTGTCAGGCATCGTTCAGGGCTTAAATGCCCCGCTTTGCAACGCAGCCACAGGGCTCCTTGATGAGGTGGTTATAATGCTTCTGAACAAATTAATGGATGATGCCATTTTGATTATCTCGTGATCTCAACAAAACAAATTTAGTTATGTAGTGATCATGAGATAAATAGGTCATGACCTCAACATAACGAGGGAATATTTTTTTAAATTTAGTATGTCCTTTCAAAATTTCCGTGGAATCCGACATTCTCTCCACGTTCCTTTTCTGCAACAACATGTGTGGCATTATATTACCACTAGATGGTAGCAGCTGCCCAAAATGTTATCTAAGGGTTGTAGTCAAAAGTAGTTATTCAGTGCCTCTGCCCTCTGATTCTTCCTGTGCAAGGCCTTTCATATTCCCAGAATTCAGACAAAAACAAGAGAGTGTAGGAAGGGGGATATAGTTTCAGTTGTATGGCCTTTAGATGTCTTGCAGGTCGCTACAGTACATTGTTTATTATATTAAGATTTATAAACTGGGTGGTTCGAGCCCTGAATGCTGATTGGCTGACAGCTGTGGTATATCAAATTGTATACCACGGGTATGACAAAACATGCATTTTTACTGCTCTAATTACATTGGTTACCAGTTTATAAAAGAAGTAAGGCACCTCGGGTGCTTGTTGTATATTGTCAATATACCACGGCTAAGGGCCGTACATAAGAACAGCCCTTACCCGTTGTATATTGGCCATATACCACACCCCCTCTGGCCTTATTTCTTAAATAACCAACAACAGTAACACTTTACTTGATACCCTGTGTCATAACACTGTCATGTAGACCTATTGTGACATATATAGCATTATTTTACGGCTGGTTATGACACCAACATAAGAGTGTCAAAACCCACAAAACCTACCAAGGTAGTTATTTTATGGCTGGTTATTACACCTACATAAGAGTGTCAGATACCACAAAACCTACCACACAAGGCAAAACATTCCATTACACAATAGCCTACTTGTCAACAGTATGGTTATGTTATTTTAACATTTTCTGAAATTGACCATATTAAATTATAATTGTAATTGGGCACAAATTGATGACAGGCACATATCCCAATGCTCTGTTGCTGATGACTGGGATGAATGAAGGAGCAGATTTCAGGAGTAGTACAAGACACCCTCTTTGTGACTGAATGCTGACATGAGCATGTACTGCACGTGATAGACTTATCTGGTTTATATGATTATGATGGTCAAAATGCTTTTTGACAGTGTCATAAAGTGCATTTTCTGCAATTTATTTAAATTGTGATGAAGAAAAAAAACATGACTGTAAAGAATTCATTGCAACAACAACAAAGGACTTAAGAAACAAACTTTAAAACGAAAGGAAACTTCTTGGCAGGGAATTTGTTTTGTTTTTACATGTAGGTGCCTTAACCAGCCATAACGCAATATATGTCACAACAGGTGTAAATATATGGGTGATGACAGTGCTATGACCATATTATTACAGGTTTTGACAAGTTATGTCAGCTGTTATGACATATTATGGCATGGATATGATGTTATGACGATGGGTGTCAAGTAAAGTGTTACCCAAAGTAGGGCAATGTACTTAGAGAAGGACATGGGATGTTGGGACTGTGGGAGTGATGAGGACACATTCATTGCATTATGCTATGGGCACAATAACACAGTATTAGCAAGGGAACTAATACTAAGAATCAAATAAAAACATGAGATGCTCATAGCTGCTAGGAGAACAGGTAATCTAGGCACTGAAAGATCAATCTTCTCTCTGTTTTGATAGATTTGTTCAATGTCTCCCATATGGATTTCAAGTAACGAAAACATGCACAGGGCAGACCACACACCAGTGGAGGATTTCACATCTAAGTACCATAGGGTTATCAGTAAACTCTCAAAATAATATCCAGGCCACTTCACCTGTGTTGGATCGAACTGTTGTTCTCTAATGCATGCTTTTAACCCTGCATTAACTGTGTCACAGGAGCCAAGCTTGTGAAAGTAATTTGGACAACATTCATTATAAATGCATGCTAGAGCAGATATACATCTCTACAGCCCTAGGCCCCTTATTCAAGTGTAGGAGTGCTGATGTAGGATCAGGTCTCCCCTGTTCATGTAATCGTATTCATCATGATCTAAAAGACCAAATTGTTCCTAGATTAGCACTATGACGCTTTATGAATACAGGCCCTGGCACTGATCCTCTTTCACACAGCATCCATAAAGACAAACACATGCCTTGTCTTCTAAGACGTCGTATTACCAATGGATACAATAGCTCTAGTAAGATGTAAAGTATTCACAGAATATCTGAACTGTTCTTTATACAACAACCCCACACATGCTAGAGAAGAGCAAAGGTGATGACGTGTGGCACCATTATGGCTGACCAGTGAAACACTGGACAACTATGTGGTGAAACGAGGATGGGCTGATAAACCAGGATCTGGTGAGAGCACAGCACGGAAGTATGGTGATGACATCATATGACTAGTGATGATATCATAGGCTTGTAATTGCAGTGACAAAGATGATTACGAAAATATATAGTATCACCTCTAATGACATAAAGATATATACCTCCTTGAGATAGATGCATCTACAATTTGATGGTAATAACATTATTACAGGCCGGTTGCATGATATCAGCTTCCCATTTCCTTTAAAGACTTACATGTGTTTGTGTGTATGCGTGCACGTTTATTTCTGTGTGTATGTGTATGTGAGAAACAGGCAGACTCCTCTAGTTCTCTGCCTCCCCAGATTAATATCAGGGCTGTACAAAGGGGCCCTCTATGCCCCGCAGGACGACTCCCAGGACAATGAATCCACTGTCTGACAACACCATCGCTAACTCCTGTTAACTGATACATGTGCAAACCTCCCAGCTGAGATTACAGGGAATCTCATCCCCAAGTTGTACCTGTTCTTCCTGTGATAATAGTTATGACAACATTTATGATGATGGCGTGACCAAACCGTTCACTAGTGTAATTAATCAAATCGATTTGACAACAATACATAGACAATGTTTACTTTCTTTTTCACATGTATGACTTTTATTTTGTAGAAATAATAATGTTGAGGTGGAATAAAAGATGTACTGTGTTTTCTGTCAGAGATGACAAAAGAATTTGACTTTCCAGATAGAGACGATACCAAAGGCTTTCATGTGTCTATCTTACAATCTGCTCTGCTTGAACCAGCTATCTTATACCTATTATGTTTAGACAAAATATTATTATTTTTTCTTAATTCAACAGCCATTCTGAAATCACAGTAGCTGTTGGAGAACGTGTGACTATAATCATTTTCTGCTCAGCAGCAGTAGCCTACACCTGAACAAAAAATGAATTCAGAAAGTGTCAGTCTAGATCTCCCCTGTGTTGGTATCATCTCACAGCTCTGTAGTTTGATTTTAAATGTGTATTTTGCTCACGTCTGTCAAAATGTTGAATAATGGTAGGCGTATACGAATTTCTCTATAGTTTATGTTTGGCCTATTTTGAATAAAAAAGGTAGGAGGACCACGGACTACTGCGCATAGCGCACTATTTTACAGCAAATCCTTGTGATTCCGATTGGGCGGATTAATTCACGTGTCTATGGAGGCAGTGGCTTGTCACTCATTCTTTGAACGGTGTGCTGGCGCTGATCTTCTGCCGCTGCTACATCGATAATCAACCAATTTGCCATACGAAAAATAAATATCTAGCAATATGGGAATGTAATATTTTTTAAAAATATTAAGAACAATATCAAAATATCAAGAACAACCACAACATTATTCATTAAGACATTTGCGTGGTCTAATCAAGGAGTTGCGATGCTCCACGCAAAGGATATCATCCTAGCCTTGCTTCTCGTGGGCTCTACAGGTAAGATAGTTAAGCTAATTTTACAGTTTTTCGTAATTACTTCTATTCAGGCCAGAGATTTGATAAAATACTCGAATCGGGAAAGGTGGACTGTGCGTCCATGACAATCTGCATCCATTGAAGGACTGTGTACATGTCCCTCCTTCGACATCAGATGTCCCTCCTTTGTATCAGGTGGATGGATGTAAGATTGTCCAATTAAACGTTTTTCAGTGGGATGGTCTTTTCATGTAAATTGGCTGGCTAGCTGCTGCCATGTTGTTAACATATTCTGCCATGGAGTACACGAGTAAACATTTGCTTAGTTAATAATGCATTACTATATTTGATATAAGAGTTGTTGAGTTGTTTTTATCATATTCGGAGGGCAAATATAATTTTCACAAGTGTTAGCTAGCTAACCTTACCTACCTAGCCAGCATACCCATCAGCAAACCTGCTTATTCCATCAAGGCACTGCATTTAAATTATGTTACGACCATTGGCAAACACCTGTGATACGTTTAAGTTGCTCTCATTACATTAGGGTTTATCTTTTGTTGCCATATCACCAGTAATTGCATTAATATAGAATACAGTATGGATTTGTCTATTGAATGGATTGTTTGCAAAACAGTGCTTGCTTGCGTACATCAATGCGTTTGTTGCTACTAACTCCTCCTGGTCATCTCACCCAAACATCATGACTGTTTGCCAGCAACCTGAAATTTAGCTAACAATGTTTCTGAAATTGAGATTGAGCTACTTTCACAAGTGCAGCTACTTTCACTCGCTTGCAATTTTGTTAGCATCCATTTTACTATGGTCCAGGTCCACACCTAGGTGGTCCAGCCATATCATCACAGGGAAGGGAATTTGGAGGGGAATTATCGTCTCTGTTGGGGAGAGGCATGCGACTCATGGCTATTTAACAGTCGGATGGCCTTGAGATAGAAGCTGTTTTTTAGTCTCACGGTCTCAGCGTTGATGCACCTGTACTGACCTTGCCTTCAGGATGATATAGGGGTGAATAGGTCGTGGCTCAGGTGGTTGCTGTCCTTGATGATCCTTTTGGCCTTCCTGTGACATTGATTGCTGCAAATCAATTACTTAAAAATCATACAAGTGTGATTTTCTGGATTTTTTGTTTTAGATTCCGTCTCTCACAGTTGAAGTGTACCTATGATAAAAATTACAGACCTCTATATGCTTTGTAAGTAGGAAAACCTGCAAAATCGGCAGTGTATCAAATACTTGTTCTCCCCCCTGTACGTAAATGACAACAAAATAACTTTTTGGTCAGTGTGGTGTGTGTGACCTTTATTTAACTAGGCAAGTCAGTTAAGAACAATTTCTTATTTACAATGACGGCCCGGATGACACTGGGCCAATTGTGCGCTGCCCTATGGGACTCCCAATCACGGCCGAATGTGATACAACCTGGATTCAAACCAGGGACGTAGTGACGCCTCTTGCACTGAGATGCAGTGCTTTAGACTGCTGTGTCCATGTGTGTGTGTTAAATATTTAACTGTACTAGAATGCTTAAAAGGGCCGCTAAAATGTTAAATATCGGTATTGTTTTTTTTTGGCAAGGAAAATATCGGTATCGGACAAAAATGTAATATCGGTGCATCACTAGTTCAGACTAGAGGTCGACCGATTATGATTTTTCAATGCCGATACCGATACCGATTATTGGATGGCCAAAAAAAAAAGCAGATACCGATTAATCTGCCAATTTTTTTTTACATTTATTTGTTAATAATGACAATTATAACAATACTGAATGAACACTTATTTTAACTTAATATAATACATCAATAAAAATCTATTTAGCCTCAAATAAATAATGAAACATGTTCAATTTGGTTTAAATAATGCAAAAACACAGTGTTGGAGAAGAAAGTAAAAGTGCAATATGTGCCATGTAAAAAAGATAACGTTTAAGTTCCTTGCTCAGAACATGAGAACATATGAAAGCTGGTGGTTCCTTTTAACATGAGTCTTCAATATTCCCAGGTAAGAAGTTTTGGGTTGTAGTTATAGTACTTATAGGACTATTTCTCTCTATACCATTTGTATTTCATATACCTTTGACTATTGGCTGTTCTTATAGGCACTTTAGTATTGCCAGTGTAACAGTATAGCTTCCATCCCTCTCCTCGCTCCTACCTGGGCTCGAACCAGGAACACATCGACAACAGCCACCCTCGAAGCAGCGTTACCTATGCAGAGCAAGGGGAACAACTACTCCAAGTTTCAGAGAGAGTGACGTTTGAAATGCTATTAGCGCGCACCCCGCTAACTAGCTAGCCATTTCACATCGGTTACACCATCCTAATCTCGGGAGTTGATAGGCTTGAAGTCATAAACAGCGTTGAAGCATTGTGAAGAGCTGCTGGCAAAACGCACGAAAGTGCTGTTTGAATTAATGCTTACGAGCCTACTGCTGCCTACCACCGCTCAGTCAGACTGCTCTATCAAATCATAGACTTAATTATAACATAATAACACACAGAAATACAAGTCTTAGGTCATTAATATGGTAGAATCCGGAAACTATCATTTCGAAAACAAGACGTTTATTCTTTCAGTGAAATACGGAACCGTTTCGTATTTTATCTAACGGGTGGCATCCATAAGTCTAAATATTGCTGTTACATTGCACAACCTTCAATGTTATGTCATAATTACGTAAAATTCTGGCAAATTAGGCGGCCCAAACTGTTGCATATACACTGACTCTGCGTGCAATGAACGCAAGAGAAGTGACACAATTTCACCTGGTTAATATTGCCTAAATTTGCAGGTTTAGAAATATATACTTCTGTGTATTGATTTTAAGAAAGGCATTGATGTTTATGGTTAGGTACACATTGGAGCAACAATACACACCACATCAATTATATGCAACGCATACACGCTAGATAAACTAGTAATATCATCATTAACTAGTGATTATGATTGATTGATTTTTTTCTTTACCTTTATCACTAGGCTAGTGAGTTAAGAACAAATTCTTATTTTCAATGACAGCCTAGGAACAGTGGGTTAACTGCCTTTTCAGGGGCAGAACGATAGATATGTACCTTGTCAGCTCGGGGATTTGAACTTGCAACCTTTCAGTTATTAGTCCAATGCTCTAACCACTAGCCTACTCTGCCGCCCCATTGTTTTTTATAAGATAAGTTTAATGGTAGCTAGCAATTTACCTTGGCTTACTGCATTCGCATAACAGGCATTCTCTTTGTGGAGTGCAATGAGAGGCAGGTGGTTAGAGTGTTGGACTAGTAAACTGTAAGGATGCAAGATTGAATCTCCCGAGCTCACAAGGTAAAAATCTGTTGTTCTGCCCCTGAACGAGGCAGTTAACCCACCGTTCCTAGGCCGTCATTGAAAATAAGAATGTGTTCTTAACTGACTTGCCTAGTTCAATAAAGATTAAATAAAGGTGTAAAGAAAAAAAAACAGCAGTATCGGTGCCTAAAAATTCAGATTTCAAATTTTTATGAAAACTTGAAATCGGCCCTAATTAATCGGCCATTCCGATTAATCGGTCGACCTCTACACTCAAAGACATTCAGACACTTCTCCCGAAGCCACTCCTGAGTTGTCTTGGCTGTGTGCTTATGGTCATTGTCCTTTTGGAAGGTGAACCTTCGCCCCAGTCTGAGGTCCTGAGCGGTCTGGAGCAGGTTTTCATTAAGGATCTTTCTGTATTTTGCTCCATTCATCTTTCCCTCAATCCTGACTAGTCTCCCAGTCCCTGCCGCTGAAACACATCCCCATAGCATGATGCTGCCACCACCATGCTTCACCGTTGGGATGATGCCAGGTTTCCTCTAGACGTGACGCTTGGCATTCAAGCCAAAGAGTTCAATCTTGGTTTCATCAGACCAGAGAATCTTGTTTCTCATGGTCTTTACCTTTTGGCAAACTCCAAGCGGGCTGTCATGTGCCTTCTACTGAGGAGTGCCGTCTGTCTCGCCACTCTACCATAGAGGCCTGATTGGTGGAGTGCTGCAGAGATCGTTGTCCTTCTGGAAGGTTATCCCATCTCCACGGAGGAACTCTGGAGCTCTGTCAGAGTGACCATCGGGTTCTTGGTCACCTCCCTGACCAAGGCCCTTCTCCCCCGATTGCTCAGTTTGGCCGGGCGGCCAGCTCTAGGAAGAGTCTTGGTGGTTCCAAAATTCTTCCATTTAAGAATGATGGCGGCCACTGTCTTCTTGGGGACCTTCAATGCTGCAAACATTTTTTGGTAGCCTTCCGCAGATCTGTGCCTCGACTCAATCCTGTCTCGGAGCTCTACGGACAATTCCTCATGAATTGTTTTTTGCTCTGACATGCACTGTCAACTGTGGGACCTTATATAGACCAGTGTGTGCCTTTCCAAATCATATCCATTCAATTGATTGGTGGACTCCAATCAAGTTGTAGAAACATCTCAAGGTTGATCAATTGAAACAGAATGCACCTGAGCTTAATTTCAAATCTCATAACAATGGCTCTGAATGCTTATGTAAATAAGGTATCTGTTTTTATTTGTAATAAATTTGCAAAAAATGTATTTTCGCATTGTCATTATGGGGTGTTATGTGTAGATTGATGAGGAAAATGTTTAATTTTAGAATAAGGCTGTAATGTAAAAAAAATGTCTGGATGTCTTCATACATATACAGGTTTTTGGAAATATACACACTAGAAACTGGTTCTATATAGTGGCAAATTAGGGTTATTGGGCTTGCAACCATAGCGGAACCCATTTATGTGCTATAGATAACCTTTTTTGAAGGATCTATAAAGATCCATGCTTATACTTCATGGAACCTGTATGGTGCTATAAAGGTTCTAGAAAGAACCATTTAAAAAAGTTTTGATGTAGCACCCTTTATTATGGCTCTATGGAGAATGGTTCTATATCCTAGTCAAAAAATCCTTAGATAGTAGCTACTAAAACAATTGGATACCACGAAATTGGGGAGAAAAGGGGGTAAAAAATAAAATAAATCCTTTCATGTTATAGGATTCCAATAAAATAGTCCAATAGAAAAATCCTGTAAGATTTTGGAACCAGTCCTATTGGATCCAGTGGGATTCTATGCTATTGGATTTTGTCTTGTGGGTGTTATCCTGTAGAATTCCAATACAATAATCCAATAGAATAATCCTATCAGATTTCGGAACCTATCCTATTGGACCAATTTTTCTATTGGATTATTGTATTGGAATTATATAGGATAACACCCATTTAATGGGTTAAGAAAAATACTAATAAAATACCTATAAGATCCAAATGTATTACTTTTGATTTCCAAAAGGAAAAATGTGGTCCAATAGATTTCCAGTAGGATTCTGATACAGGTGACACAAAATCCTATAGGACTACGAGAATCCTATTGGAAAAATCACTAATCCTATTGGATTTTTTTGTAGAACCATACAGGGTTTTGTTAAAATTCCATAGGTTTTATATTTGTTTATTAACAAGTTGAATCAGGTTTGTTAGCTCTGGAATGGCTGGGGGAGGAGATAATTGACAACTATTGACTTAGTCAACTGTTCTCAATTGACACAAGGCCATACCGTGAGTCTTTCACAAGACAGTCATATATAACATGTAATAGCGTAACACAGCAGCGTTCTTTGGATCAGGATGGTTCCACGTAGAACCATCACTCTTCCCAAAGAACCATTGAGGAACCCACATTTTTTTGTGTGTGCGGGGGGCTGCCACACTGGGCACACAGGGAGCTGTTGTGGGGGGTTATGTGCCTTGTTCAAGGAGGCAATGGTATCTAGGATTTGATACCAGCAACCCTCCAGTTGCCTGCTCACTGCCCCCCCAACTTTCCCGTTGGATCCGGGATTCTAATTGGCCACCCTCCGGTTGCTGGCTCTCCTCTCTAACCGCTAGGCAACCTACTGCCCCTAAGTCATGAACAAAATCAGTTTGAGTTTGCCATAAAATATCCTACAGTGGTTTTTCCATAAACGTAAATTGGGTATTTAGTGGGGTGAAATCTGTCCAAGTTAGTATACATATAGCCTTCCCAGTCTAATGATGGTGCACAGGTGCAGGAAACCAAGTGTTTCCCTACTTGATTACAAAACAAGGCCACTATTGTGTTGTGTTATCATAAAACATAGGACTACGCTTCAATAAGTAGGCTACTTAGGTTGGACATCTGTGATTGCATCTCTCTTTGCATCTCACATAACATGATGTTTAAGATGTGCATACATGTAACTAGGTGTGTAAAGAATGCTTCATGAACATACTAGATCGTTACTGAAGGTTTTAGTGGTGATGCTCACTCAATTGCTAGCCTACACGCTGTGTGTGACTCATCTCTGTGATGTCACCTGATATGGTGACGAGTTGCGGTCCTCGAGCTCCAGCTGTGATGGAGGCTGCTGTGCCTGGTAATGCTGCGGTAGAGGATAGAGGATGTAGCCTACCTGGTAATACCATGTCTTCTTTATCAGCTGTGATAAAAGGCTATTTTGGTTAAGGCTTATCTCCTGGCCATCTGTTGTTGTGATTGTGTTTGGTTTCATTCCTCCCAGGAGCAGAACACTGTGTTACCCCCCCTGAGATCCTAAAGTAGCACGAGAAGGAGATGCTAATTGGCAATAAACCTTTGCTTATCATGTCAACAAGCAATGTTGTTGTTCCTCTTGATATATAAGCCATTTGAATATACATTTTGAATATTCTCAAATCCTGTTGACTTTACTTAATCGTAATGCTCCCTAAACTTGAAAGTAGACCTGGCCTATTGACTATTTTCTACGTCTGTTGATGGTTTTAATAGCAACCTGATATAAACTTTGGAATTTGCCGTAATTGGATAAACGTTGATTTTAGACCCATGAATTCTGCGTGGTTACATGGCTCGCGACTTCAAGCCCAGTGCTGCATTGTTGTTTTTAGTGAGCGCCGACAAAGGCATATATAGATGTCCTCAGGACCTTTTCAAACGTCAGAAATCAACGTCTCTTTCATTTACCAGCCTGTTTATACAGCCCAGCCTCGGCTATTTTAGGCGTATGGCAAGCTTTTTCAATAACCTTTGCGCTGCACACACCCTTGTTTGGTGAACCTGAATAGGCTTAGCTGATACAGAATGTGAGGCACAGATGTTCTTAACGCAGAGGGGCATGGAGAAGTGAACGTAGCTCTTCATCCGATACGGGCAACCTGGGTATTCCTCAGAGACCAAACGAATGGAAGAGCGAATGAACTGGAAACCTTTCTGCGTGATGATCTAATGCAATTGCTCTGTTGCTCATTAGTAGAAGAAAAAAACATAGGATGTGAAGACGGAAACTGGAGAGAGAAGGTCGGAAAAGGCATGTCAGAGACAGCCAACACATAACCTAGCATCTGATTCATAATGCTGTTGGACTAATATCTCCATTTCGAGGTTTGTGGTTAGAAATATCAGCGGTATGGTAGTGAGGATATCAGGGCTGCACTTCTTGATGCTGGTTAGCCTACTCTCTATGAATGGTAACTTTGACTTCCAAGAAGTAATATCTCAAGGTATAATTTTGGCAGTGGCAGACACAGATGTTAGCTATGCCTCTCCATGGTCCATTTTAGTTCCTGCTGTGACTGTCTGCACAGTCTTATGAGTGGTGATTATGACAACAACCCTACAGCCAATCATGCAGGCCTAGGTCTATGCTTGTATTTCTGCTGGATCCTGTCATATGATGGTGTCGACCCCAGCCAATCATGTTAGTGGAGGTTTTTGCTGCAGGAGCAGTGTTTCAGTCTCAGTTGCCAGGTAATCATAGGGTAGTGTTCATTCAGATCAGATCATAGCTGATCACTTATCAGCATTATCTACTAAAGCTGTGTTTGTTTGTAAACACACTGATATCAGGAGCAATTGTCTGTGCTCTTTCTTCATAGTGAACAGCATGGACATACCTGCAGTGAGCTTTCACATAGGGGTCCTCCATTACAACCTGCTTTGAGAAGAATTGGCACATGTACAGAACATTACAACACACTTACTAGCCTACACTTAGTTGCTGGACTGCTATCTTTAGTTCAGCTGGTGTTTGAATAGCATATGTTACTTAAGCTGTTTATGGGTGGGCTCCCTCCCATATAAGCTGCTTGGCACCTTGGAGCTCTTAGCATGTACAGTGAAACTTCTATTTTAATGTGTGTTAAGTAAGGTTTTATATCCTATTTTATGTCTGTGTTACCAATCCAGCTTCATAACTGTATATTTGATGTGTTGTGGGCTAAGTAGTTGGATCAAGCCAAGAATCATGTTTGTCTTTTATCCTTAATGCCCAGTTGGCATCCACATTTACTCAGACCTGTATGTGCAGCTGGCTGGCTGACTGACTGGTTGGCTGGCTGGCTGGCTGGCTGTCTGTGCGTTTCCGTGCATCTGAGGTGTGCATCTGGTGAGGCTGGCCAAATCATCCACAAGGAAATATTTCACAATGCAAGATGATGATGATTTCAGATTGACCACAAGACCAAACTGGGAACATGGGATGTTTCAATTCATCTTGGATGGACGAGCCACATGGATATGGATGGAGGATCTAGGAGGAATGTTTGGATGAAGGATCCAGTGAGACCAGAGTTCATCATCATCTCTGAATGCAATCACTGTTTGATATTCTGGGTAACCAGCAGAGCAGAGCCTCTCTCGGAGGCGTAGGAGATGACTGCTGCAGCCAACCTCAGCTTCCCCTTTGATGGTGAGTGGAGCAGACAGATCCAGGCCTCTGAGAGATGCTTGGCCCTAGGGGACTAAAAACATGACGTTACACATGCACACTAACACAGTGTTCTGTCTACACACAAAACAACACAGTGACTAGGGCTGTGACGGTCATGGAAGTTGGGATGACAGTTATTGGTCAGCCAAATGATCACTGATCACTGTTATAACCATTAGATTTATTTTTTAAAGACACATTTTCTCCTCTCCTTCCCCCTCTCTGCAGCACCAGCATATGCAGTCAGGAGCGATGTTGCCTAGGCAACAAAAGATTCATTTGCTACAACACCTTGCTTGTTTAAGCAAGAAGCAATAAACTTTCATCGCGTTGTTAAGAGTCCATGTTACCGCAGAATCTGATATTATTTTTGACAATATTGCAATAATAATTTTGCGCTAGTCGGCTGTACCTGAACCAAAACTCCAGTATTTGTTTTCAGCTCTTTTATTTTTGTTTTCTCATGGGTCTCTCTTGTCCCTCTGCAGAAGATATTTGATAAGCAATATGTTTGGAACATCGAATCGCAAAAAAGTCACAGTATGGAATTGCAATACATATAGAATTGTGAGAATCATGAGAAACGTAATACATAATACTGACTATCGCGATAATATCGTATCGTGAGGTCCCTGGCAATTCCCAACCCTACCTCTCGGACACTATCAGAGGGACAACATCCGTCGCCCGTGGCTGTTGACTGCCACACAGTGCCTGCTGCTTTTGTCACTGATTAGAATACGACTTTATGCCCCTGCCCTTTTCATTAATAATACTGTACAACAAGTGTTGGTTTTCCATTCATCGGCAGCTATTAGAAATGCAGTTTCTTGTTATGCTGTTTTCTACATTTCTACATAGTTGTCTTGTTTCACCGTTTGCCCTCCAGGTTATAGGGAACATATATCAAAAGTTGGCTGACTTGGTCAACGTTTTGTCAAAGCAGCAGCTGGCTTACAGTACCTTGGCATTGGGAGATCATTTGGCATTAGATCAGGATTTCTAATAGCACTTGGCAATGGGGGGTAAACAACCTGTTTGAGTTGTTAAATAGGATAGTATTGTTATCTTGAGTTTCGGGGTAGGGTCCACCACCAGCTCTTTCCTTTTGCGGCTTGTTTTGTTGAGAGCATCCCTTCCGGCCATGTTGCATAGTTGTATTGTAATGATGGCTGTTATAGAGGAGTAATTACAGAAGAATGTGTCATGATTAAGGACCCTATGTTCCAGTGTGGAGCTGGATTCACCCTCCACTGCATGTCCTAATCCTGGGGGCAACAGTTGTCTTCGGAACCTGACCAGCTCAACTCAACCTCCCCTGTCTGACTGACAGCCTCATAGGCAGGCCAGCTGAATGATGAGAACCACAAAGGTTAGACCATGATGATGAGGGGTAGCCTACTGTACACTCATGCTGGAAGGTGTACATTCATGCTGTACATTCATGCTGGAAGGTGTACATTCATGCTGGAAGGTTTACATTCATGCTGGAAGGTGTACATTTATGCTGTACATTCATGCTGGAAGGTGTACATTCATGCTGTACATTTATGCTGGAAGGTGTACATTCATGCTGTACATTCATGCTGCAAGGTGTACATTCATGCTGTACATTCATGCTGTACATTCATGCTCTGACTGTCGGAGTCCAGTGACAGTCCAGTGACATATATTTTAAACCTCCCGCTTTGGCTTAATGTGTCAATGTGTAGTTCATACATTCATAATCACTGAATTACTGTTTTACCTCAATTATACACTAAAGCCCTAGTTTGAATGCGACTGTTTTCTTGAAGCTGTGCCGTGCCATTTTCCCTACATTTACCCCCATGTGGGTCAGCCCCCTAGCAGTTCGAGTGACAGCTAGCAAGAGGCCTGCTCAGTTTATTCAACGAGGTTGCAGGACGTGCTCAAAGGCTCAGTGGACACAGCAGATAGGGAGGGAGGGAGAGCAATGGCGTTGTTCACATATCTGCACATATGTGACATAGTACGCAATTTTTGGGGACCACTTTTGGCTCGTGAGTGATACCTTCATAACTCCTGGCTAAAAAGTATACGAAAGTACTGGAGAAAACCTTGAAGCCTACAACATCAGTTTCCCTTTGAGTCATCCAAAGATGTTCCACTAGGAGAGGGGAAGTCCAGTCCACATCTCAACAGTTTTCAACAAAAACTTTCTCAGTTGCTTAGTTTCTCTCTGAGCTGACATAATAATGTGGGCTAATCTTCAGGTTGATGATGAGCTTTATGCATCATTTATTTGGTGCTAGGTAGAGGTTGGAATTGCCAGGGACCTCATGATATGATATAATCACGATACTTAGGTGCTGATACGTTATTCATTGCAATTTTCACTATTCTATATGTATTGTAGAGTTTTGATCAGTCGTGGAAATAAAAGTGCTGTAAACAAATTGGGTCCTTATTTAAAAAAGAAGATGGAGAACAAGCTATCGAGGAAAAATACTGGAGTGTTGGTGCAGGTACAGCTGACTACAGTCTTTGTGTTCATGCATCCATGCAGAATACGGTGCATGTATTATTAAAACACTATAGAAGATAGTACTGCCAACCCAGCTGCCTGTACACAGGCAACATGAAGAATAGGGATCGTTCCCCCTCAGGTAGCAACATCCTACCCATCATCTAAAATTTAACTTTTAGTCAACCCTTGTCAATGTACATTTCCTTGCATATCGTATGTATACTGTAAACTAGCCATACTAAACATTTTCAGGGTTTTTCACAAGGCCTATGCTAAACCCTGATCATGTTAGCATGACTAGTAAAAAGTGCATATTAAGTAAGGGAAAATAGTGTATTTGGGCAATGTTGGGCCCTAATTATTAGAGCTGCTGGGGTCTGGGAAGGCCACAGACAGGACACTATCTCCAGAGGAGCGACAGTGTAGAGACTCTGCCCATCATTAAACATTAAAACGTAATTATCCTTCCACACTAGTCACTCCAGCTGAATCCTAAATGAGTGTAAAGCTTAATAACAAAATGCATTAACTTCTTGAGTGAAGGGGGCAGGATTTTTGTTTTTGGCTAAAAAAACGTACCCAATTGAAACGGCCTATTTCTCAGGCCCAGAAACTATAATATGCATATAATTGTCAGATTAGGATAGAAAACACTCTAAAGTTTCCAAAACTGTCAAAATATTGTCAGTGAGTATAACAGAACTGATATTGCAGGTGAAAACCTGAGTAAAACCTGAGTAAACCTGAGTAAAACCTGAGTAAAAGGAAGTGCTGTTTTTCCTGAAAGCTCTCTGTTCCATTGGATGCCTTGCCTCCATTTAAAGGGATATCAACCATATTCATTTTCCTATGGCTTCCTCAAGGTGTCAACAGTCTTTAGACATAGTTTCAGGCTTTTATTTTTAAAAAATGAGCGAGAAAGATCACATCGCGTCAGTGGATAGCTGGGTGTTTGCAGAGTTTTGCTTGCACAACAGAGTGGGGCAGCCATTGTCTCTCCCTCTCCTACTGAAAAAGCTACAGTCCCGGTTGATATATTATCGATTATATATTTTAAAAACAACCTGAGGATTGATTATAAAAAACGTTTGACATGTGTCTGTGGACATTACGGATACTATTTGGAATTTTCGTCTGCGATGTCATGACCGCTCGAGCCTGTGGATTTCTGAACATAACGCGCCAAACAAATGGAGGTATTTTGGATAGAAAAATAATCTTTATGGAACAAAAGGAACATTTATTGTGCAACTGGGAGTCTCGTGAGTGCAAACATCCGAAGATCATCAAAGGTAAGCGATTTAATTTATTGCTTTTCTGACTTTCGTGACCAATCTACTTGGCTGCTAGTGTTTGTAATATTTTGTCTACTAAGAGAGATGTTCTTACATAAACGCTTGTTATGCTTTCGCCAAAAAGCTGTATTGAAATCTGACACGCCAGGTGGATTAACAACAAGCAAAGCTGTGTTTTGCTATACTGCACTCATGAAAATTAAATATTTGTAGTAATTTAATTTGAATTTGGCACGCTGCAATTCAGCGGGTGTTGATGAAAATGATCCCGCTAACGGGATGGGTAACATTAAGCCTGGTGTCTTGGAGAGACTTGGCAACTAATAATCCTGAATGTTTTAGCAGGTCAACTCCTGATTTGACTCCATAATAGCAGTGAGATAAATGATTAGGTTTGGAAATAGTTTTAAAAAAAATGACAGTAATTTATTCATAGTTTAATCATTCACACGTTTCAGTAAAACATTCTTCGGCATTTGGTCAAACGTCATCATGACATAACACAGCGCCACCATAGACCTTCAGGGTCCACTTTGCCCTTTTTCGTTTCTAAAGCACAACCATGGCTGTTGTGTTCCCAATGAATAATGAATGACTAATGAAATGGGCATGGCCCTTCTCTCTCACCACCACCACTGTTTGCCTCTGTGCTTGACTACTCTGCAATGCTCAGGAGAAATACTGCTGTCACACTGAAGCTGTAAGAAAGCCTTGTTGTTACTCACTGCTTGTTCATTTCTCATGCAAGCCAAGTGTGTGTATCAGCGTGTAATGCCCTTAAGAGAGTTGTGTAAAGCTAGGTGCCAGAGAATAACAAGGTCCCTCAAATAAATGGAATGTTACCTTGCAGCTGTATCTTGTGGCATTTCAGATTTTTGCTACGTCTGACCTTGCACACTCCATTAATGTTGAGGAGAAAGAACGGCTTTGAATAAATACAACTAACAAATGGAAAATATACTTTTTTCCTTCCGCACGAAAATTGGATGTCCATTTGGATGCTGATGAAGTGTTCATATTTCTGATCCACACACGTCTGGCTGCCTCAACCTTTCATTTGGCAGCTGAACCTCATGAATTATGAAGTGATGCTGGAAGCTCAGGGCAGCTAAATCAAAGGAGAGAGAGTGAGAGAGAGGGAGAGAGGCAGGGAGACAGAAATGGGGGAGAGAGAGAGATAGGGGAGAGAGATAGGAAGGAGAGAGAGCGATGGGGAGAGGGGATGCTCTTGTCTCAGAGGAGGATAAAGAAGTGGTAAGCCCTACACTGTTGTAGTAGCCTAGCCCTCAAAGTTGTTCCTAGCCAGCTAGCATGGAGTAGATCGATGGATCCAATCTTCTCAGACCTCTGATATCTGAAGAGTCTAGTATTCTAAACTAACATATGATGTTGTATATGCTTACAGTACTGTGGTTTGAGCGATACATTACACAGCATTTATTTCACAGGAAATGCACAGCATCTTTGAATGCCTTTTTAACTCTGAGAAATAGTTGTTTAGTTCTGGGTTGTGGGTTTTTGCTGTGTTGATGATAAACGCCTGAAGCATTTAAATCCTCATGCAAGAAGTGAAATGCCATCACTCTACTGAGTCATGCAGGGCCAATAAATGCTATCACTATCTTAAAGCTAAAGGCCAAAAATCTAACTTAACATTTACTTTACTTTCGTATGTAAATGTATTTGCTGGGTTCAACTCAAGTGTGAGTGCCCTGACAGGTATTTTTAAGTTAATATTCAAGTCTAAAGTAGAGCATCAAAGCATCTATCCTATTAGTTATTCATGTTAGTAACACATCACGCTGTTTGTTTCCATGCAGGGTTGTATGAACTGTAGTCCCCCAAAATAGAAAAAAAAGCTTTATCATGATGACCAAATGGATGTAACATTATCTGTGACGACTAGGTTCCATAGACTTGAACTACAGCAGCCCAGTGGCTGAGATGATGTCTGAGAGGTTTTTAGTGTCACTGCTTGAGGGGCATTAAAGTAGGGTTCCCATTTTAAAATAGGTTTGCATGTACCCAGCTACTGTGGCCTGATTACAGATGATCTTTTTCAGAATTCTAGTTCCCTATTTAGCCCAAGTTTGTTTCTTTGTACAGCTGGCATGACTCATCGTCTCTCTCTCTCTCTCTCTCTCTCTCTCTCTCTCTCTCTCTCTCTCTCTCTCTCTCTCTCTCTCTCTCTCTCTCTCTCTCTCTCTCTCTCTCTCTCTCTCTCTCTCTCTCTCTCTCTCTCTCTCTCTCTCTCTCTCTCTCTCTCTCTCTCTCTCTCTCTCTCTCTCTCTCTCTCTCTCTCTCTCTCTCTCTCTCTCTCTCTCTCTCTCTCTCTGAAAGCACTCTTGCGCTCTTGGCCAACAGAAACAGGATGTGTCATGAACCCCATCGTTCTGCCTTTGCACGGATGCCACGGAGAGCAAGCGGGGCTGATGACAGCTGACAGCCAGGGCCATCTGAGGCCAATCAAACTATCTCACAGGCAGACAGTCACAGCGCAAGCGTCCACTGAGAGGGTCGCTGCCTTTTGTCTTAGATGAGTGGAGCTCAACGCAGTGAGCCCTAGTGTTACTAAAGCACTCTGAGATATGCACTAAGTGGGAAAGTCTCCCACAATTTTGCAGAGTTTGCCCCTTTTTTTCTCCTTGCATCTTTTATCATGGAAGCAACTGCCTTCTGGGAGCTATAGGCTACAGTCACAAATGTGAGTCTTGGTCTGCAGCCAGTGTAGTAGGAAGCCCTTCCATTACGATCAATGGCCACCCGGAGATGTCTACATCCGCTGCCACTGGAGGTTCCTTGGTTTGTCAGGACCAAACCACATCCCCATCGAGACGCAGAGGGACAGGAAGTACCCACGTCAGTCCCTCCCTGGCCAGATCTAGCTGAGTACAGCAGTCACAGCACAGTGCTGTTCCTTCTGCCTTGCTGCCCAGACTAGTGCAAAGTGGAAACCTATTCTGCCTCACTGCCCAGACTAGTGTACAGTGGAAACCTATTCTGCCTCACTGCCCAGACTAGTGTACAGTGGAAACCTATTCTGCCTCACTGCCCAGACTAGTGTACAGTGGAAACCTATTCCACCTCACTGCCCAGACTAGTGTACAGTGGAAACCTATTCTGCCTCACTGCCCAGACTAGTGTACAGTGGAAACCTATTCCACCTCACTGCCCAGACTAGTGCAAAGTGGAAACCTATTCTGCCTCACTGCCCAGACTAGTGTACAGTGGAAACCTATTCTGCCTCACTGCCCAGACTAGTGTACAGTGGAAACCTATTCTGCCTCACTGCCCAGACTAGTGTACAGTGGAAACCTATTCCACCTCACTGCCCAGACTAGTGTACAGTGGAAACCTATTCCACCTCACTGCCCAGACTAGTATACAGTGGAAACCTATTCTGCCTCACTGCCCAGACTAGTGTACAGTGGAAACCTATTCTGACCGTACAGGGTCAACTTTCTGTTTCTTCGACCAGAGACTTGATCTGATGATGTAGACATAATGTTGGGCATGGTTTATGCTACTGAAATGTTATGAATTCATATGGAGGAGAATTAGGGTTGCACATTTTGGGGAATATTCAGAGGTGGAAACTTTCCATGGGAATTAACAGAAATATATGCAAATGAATATTAATACCATTTAAATGTAGATGTTTTTTGCATTGGATATATTTAGAATATCATATGGAGACAGAAACATAAACTTTTTACCTTATCATGAGTAGACATAATTGCAAAAGATGAAATCCTTCCAATAGAAAAAAAACAATTTAGTTAAAAATTGAACTTTAATTAATTGAGTCGACTCTTCATATGGGATGATTTCACTGAACAACAAAACAACAAAAGGGAATATTAATGATCCCAATGATCCATCGCATCGAAAAACGTTTTCAAAATACATCTGTAAAATGATGATCTAGAAACTAAAGCTTTGGTTGTCTTCCTCTCAGTCTTCCATGTCTTCTCCCTGGACCTCCTCAACGTCCACCTCTTGAACATCAGACTTTGAGGCCTCATCTTCACTGTCACTTTCCAACCTGGTTGAGGATGGCTCTTTGTCAGGCTCAAAATGCCTCAAATTTGCCCGGATGGCCACCAACTTTTCAACCCTTGTATTGGTCAGCCTGTTGCGTGCTTTGGTGTGTGTGTTCCCAAACAAGGACCAGTTGCGCTCTGAGGCGGCTGATGTTGGAGGGATTTGGAGGATGATGGAGGCAACAGGGGAAAGAGCCTCAGATCCACAAAGTCCCTTCCACCAGATAGCTGATGAGATATGTTGGCACAACTGCCCTCATCCAGGCCAAGGTGGCGAGACACAGTAGTGATGACACCATAGGCCTTGTTGATCTCTGCACCAGACAGGATGCTCTTGCCAGCATACGTAGGGTCCACCATGTACGCTGCGGCGTGAATGGGCTTCAGGCAGAACTCTTTACGCTTTTTGATGTATTTCAGAACTGCAGTTTCCTCTGCGTGGAGCAACAGTGAAGTGGGCAGGGCAGTACGGATTTATTCTCTTACATCTGCAAGCAGATTCTGAACATCAGACAGGATGGCATTCTCTCCTCATCTGTGCAATGGCTACTGTTATAGGTTTCAGGAGTTTCAGGCTGCTTACTACTCCCAAAATACATCATCCAGGAGGATTCTGTTGATGGGGCTGTACATATCGGCAGACTGTGATTTGGCCATTTCTTGGAGATTCTCCTTCCCCTCCTGGAAACACCACCCCAACAGATGTTGCTGGGCAGCTTCAATGTGGTGCTTTTATTCTTCTCACTTTGCTTGGTGAGGTAGATTGCTGCTATAACTTAATGACCCTTCACATACCTAATAATTTCCTTAGTTCTCTTGTAGAGTGTATCCATTGTTATCAGTGCCATGATGTCCTTGAGGAGCAGATTCAATGCATGGGCAGCACAGCCAATGGGTGTGATGTGAGAGTAGGACTCCTCCACTTTAGACCAAGCAGCCTTCATGTTCGCAGCATTTTCTGTCAGCAGTGCAAATACCTTCTGTGGTCCAAGTTCAGTGATGACAGGCTTCAGCTCATCTGCAATGTAGAGACCGGTGTGTCTGTTGTCCCTTGTCTGTGCTCTTGTAGAATACTGGTTGAGGGGTGGAGATGATGTAGTTAATTATTCCTTGCTCACGAACATTCGACCACCCATCAGAGATGATTGCAATACAGTCTGCTTTCTCTATGATTTGCTTGACCTTCACTTGAACTCTGTTGAACTCTGCATCCAGCAAATGAGTAGATAAAGCATGCCTGGTTGGAGGGGTGTGTGCTAGGCGAAGAACATTCAGAAATCTCTTCCACTACACATTGCCTGTGAGCATCAGCGGTGAAGCAGTTATATACACAGCTCGAGCAAGACGTTCATCAGCATTTGTCTGACTACGTTCCTCCATTGAGTCAAAAAAACTTCTGATTTCAGGAGGACCATGAGCGGTTGCTATCGATAAGGAGTCTGATTCATAATTTTCTCCTCAAAGAGAAGTAGTGGGACTTTTGTCAGAGGTTGCTTGTTGTGAGGGCGGAGGGAACTTTGTTGCATTCTTCACATATGATTTGGCACAGTATTTACAAATGTACACAGCTTTTCCTTCTACATTAGCTGCAGTGAAATGTCTCCACACATCAGATAGTGCCCATGGCATTTTCCTGTAAAGATGAGAAAAAAATGAGTAAGAAAAGCCCCAAAACAATTCCATGTACAGATAAATAGTTAACTTCTCTAGGGTAGGGGGCAGCATTTGGAATTTTGGATGAAAAGCGTGCCCAAATTAAACTACCTTATACTCAGGATATGCATATAATTGGTAGATTTGGATAGAAAACTATCCAACTATCCAGTTTAACAAAACTGTTAAAATAGTGTCTGTGACTATAACAGGACTGATTTGGCAGGCGAAAACCTGAGAAAAATCCATTCAGGAAGTAGGATATTTTTGTTTGTTTGTAGTTTTCTATTCAATGCTATTACAGTATCCATTGACTTAGGACTCAAAACTCAGTTCCTATGCCTTCCACTAGATGTCAAGAGTTTTTAGAAATTGTTTCAGGCTTGTATTCAGAAAAATGAGGGAGTAAGATCAGTCTGAATGAGTGGACCCTGCCGTGTCACAGGTTTTTCATGTGTGCGACCGAGAGAGTTCCTTTCTTGTTTACCTTTTATATTGACGATGTTATTGTCCGGTTGAAATAGTATCGGTTATTTAGGCTAAAAACAACCTGAGGATTGAATTAAACATCGTTTGACTTTCTATGGACTTTACGGATACAATTTGGATTTTCTGTCTGCCTGTTGTGACTGCGTTTGAGCCTGTTTACTGAAGAAAACTTGCGAACAAAACTGAGGTTTTTGGATATTAAAAGAGACTTTATCAAAAGGAACATTTATTGAATAAAATAATGTCTTCTGAGTGCAACCATATGAAAATCATCAAAGGTAAGTGATTAATTGTATCTCTATTTCTGACTTGTGTAACTCTTCTATTTGGCTGGTTACTGTTTGTAATGATTTGTCTGCTGGGCTATTTTCTCAAATAATCGTAAGGTATGCTTTCTCCGTAAAGCATTTTTGAAATCTGACACCGTGGTTGGATTCACAAGAAGTTCATCTTTAAACCTATGTAAAATAGTTGTATCTTTTCTGAATTTTTATAATGAGTATTTCAGTATTTGAATTTCTCGCTCTGTAATCTCACTGGATGTTGGCCAGGTGGAACGCTAGCGTCCCACATACCCTAGAGGGTTTAAACAGTTAGATTAAACAACTCCTTTGTAAGATAAATGTTTTGAAATGAAACATGCATGGAAACAGGTGAATTAACACTCATCAGTTAGCAGGCTCAAGTAAGCTAAAACCCACATGGTAGCAAAAACTAACTAGCAGAAATAGTTAACAAGTTAGAAATGATTTAAACACACTTTGCTGTAGGCTACTATTTTCTAGGTAACAAAAAATCATATACAGTGGGCAAAAAAGTATTTAGTCAGCCACCAATTGTGCAAGTTCTCCCACTTAAAAAGATGAGAGAGGCCTGTAATTTTCATCATAGGTACACTTCAACTATGACAGACAAAATTAGAAAAAAAAGTAGGATTTTTAATGAATATATTTGCAAATGATGGTGGAAAATAAGTATTTGGTCAATAACAAAAGTTTCTCAATACTTTGTTATATACCCTTTGATTGGCAATAACAGAGGTCAAACGTTTTCTGTAAGTCTTCACAAGGTTTTCACACACTGTTGCTGGTATTTTGGCCCATTCCTCCATGCAGATCTACTCTAGAGCAGTGATGTTTTGGGGCTGTTGCTGGGCAACACAGACTTTCAACTCCCTCCAAAGATTTTCTATGGGGTTGAGATCTGGAGACTGGCTAGGCCACACTTTGTTACTTTGGTCCCAGCTCTCTGCAGGTCATTCACTAGGTCCCCCCGTGTGGTTCTGGGATTTTTGCTCACCGTTCTGGTGATCATTTTGACCCCACGGGGTGAGATCTTGCGTGGAGCCCCAGATCGAGGGAGATTATCAGTGGTCTTGTATGTCTTCCATTTCCTAATAATTGCTCCCACAGTTGATTTCTTCAAACCAAGCTGCTTACCTATTGCAGATTCAGTCTTCCCAGCCTGGTGCAGGTCTAAAATTTTGTTTCTGGTGTCCTTTGACAGATTTTTGGGATTGGCCATAGTGGAGTTTGGAGTGTGACTGTTTGAGGTTGTGGACAGGTGTCTTTTATACTGATAACAAGTTCAAACAGGTGCCATTAATACAGGTAACGAACGAGTGGAGGACAGAGGAGCCTCTTAAAGAAGAAGTTACAGGTCTGTGAGAGCCAGAAATCTTGCTTGTTTGTAGGTGACCAAATACTTATTTTCCACCATAATTTGCAAATAAATTCATTAAAAATCCTACAATGTGATTTTCTGGATTTTTCTAATTTTGTCTGTCATAGTTGAAGTGTACCTATGATGAAAATTACAGGCCTCTCTCATCTTTTTAAGTGGGAGAACTTGCACAATTGGTGGCTGACTAAATACTTTTTTTGCCCCACTGTATGTGATATAAAATATATTCACCCCACCCAGTATTGTAATCAAAACTTACCAGAAAACATGTAGTCCTTTGCTCAGACAGTGTAGTAGTGTAGGCTCAATAGCATCTCATTAGTGTGGAGATCTTGAGAATCAGCTGTACATGTGATGGAAGAATGCACTGTGCATGCATGGGGTTGCAATTCCATTGAATTGGGGATAGTTTAAACAAAATATGCCACAAGATCTAGAATTGCCTTATGTGTATCCCACAAAAAAAGGTTCACTGTTATAAGCTAAGGTTTTTTATGAATTTAAGCAAAATTCCCAGGCTTAACTTCCTATGGAAAATTTCCTATAAAAATTCTGGACATTTACAGAAAAGTTTCCGACCCTTTGCAACCCTAAGGGAGGATGCATTGTGTCTGTGATGTCGCTATTTATAAGTCTAGATGCATTTGGTCTTTATTAAATGCAATGAAAAACCCATGGCATCACAGCATTAATACATTTGAGGCAAATTCTTGAAACCAGAGCATATATTTATGGTTCTACTTGAGACTAGCTTATGTTGAGACTATCCTGCTGGGTAGATTCTCTTATGTATATGGAATATTGTCTAGATATAGGCCATTATTCAGCAACCGGACCCATGTGACATCCATTAGCCCAAAAGAAAAATGACCCTCCCAAGGCACCTCTCCTCTCCTGTATAGCAGCTGCCTGTCTGTGTAATGCAGTATGGTCATGATACATGGCACCATACTGGCAGGCTAAATGCCAAGATTTACTAAAGTACCATATAAGGACATTTCTGTACTGGTGCCCAGGTGCAATGCTGTGCCAATGTCGGAAGGCATTTAAAAGGATTCTCTCTTTGTGGCCCAGAGTCATGCTGACAGTTGCTGGGGATTCTAGGTTGGTCTTAAAAGGGTCTGTGAGGTGATTTTAGACTGCAGTTTGTTTGATGTGTGAGGACTCTGTATGAAGCTTCACATCAAAGTCAAAACAAAGTAGCAACCAAGAGAAATTGGGGAGGAATAAACTGTTTAAATGAAAATCTTTTTACATGATGCGCTGGTTAGTTGTTGTTTTTCACAGCTGAATATGAAGACATGCTCTGAGAGCTGTTGTTTGATCGAGCCAATTACAATTGGGAAATATCACTTCTGAAATGGAACAGAACTTCAATTTCCAAACTTTGTGTTGGTGACTGAAGCCTCCTCATGTTTCTTTACCTTTTGATGTTCTTGTTTTTTAACATGCCGCCCATGACTTTTTCCTTCCTTTCCCTCTCGCTGTAATGAGCTCAGAGTGTGTGCGTGCGTGTGTGCGCGTGCATACCGGGCATGCATGTGATCTCTGCTGTGGGCATCGTGTAATCCTCCTCCTCAGGCACATCCTTTTCTTATTCTGTTTGATCAGTTTATATTGGCTAGTTCCTACAATAAGCAGAGCAGACCCATACTTCTGCTTTGAATCCTAAGCCTGGCACAGTCTAATCCTGGGATAAAACCACCTCACAGACCTCCCCACTAAGACCTCCAATGTGTTAGTTGAGTCATCCCTCTGCTCTGTAGTAGACGCATTAGACTAATCAGTCAGTATTAGACTGAAGTGCAGCTCAAATGGCACCCTATTCCCTATGTAGTGTATTGCTTTTGAAAAGGGCCCATAGGGTTCTGGACAAAAATAGTGCAATATACAGGGAATAAGGTACCATATGGGATGCACCCTCAGACTTTTCAGTCAGTAAGTGGAGAGACAGTTGCAATTGATGTAGATCTGACTACAGACACAAGCTCAGTGGGACCTAGAGTGTAGCCAACAACTCTCTGGAGGGAAGCCTTGTTCCCATCACAGACTATTTTTAATCGCCCAGCTTCTGATTGGCCAGTAAGGTGTGTGTGGTTTATGTTGTGTGATGAGGTGCCTCTCTGCCATCTGTCGTCCTGCTCTCAGCCACACTAACAACAGACCACGCCTAGTCAGTCAGTCTCAGGCCTGCAGGGAGGGCAGGGCATCTTCTCGGGTTTCCTTTGTTACTGGTTACAGTCATTGTATTAAAAAGAGTGTAGAACAATTTAGTATTGTAACGTTCATCAATGGCAAGGTTTACGTAGCCTGAGTGACAGTCTGTTTGTGGTATCATGACAACCCCCGTCACTCAACATCATGCTATGTTTGGCTTGACAATAACATCAATGTACTGTAGTAAGCAAGAGCAGAACAATCTGGGACCAGGCTATTATGCTTATTATTAGCCAACCTGAGGTTTGTTTGGCAGTGTATTACAAAGTCACGGTAGATGTCTTACTACAGAATATCTAATCCAGACAAGGAGAAACAAACCTCTTCTCAGGAGCACTGCATTCATCTTCAGGGTTACAGATGAAGTGGAGAGCAAGGTAGGCCATCAGTGCACTAACAACAGAGCAGGTCAATATGTCCCATGCTGCCATTTGCTGCCACATGGCTTCACTGAATCTACTGTTGCATTCTAACCAGCAGATATGTAACCATTTTGCATTGCAGTCATTCTTATCCTATCCAGATCCAATTAGGGTTAAGTGCCTTGCTCAAGGGTATATTGACCAATTTTTCATCTAGTCAATTCCGGGATTTGAACCAGCAACCTTTCAGTTACTGGTCAAAAACTCAAACCACTAGGCTACCTGCCACCCATACACAACACAGCAGATCTGTTGACCCTAGCTACCTACGATTAAAGGGATATTTCAGGATTTTGGCAATGAGGCCCTTTATCTACTTCCCCAGACTCAAATGAACCATTTTTATGTCTCTGCATGCAGTTTGAAGGAAGTTGCTAACTAGTGCTAGTGCAATTGCTAACTAGCCTTAGCGCAATGACTGGAAGTCTATGGGTATCTGCTAGCATTCAGCATTGGCTCACAAAACTACTGCTAACTTCCTTCATACTGGACACAGAGACAAAAATTGGGCTGACTCTGGGAAAGTAGATAAAGGGCCTCATTGCCAAAATCCTCAAGTATCCCTTTAAAGGGGCAATCTGCAGTTGCTACATCCATTTTTGGACTTAAATGATTGATATGAACCCTAGGCTTGGACGGTATCCAGATGTTCATACTGTTTCTGTACCATACCGGGGTATACAGTATTACCGCAAGTATACACAAGGGCGCTATAAAAAAATTCAAAGAGTATTATCATTTAAATAAAAAAATGTACGCACAAAAAAATAGGTAATGGGGATCTTGATCCAGGAGGGGATTGAATGTCTCTGCTGTAACCAAGAAGCTTGATCTTGGCATCTAGACTTAGTTAGCAACTGGGAAAACCTGAATTTGATATTTATTTGACATTTTAGATTTCTTATTGTTATACTTAACTTATAGTTAGTTATAAGAAGTGGTGTAGCACGCACCCTCTGCATTTCAAAATACCTTCCTATATGGTAAAAATGGTATATGGCCCAAGCTTAATGTACACATTGATTCTTAAGAATGTACCTTATACATTGAGTATACTGCTCTTTCCGTGACATAGATTGACCAGGTGAATCCAGGTGAAAACTATGATCCCTTATTAATGTCACTTGTTAAATCCACTTCAATCAGCATAGATGAAGGGGAGTAGACAGGTTAAGAAGGATTTTCAAGCCTTGAGACAAGGATTGTGTATGTGTGCCATTTAGAGGGTGAATGGTCAAGACAGAAAATGTAAGCCTTTGAACAGGGTATGGTAGTAGGTACCAGGCACACCAGTTGTGTAAAGAACTACAATGCTGGTTTTTCACGCTCAACAGTGTACTGTATTTTTTCTCAAGGTGACTCTAGTGTCACTGGTGGCTAATCAGTCCGAGCTCAAGACATTTTTGAGGAGTATGACGAAGTGGCCCAAGAGCACACGTGGCATTAGCATAATGAGATGTGGCGTGGATTATTGAGGGATGTCAAGGACAGGCTCGATTAACCCAGTGCAGGCAGAAGGCTAACAACAAGGTAACAAAGTACAAAATCACTAGAAGACATAGACATGAGCTGATTCATAGCACAGAATAGTGTACTAATCAATTGGTGTAAGCAGCAAGCTAACATGCTACAGTATCAAGTGGCATCATGTAATACAGTACATGTACAACAACACTAGGGTTGACCCCAATTAGTCAACTGATCAATTGTTTGGTCAATAGGCTTGTTGGTCGACCAAGATTTTTAGTTGAACAGTAGCCCCCCCAAAAAAAGAATTAAAAAAAATATATACAGTGGGGCAAAAAAGTATTTAGTCAGCCACCAATTGTGCAAGTTCTCCCACTTAAAAAGATGAGAGAGGCCTGTAATTTTCATCATAGGTGCACTTCAACTATGATAAACAAATGTTTTGGGGCTGTTGCTGGGCAACACAGACTTTCAACACCCTCTAAAGATTGTCTATGGGGTTGAGATCTGGAGACTGGCTAGGCCACTCCAGGACCTTGAAATGCTTCTTACGAAGCCACTCCTTCGTTACCCGGGCGGTGTGTTTGGGATCATTGTCATGCTGAAAGACCAAGCCACGTTTCATCTTCAATGCCCTTGCCGATGGTAGGCTTTGTTACTTTGGTCCCAACTCTGTGCAGGTCAACCCTGTGTGGTTCTGGGATTTTTGCTCACCGTTCTTGTGATAATTTTGACCCCACGGGTGAGATCTTGTGTGGAGCCCCAGATCGAGGGAGATTATCAGTGGTCTTGTATGTCTTCCATTTCCTAATAATTGCTCCCACAGTTGATTTCTTCAAACCAAGCTGCTTACCTATTGCAGATTCAGTCTTCCCAGCCTGGTGCAGGTCTACAATTTTGTTTCTGGTGTCCTTTGACAACTCTTAGTTCTTGACCATAGTGGAGTTTGGAGTGTGACTGTTTGAGGTTGTGGACAGGTGTCTTTTATACTGATAACAAGTTCAAACAGGTGCCATTAATACAGGTAACGAGTGGAGGACAGAGGAGCCTCTTAAAGAAGAAGTTACAGGTCTGTGAGAGACAGAAATCTTGCTTGTTTGTAGGTGACCAAATACTTATTTTACACCATCATTTGCAAATAAATTAATTTAAAATCCTACAATGTGATTTTCTGGATTTTTTTTCTTCTCATTTTGTCTGTCATAGTTGACGTGTACCTATGATTACATTTTTTTTAAGTGGGAGAACTTGCACAATTGGTGGCTGACTAAATACTTTTTTGCCCCACTGTATATGGTATTGTGTAGAATGCAAACCCATACATCATCATCACAGCCAGCATGCTTCCTCCAATCAGTCTACATTAGAGGGAGCATCAAGGAGCTTGCTGGCTACAGCACCAAGCCCTGTCCCTTCTGCTCCTGCCACAAGTGTTCATCTGCCCAAATATATTTGTGCAGGCATGGATGTGCCTAAGGGCCAAAAGTAATAATATACATATACACACACACACAGACATAGGCTATGGTCGTTCTCATACAAACAAACAGACCCTCACTCACAATGACTAGCTAACGTGTACTATCCATTTAATTACATCTTTATATATTGCAAATAAAATGTAAAAACAATCACAAATAATATTTTATATTAATTTCAAACAACGGCATTAGCATGAGAGCAACTTACCAGTCCAAAACAATGTCCTCTCCGTTCAAAAAATATGCCTCAGTTTCAGTCTTCAAAATGGAGTCTTCAAAAAGCAGATCTGTCTCACTTTCACAATGAATTTCTTCTAAAATTGTTTCTACATTCGTATATCTAGTCTTAGAATTAGCTTTCCTTGACTTATTCGCCATGATGTTGGATAAATAAACAGCTGAAGATGCAAGTCACCGAAATACTGCTGTGCGTAATAAGCTTTGCTCCTTCACGGTTGAATTGGCAATGGCGAAAGAACGGTCCTTACGCCAGCGTTCAATGGAAAGGTTTGTCTTACAACAAAGAATCATGGGATATTGCCATTTACCTCTGCTCATTGGCTATCTACCCAGCTAGATTTCAAGACGATCAGTGGTCATTGGGTTAAAAGACAGTCAATCAACGAGACAGTGGTCATATAATTGGTGCACAATGGGCTCGTCACTTGTTGTCTTCCAATCGGTTTTTCCGGGTCAATACGTCCCGCAAAATGACCCATCAAGTTTGGTTGTGTTACAAACAAACAGTTGATTGCAAGGAAACCAAACATGACTGGATAAAGTCAGGGAAAGTCTGTCCATTTTACGTTGGATGTTACGTCGAAAATTGAATGACACGAAATTCAACGAGATAAGCGTTCACAAAATGTTTTGTGTTAGGCTATAAAAAATGGATTTAACCGAACAAAAGACCATTAATTGTTTAACAATGAGCCTTGGGATTGCAACCAGAGCAAGATCTTCAAAGGTAAATTATTTATTTCAATGCAATCTGTGATTTTGTTACGCAAGTGCTGGCTGAATAAGTAGTTTGATATGGGGGTCTGTGCTCAGATAATCGCAGCGTATTCTTTCGTAATAAATCATTTTTTAAATCTGACAACGCAGTTGGATTAGCAAGATTCTAGGCTTTCGAACTATGTGAGACACTTGTATTTTCATGAATGTTTAATATGACTATTTATGTAGCGATCACCGTATGTTGTCAAATTTAATCCCGCTAACGGGTTCGGTGCGCAGAGAGTTTAAGGCTTGGTCGCAAATGGGTCTTCCAAATGGTCAATGACCCCAAGCATACTTCCAAGTTGTGGCAAAACAGCTTAAGGACAACAAAGTCAAGGTATTGGAGTGGCCATCACAAAAACCTGATCTCAATCCTATAGAACATTTGCGGGCAGATCTGAAAAAGTGCGAGCAAGGAGGCCCACAAACCTGACTCACACCAGCTCTGTCAGGAGGAATGGGCCAAAATTCACCAAATTTATTGTGGGAAGCTTTTGGAAGGCTACATGAAACGTTTGACCCAAGTTAAACAATTTAAAGGCAATGCTACCAAATACTAATTGAGTGTATGTACATTTCTGACCCACTGGGAATATGATGAAAGAAATTAAAGCTGAAATAAATAATTCTCTCTTCTATTATTCTGACATTTCACTTTTTTAAACCTTTATTTAACTAGGCAAGTCAGTTAAGAACAAATTCTTATTTTCAATGACGGCCTAGGAACAGTGGGTTAACTGCCTGTTCAGGGGCTGAACGACAGATTTGTACCTTGTCAGCTCGGGGATTTGCACTTGAAACCTTTCGGTTACTAGTCCAATGCTCTAACCACTAGGCTACCCTGCCGCCCCACATTCTTAAACTGAAGTGGTGATCCTAACTGACAGGGAATTTTTACTAGGATTAAATGTCAGGAATTGTGAAAAACTGAGTTTAAATGTACTTGGCTAAGGTGTAAACAACACAATGTAACTCCAAGTCAATCACACTTCTGTGAAATCAAACTGTCCACTTAGGAAGCAACACTGATTGACAATACATTTCACATGCTGTTGTGCAAATGGAATAGACAACAGATGGAAATTATAGGCAATTAGCAAGACACCACCAATAAAGGAGTGGTTCTGCAGGTGGTGACCACAGACCACTTCTCAGTTCCTATGCTTCCTGGCTGATGTTTTGGTCACTTTTGAATGCTGGCGGTGCTTTCACTCTAGTGGTAGCATGAGACGGAGTCTACAACCCACACAAGTGGCTCAGGTAGTGCAGCTCATCCAGGATGGCACATCAATGCGAGCTGTGGCAAGAAGGTTTGCTGTGTCTGTCAGCGTAGTGTCCAGAGCATGGAGGCGCTACCAGGAGACAGGCCAGTACATCAGGAGACGTGGAGGAGGCCGTAGAAGGGCAACAACCCAGCAGCAGGACCGCTACCTCCGCCTTTGTGCAAGGAGAAGCAGGAGGAGCACTGCCAGAGCCCTGCAAAATTACCTCCAGCAGGCCACAAATGTGCATGTGTCTGCTCAAACGGTCAGAAACAGACTCCATGAGGGTGGTATGAGGGCCCGACGTCCACAGGTGGGGGTTGTGCTTACAGCCCAAAACCGTGCAGGACGTTTGGCATTTGCCAGAGAACACCAAGATTGGCAAATTCGCCACTGGTGCCCTGTGCTCTTCACAGATGAAAGCAGGTTCACACTGAGCATATGTGACAGACGTGACAGAGTCTGGAGACGCCGTGGAGAACGTTCTGCTGCCTGCAACATCCTCCAGCATGACCGGTTTGGCAGTGGGTCAGTCATGGTGTGGGGTGGCATTTCTTTGGGGGGCAGCACAGCCCTCCATGTGCTCGCCAGAGGTAGCCTGACTGCCATTAGGTACCGAGATGAGATCCTCAGACCCCTTGTGAGACCATATGCTGGTGCGGTTGGCCCTGGGTTCCTCCTAATGCAAGACAATGCTAGACCTCATGTGGCTGGAGTGTGTCAGCAGTTCCTGCAAGAGGAAGGCATTGATGCTATGGACTGGCCCGCCCGTTCCCCAGACCTGAATCCAATTGAGCACATCTGGGACATCATGTCTCGCTCCATCCACCAACGCCACGTTGCACCACAGACTGTCCAGGAGTTGGCGGATGCTTTAGTCTGGGAGGAGATCCCTCAGGAGACCATCCGCCACCTCATCAGGAGCATGCCCAGGCGTTGTAGGGAGGTCATACAGGCACGTGGAGGCCACACACACTACTGATCCTCATTTTGACTTGTTTTAAGAACATTACATCAAAGTTGTATCAGCCTGTAGTGTGGTTTTCCACTTTAATGTTGAGTGTGACTCCAAATCCAGACCTCCATGGGTTGATCAATTTGATTTCCATTGATCATTTTGTGTGATTTTGTTGTCAGCACATTCAACTATGTAAAGTAAAAGTAGGATGTGTTATTTTAGTGTTCCCTTTATTTTTTTGAGCAGTGTATTTACAATATCATATGGAGACAGAAACAAACTTTTTACCTTATCATGAGTAGACATAATTGAAAATGATTAAATCCTTCCAATAGAAAAAAAAACTTTCGTTAAAAATTGAACTTTAATTAATTGAGTCGACTCTTCATATGGGATGATTTCACTGAACAACGAAAGGGAATATTAAATGATCCCAATGATCCATCGCATTTCCCAAAAACATTTTCAAAATACATCTGTAAAATGATCATCTAGAAACTAATGCTTTGGTTGTCTTCTGCTATAGGTTTCAGGAGTTTCAGGCTGCTTACCACTCTCTCCCAAAATACATAATCCAGGAGGATCCTGTTGATGGGGCTGTCCATATCGGCAGACTGTGATTTGGCCATTTCTTGGAGAGACTCCTTCCCTTCCAGGAGACTGTCAAACGTGATGACAACGACACCCCAATGGGTGTTGCTGGGCAGCTTGAATGTGGTGCTCTTATTCTTCTTACTTTTCTTGGTGAGGTAGATTGCTGCTATAACTTGATGACCCTTCACATACCAATCCATTTCCTTCGTTCTCTTGTAGAGTGTATCCATTGTTATCAGTGCCATGATGTCCTTGAGGAGCAGATTCAATGCATGAGCAGCACAGCCAATGGGTGGGATGTGAGAGTAGGACTCCTCCACTTTCGACCAAGCAGCCTTCATGTTCGCAGCATTTTCTGTCACCAGTGCAAATACCTTCTGTGGTCCAAGGTTATTGATGACTGCCTTCAGCTCATCTGCAATGTAGAGACTGGTGTGTCTGTTGTCCCTTGTGTCTGTGTTCTTGTAGAATACTGGTTGAGGGGTGGAGATGATGTAGTTAATTATTCCTTGCTCACGAACATTCGACCACCCATCAGAGATGATTGCAATACAGTCTGCTTTCTCTATGATTTGCTTGACCTTCACTTGAACTCTGTTGAACTCTGCATCCAACAAATGAGTAGATAAAGCATGTTTGGTTGGAGGGGTGTATACTGGGCGAAGAACATTCAGAAATCTCTCTTCGCAAGTGGTCACCTGATGCTCCCAGAGAAATTCTCGTGTAAAATACAGAGGTAGCCATTATTCCAATCACTTCTACTGAGAAACCAATTGTCCCGGTTGATATATTATCGAATAGATATTTGAAAAACACCTTGAGGATTGATTATGAACAACGTTTGCCATGTTTCTGTCAATATTATGGAGCTAATTTGGAATATTTTTCGGCGTTGTCGTGACCGCAATTTCCGGTAGATTTCTCAGCCAAACGTGAAGAACAAACGGAGCTATTTCGCCTACAAAAATAATATTTTGGGAAAAAATGAACTTTGGCTATCTACCTGGGAGTCTTCTGAGTGAAAACATCCGAAGTTCATCAAAGGTAAACGATTTAATTTGATTGCTTTTCTGATTTTTGTGACAAGGTTGCCTTCTGCTAGCAAGGCATAATGCAATGCTAGGCTATCGATAAACTTACACAAATGCTTGTCTAGCTTTGGTTGTAAAGCATATTTTGAAAATCTGAGATGACAGGGAGATTAACAAAATGCTAAGCTGTGTTCCAATATATTTCACTTGTGATTTTCATGAATAGGAAGATTTTCTAGGAAGATTTATGTCCATAGTGTTATGCTAATTAGTGTCAGATGATGACAACGGTCCCGTTCATGGAATGTGGTGTCACTAGAGGTTAATCAAAATATGCCACAAGATCTAGAATTGCCTTATGTGTATCCCACAAAAAGATTCACTGTTATAATCTAACATTTTGATGAATTTATTTAACATTCCCTGTATTCCCAGGCTTAATTAACCTCTCTGGGATATGTGGGTAGCGTTATCATTCATGCCTTACCTTTGACGAGCTTCTTTTGTTGGCACTCCAGTATGTCCCATAAACATCACAAATGGTCCTTTTTGTTCGATTAATTCCGTTGATATATATCCAAAATGTCAATTTATTTGGCGCATTTGATCCAGAAAAACACCGGTTCCAACTTGCGCAACGTGACTACAAAATATCTCAAAAGTTACCTGTAAACTTTGCCAAAACATTTCAAACTACTTTTGTAATACAACTTTAGGTATTTTTTTACGTAAATAATCGATCAAATTGAAGACGGGATGATCTGTGTTCAATACAGGAGGAAAACCAACTGTAGCATGCTATATGGTCACGCACCTCTATCTAACAGTGCACTTCTAGTTACCCTCGTTCAAGATGGCCGTACTTCTTCATTACACAAAGGAAAAACCTCAACCAATTTCTAAAGACCGTTGACATCCAGTGGAAGTGATAGGAACTGCAAGAAGGTCCCTTAGAAATCTGGATTCCCAATAAAAACTAATTGAAAAGAGAGTGACCTCAAACTCAACAAAAAAAATATCTGAATGGTTTGTCCTTGGGGTTTGGCCTGCTAAATAAGTTCTGTAATACTCACAGACATGATTAAAACAGTTTTTAGAAACTTCTGAGTGTTTTCTATCCAATCAACTAATCTTCTGGTGGATGAGTAGCAGGCTGTTGAATTTGGGCATGCATTTCATCCGGATGTGAAAATACTGCCCTCTGTCACCAAGAAGTTAAGGATAGCACCGTTTTGTATCCATTTTCGCCTAAATGACATACCCAAATCTAACTGCCTGTAGTTCAGGCCCTGAAGCAAGGATATGCATATTATTGATACCATTTGAATGAAAGGAAACACTTTGAAGTTTGTGGAAATGTGAATTGAATGTATGAGAATATAACACAATAGATTTGGTAGAAGAAAATACAAAGAAAAAAACCATCCAGTCTTTTTCTTCCACCATCTTTGAAATGCAAGAGAAAGGTCAAAGTTGTAGCCATCACTCTGGTTGTAATTCCGATGTCCACAATATGGCAGCAGTGTATGTGCAAAGTTTCAGATGGATAACTTGAAATATGAGTGGACAACAAGACTTTTAGTGTGAAGTCCCCAGGTACATTTGGGCAAATCGTGAAGCAGACATTCACATTCATATTCCATTTTTCTGCAAGAATATCATCAAATCTGTATGCCTGGACTTTGATTTAGCTTTCCAAGTATTAGTAGCCATATTAAAAGTTCAACATTTGAAATACAACCAGTAACTTCATAACTCTGAATATCCTTTCAATTTTTGTCCAAATTGAAAAGGCATACTGTCGTACAGTACATTTTACGACATATATATGGTTTCCGGATACTCCCGTAAAGCCCAGCTCATTGGCTATCTAGCTAGCTTTGTTTGACCCCAATTGGTGCTTATTTGACAAAGGTACAGTTGTTCAAGTGATGGCCGCCCGTGTCATCGGCGTCCATGAAGGTGTCGCTCTCTGACTATAGGATATACTACACCCCTAATGAAATAGTGAAGACTTGTTACCTTCTAGGATCTCTGAGGAATAGATACAAATGTCATTTGACCCGTTCAAACAACGTTTAGGATGAGATTATCACAGATTTATTTGTTTGCAAATTGATCAAGTGGAAATACAAAATCAATCGTGCGTGCTGTATGGACCTTTTTAGGATATGAAAAATGATTTTATCTAACAAAACGACACTTCATGTTATCTCTGGGACCCTTTGCATGATAAATCAGAGCCAGATTTCAGAATGTAAGTACACATTTCACCTTCAGAGGTGAATTTATCAAACCTATCGCGTTGAAAAAAGTGTTTTGTTGTTAGGAGCTCTCCTCGAACAATAGCATGGCATTTTTCGCAGTAATACTGTAAATTGGACATTACAGTTATATTAACAAGAATTTAAGTTTTCAGATGATATAGGACACTTATGTACCAACATTTGTTGTTACTCTTAAATCTGCGATCTTGATATAATGCACTGCATGATTTAACTGTCTCATTGACGGAACGCCAATCCTTAATTAACTTCCCATGGAACATTTCTGGAAAAATTCCTGGAAATTTACCAGAAAGTTTCCGACCCCTTTGCAGGCCCATACTGTATAGGGCTATATAGAGTTTTTACCTGGTTAGGTCTCGTGTGTAGCTAGGAACAATTAAGACCCTGTAAAATTCTGCATGAAGATATATCCTAGACTGTACAAAACTGTCCTATCATTCCTTCGACAGCTCATTTAACGATTAGCTTTTTATTGTGTGTAAATCTAATGGAAGCTCTGTTTTAATGGCGGAAGAGATGAGCCCAATTTGAGATGATCAGAGGAAATATGAGGCCAGTGTGTGGTACTGTGGTACAGTGAGACTCAGTGTGCTTCCCAAATGGCATCATATTCCCTATTAAGTGCACTACTTTTGACCGGGACCCATAGGGCTCTATGGGGAGATTCTCTGATCCGCTCTGCCTGGGGTGAGACTATATCATTGGCCCTCAACCACCGGCAGAGGAAATGCAGCATCTCTGCCTCAGAGACGGGGTGTCAAATCTAAAATCTATATCAAACATTTATCTCTAGCAGTTGGCCATGAAGCAAACAGATATAACACATCAAATGACGGGGTTGCCGGGGTTGACGTGTGGTTATGAAGATTGATTACTGACTAAGTAGGATAAATACCCTGCTGTGGCTCAGTTGGGTTTTACTATGTTTGTCTTTCTCTCTCAAATTGCACCACAGAGAATGTACATGCCAGACAGGACACGTAGCCTCTGTTCCTGCTCCCTCTTCTCTTTCGTCTGAAATACAAACACGACAGATGGTTCTCCCTTTGATTTTGATTGCCAATCTGCTGACCTCCATCAAAATCAATGGCTGTGTTTGCAGTGGATGAGTCACAGTATTAATGATACACTGAGTTTACAAAATGTTAGGAACACCTGCTCTTTCCATGACAGACTGACCAGGTGAATTCACAACAGGTGAACGCTAAGATCTCTTATTGATGTCACTTGTTAAATCCACTTCAATCAGTGTAGATGAATGGGAGGAGACAGGTTAAATAAGGATTTTTAAGCCTTGAGACAGTTGAGACATGGATTGTGTATGTGTGCCATTCAAAGGGTGAATGGGCAACGCAAAATATATAAGTGCCTTTGAGCGGGGTATTGTAGTAGGTGCTGGGCTACCAGTTTTAATGTGTCAAGAACTGCAACGCTGCTGGGTTTTTAACGCTCAACAGTTTGCTGTGTGTAGCAAGAATGGTTCACCACCCTGTGGAACGCTTTCGACACCTTGTAAAGTCCATGCCCCAACGAATTCAGGCTGTTCAAATAGCAAAAGGGGGTGCAACTCAATGTTGTATTTAGCCAGAGTGCTCTGCTCTGATAGATCTGACCTTTAAGATGGTTCTCTTCAGTGCCTCATGTTCTTCTTCGCTTCTTGAATAAGGTATTATCTTTGCTCTACAGTTAACTACCTAAGTGGCATTTAATGATTCACCAATGACTGCTTGCAATCAATCATCTTTCACCACAATTGAAGCACTGTATAGGACTAATATAAAAGTATGGCAGAGAAGCAGCAGACTTGAACTGAACTTTTGTTCTAAGGCAGACTGTTCTGTTGTTCTAGGGCAGACTGTTCTGTTGTTCTAGGGCCATCATACACATGTTGTCTATCCCCACCAGACACGATCAGGACACGCAGGTTGAAATTTAAAAACAACTCTGAACCAACTATATTAATTTGGGGACAGGTCGAAACACATATGAAACATTCAAGGACATTTAGCTAGCTAGTTTGCTGTTGCTAGCTAATTTGTCCTGGGATATAAACATTGGGTTGTTGTTTTACCTGAATCAAACAGGTTCTTTGAATAATTTTTACCCATTTTGAGTCACACAATCGTGTGTTCTCTACTCCGACAATTAATCCACAGATAAAAGGGGAAACCTAGTTAGTTTCTAGTAATCTCTCCTGGTTCAGTCTTCTTCTTCTGTTGATTTTATATGGAGGTTGGCAACCACCTTTAAGGTGCATTACTGCAACCAACTGGACTGGACATCTTTCAATCAACCTAGGAACAAACCATATGTTCCTAAAAACCAATGTGGAAATGAGCGAGGCAGTACTTGCAGTGTGTCTGGCTATGCAGACACTCATTGACACATGCGTGCAGTTTGGATGAAATGGTTGAATGACATGTATGCGTAGATTTATTAGGGCTGAACCCATTTAGTCGACTGGTAGATTGTTTAGTCTTTAGGCTGTTTTTCGCCCAAGGTTTATTTAGTTTAGCAGTGGCAAATATACACTACTGGTCAAAAGTTTTAGAACACCTACTCATTGAAGGGGTTTCTTTATTTTTACTATTTTCTACATTGTAGAATAATAGTGAAGTCATCAAAATTATGAAATAACACATATGGAATCACATAGTAATCAAAAAAGTGTTAAACAAATCAAAATATGTTTTATGTTTGAGACTCTTCAAATAACCACCCTTTGCCTTGATGACAGCTTTGCACACTCTTGGCGTTCTCTCAACCAGCTTCACCTGAAATACTTTTCCAACAGTCTTGAAGGAGTTCCCACATATGCTGAGCACTTGTTGGCTGCTTTTCCTTCACTCTGCGATCCGACTCATCCCAAACCATCTCAATTTGGTTGAGGTCAGGTCATCTGATGCAGCACTTCATCACTCTCCTTCTTAGGAAAATAGCCCTTACACAGCCTGGAGGTGTGTTGGGTCATTGTCCTGTTGAAAAACAAATGATAGTCCCACTAAGCGCTAACCAGATGGGGTAGCGTATCGTTGCAGAATGCTGTGGTAGCAATGCTGGTTAAGTGTGCCTTGAATTCTAAATAAATCACAGACAGTGTTACCAGCAAAGCACCCCCACACCATAACACCTCCTCCTCCATGCTTTACGGTGAGAAATATACATGCAGAGATCAACCGTTCACCCATTTCACGTCTCACAAAGACACGGCGGTTGGAACCAAAAATCTCACATTTGGACGCATCAGACCAAAGGACACATTTACACCGGTCTAATGTCCATTGCTCGTGTTTCTTGGCCCAAGCAAGTCTTTTCTTCTTATTGGTGTCCTTTAGTAGTGGTTTCTTTGCAGCAATTTTACCATGAAGGCCTGATTCAAACAAAACACAGACATGAAACAGAAACAATATCACCTGGGGAAGGAACCAAAGGGAGTGACATATATAGGGCAGGTAATCTGGGAAGTGATGGAGTCCAGGTGAGTCTGATGATGCGCAGGTGCGCTTAACGATGGTGACAGGTGTGTGCCATAATGAGCAGCCTGGGACCTAGAGGCCGGAGAAGGATCACACGTGACACGTGGACTGACCAAGTTAATAGTTGATATAATGTTTCAAGTTCCTTGCAGACAGACCATGCGTAGCCAATTTGATTAATAGGATATGTATTTTTATCAGGATATTTTCTACCTGCTGGCAGCAAAGTTTTTATTTTATTTGTTGGCTTTATGTAGGATTTTTTTTACATATTCACAATGGCAATAGAAGTTACTTTTAGATTTGTATCATTTTCATTTAGATAGGATTTTGATTAACAACATGACATTGATTTTGAGATATGAAGACTATTATAAATTAAAAGAAACTGTTCCACGAAAATTGTGCATATGAAAATCATAACTGGCACGCATATCAGTATAAATGGTACGATAACTTGGCACTCCAAATGGAAAAGGTTTCAGACCGCTGGTGTATCTTATTTATAGCAACTTCAGGAGCATAAAGGCAGGAGGAGGAGGGTCGGCAACAGGGTTTTTTCTTCTGTTTAGTCTATATTGATCTCTGATTCCTTTTTAGTAATTTTTGTCTTCATTTTTAATCGCAGTGCTTAAAGCATCGGGCAAGCTCAGTAGCCTACATATAGTTGATTTTATTCAAACACAGGGTGTGTCTATATATGGAAAAATACATGTTTTAAAATAGGTAGAAAGAACAGGCCAATTATTTTTTTTGTCTGGGACAGCTCTAAAAATTGATTTTGCAACACTCGCACATGCAACGCGGCCGGTGTGGTCAGCATCTAAGGCAGTCTGTGCTGTTGGTCTAATGCAGACTGTGCTGTTGGTCTAAGGCATATTGTTCTGTTGTATTGCAGGCCGTTCTCTTGTTCTAAGGCAGCGTAGAGCATCAACAGCAGCCAAAGGGGAGAGTGTGTCATGCTCCACCCCATAATGAGTGCTCAAGTGCTCCACTGCATTCCCATTCCCTCCCCAGTTCCCTCCCTGCCCGCCTCAGTGTGTCTGTCTTTCTGTCTGGCTACATCTGAATCAGTGCTTCCCCTCCTATTGATCCTTTCTCTGGTGGACTCCCAGGCTGGCTTAGCCGACACACCTCAGCCTCCAGCTTCCCTGCCTGCCTGCTCAATGGACACCCAGAGAGCCATGTTTTGCTTCCCAAATGGTACCCTGTTTACTACATAGTGCACTACGTTTTACCAGAGCCATAGTCAAACGTAGTGCACTATGTAGGGACTAGGGTGCCATTTGGGACACATGCATGAATGTGTGCCAGGGCTGGGGCTTTGGTCGCAGCAAGGCAGCTTGTAGCTGAGTGGTCATTGTCCTTTCTCTCCCTCTCTCTGTCTTTTTGTTACAGTCACCAGAGGTACAATCAAAACTGGTCAGTCTGTAGAGCCTGAATGGCTACCTTGTTTGATAGAGAGAAGGACAACTGCTGCGTGGGCTCGTTGTTTTGCCCATGTGAGTGTGTCGTGACTCGTGAAGAGGGAATGAAATGGAGGACCACGTTGATTAAAGGGATGATTCAGGATTTTGACAATAGAGTCAAATGAACTCGTTGATACCATTTATATGTCTGCGTACAGTTTGAAAGAAATTGCTGATTAGCGTTAGTGCAATTGCTACCTAGCGATAGCGCAGTGACAAAGTCTTTAGTAACTACTAGTATGCTAGCAGATACCATAAACTTCAAGTCATTGCGCTAACGCTAGTTAGCATTGGTTCGTGCTAGTTAGCAACTTCGTTCAACTACCACTAACTTTCTTCATACGGGGTGCAGAGACATAAATATGTTATATATTAGTTTATGGTAAAGACTGGTAAAGTAGATACAGGGCTTCATAGGCAAAATCCTGAAGTATCCCTTTAAGCCTCAGAATGACTCATCTTCTGTTGAACAGATTTGGTCATTTAAGGAGTTCACAGAAACATGATGACACATCTCAATTTCTGTAAAATGTCACAGAAAAGTCCATCTATATTTGTGAGATGCAGGTGCCACACAGACAGAATGAGAAAGCTGCAAACTGATTTTTCATCAGAACTTGAAGCCATTCCCTCCATAGTCCTACAGCTTCACTTCACGTCTTTTTAAGGCACAGCAAGCTCCCTCTTTTTGTAAAACACTGGTTTTTAATCCCACTGCACGTTGTGCATCTGACAAAAGAAGACTGGGGGGGCTTGCTTCAGTTTTTGCTAGAGAGCACCCAGTTCCTAATCTAAAAGTGAACACTAAGATCAGGTAATAATATGGGCCTCTGAAGTTGGGAAGTTCAGAGAGTTGAGCTTCATTAATAGTAGTTCCCTGACTCCCTGTTCTGTGTTTAGCTGTAGCAGCCTGGGAGGATGGAAGAATAGGCTAGTTGGGGGATGGGATAGGAAGGTGGTGTTATGAGTCGGCAGATAGCCTAGCAGTTAAGAGAGTTGGGCCATTAACCAAAAGGCCGCTGGTTTGCATCCCTGAGCTGGCAAGGTGAAACAATCTGCTGTTATGCACTAGAGCAAGGCAGTTAACCCCCAACAACAACTACTCCCTGGGCACCGATGATGTGGATGTTGATTAAGGCAGCTGCCTCATTTCTAGTGAATGCATTCAGTTGTGCAACTGACTAGGTATTTCCTTTCAGGAGTTGTTTATCTCTATTGGAGGTCGACCGATTATGATTTTTCAACGCCGCCGATACCGATTATTGGAGGACCAAAAAAGCAGATACCGATTAATCGGCCAATTTAAAAAAATATATATATATATATTTTTTTTTTAAGTATTTGTAATAATAACAATTACAACAATGCTGAATTAACACTTATTTTAACTTAATATAATACATCAATCAAATCAATTTAGCCTCAAGTAGATAATGAAACATGTTCAATTTGGTTTAAATAATGCAAAAACAAAGTGTTGGAGAAGAACGTAAAAGTGCAATATGTGCCATGTAAGAAAGCTAATGTTTGAGTTCCTTGCTCAGAACATGGTGGTTCCTTTTAACATGAGTCTTCAATATTCCCAGGTAAGAAGTTTTAGGTTGTAGTTATTATAGGACTATTTCCCTCTATACCATTTGTATTTCATTAACCTTTGACTATTGGAAGTTCTTATAGGCACTTTAGTATTGCCAGTGTAACAGTATAGCTTCCGTCACTCTCCTCGCTCCTCCCTGGGCTCGAACCAGCAACACAACGACAACAGCCACCACATCGAAGCGTTACCCATGCAGAGCAAGGGAAACAACCAACCCAAGGCTCAGAGCGAAAGAAGTTTGAAACGCTATTAGCGCGCGCTAACTAGCCAGCCATTTCACTTCGGTCACACCAGCCTCATTTCGGGAGTTGATAGGTTTGAAGTCATAAACAGTGCATTGCTTGATGCACAACGAAGAGCTGCTGGCAAAACGCACGAAAGTATTGTTTGAATTAAAATTTACGCGCCTGCTTCTGCCTACCACCACTCAGTCAGATACTTAGATACTTGTATGCTTGTATGCTCAGTCAGATTATTTGCAACACAGGACACGCTAGATAATATCTAGTAATATCATCAACCATGTGTAGTTAATAACTAGTGATTATGATTGATTGTTTTTTATAAGATAAGTTTAATGCTAGCTAGCAACTTACCTTGGCTTACTGCATTTGCTTAACAGGCAGTCTCCTTGTGGAGTGCAACGAGAGAGAGGCAGGTCGTTATTGCGTTGGTTAACTGTTGGTTAAATAGTTAACTGTAAGGTTGCAAGATTGGTTCCCCGAGCTGACAAGGTGAAAATCTGTCTTTCTGCCCCTGAACGAAGCAGTTAACCCACAGTTCCTAGGCCGTCATTGAAAATAAGAATGTGTTCTTAACTGACTTGCCTAGTTAAATAAAGATTAAATAAAGGTGTAAAAAATATAAAAATCGTCAAATCGGCGCCCAAAAATACCGATTTCCGATTGTTATGAAAACTTGAAATCGGCCCTAATTAATCGGCCATTCCGATTAATCGGTCGACCTCTAATCTCTATCTCTCTCTATCTCTCTTGCCTGCCTAGCCTACTTTAACTGCATTTTCCTCTGGCCCTATCCTCTGGCCCTGTCCTGGCCTGAATTCAGCCTACTAAATGCTGTCTCATTACAGAAGAGCTCAGCGTGCCATGATGGGCCACAGACGCTCTGCTCTCTTCCAACTCTCGCCCTGTTCTCTCCCTGCTCTATGCCTCCCTAGGCTTTTGTTGCGCTGTGCACAGCTGCTGCAGATGCTGAGGGGCACTCACACTAAATTGTCTGATTATGGGTGAATCTCATTGGCTACAGGCAGCAGCTCACAGGGCAGGCATCGCCCATGAGCTGCTTATTGAGTCACGTCTAATCTTCAACAATGAGGAGAAAAATAACCTGGCAATTTTTCGGAGACTGAGGCTAGCTTCAGTTTATTTGAACCTGGTCCGGCTCATGATATACACTGCTCATAATGTACATATAGTATTCAGAAAGTATTCACACTCCTTGACTTTTTTCACATTGTCTTGGAAATTCTACACATGGGATACTTGCAGTCAATCTTAAATGAATAATTGTTAATTAACAGCAAACTGGAGAGGTCACAATCAAACGTAGCCATGGATTACAGGTTAGTGCCACCGGGGCAGTCACGTTAGTTATCTTATATACTTACACAGACAACTTATATTTGCATGAACATTCTTCATGAACCAAAATCAACATTTTGGTTCATGCATGTGACAGACCTATACCTCACAAGGCTTATTTTCTCCAAGCTGAGACCTTGAAACTGAGATATTCTTTCATTCTCAAAACAAGGTTGTGTGCGTACTGCCAAATTGCAGATACGGATAGTGAGGACTCGTTCAATCAGTCACTTGCATGAACACAGAAATCAGTTATTAGAAAGGCACAAACATAACATTTTTCATCACAACATTTTGTTGCGTTACAGCCTGAATTTAAAATGGATTCAATTGAGATGTTTTTTCACTGGCCTACGCAATACCCCATAATGTCAAAGTGGAATTATGTTTTTAGAAATTTTTACAAATGTATAAAAATTTAAAGGCTGAAATGTCTTGAGTCAATAAGTATTCAACCTCTTTGTTAAGCTTAAATAAGTTCAGGAGTAAAAATGTCATATAATACACTATTATTGCATTAGTCCATGTAATGTATTATATCACATGCGCCGAATACAACAGTTGTAGGTTTTACAGTGACATGCTTACTTACAAGCCCTGAAACAACAATGCAGTTTTAAACTGTAATATCTTCTGTTTCACCGAGTCGTGGCTGAACGACGACATGAATAACATACAGTTGGCGGGTTTTACGCTGCATCGGCAAGATAGGACAGCCGCCTCCAGTAAGACAAGGGGTGGTGGTGCACAAAATCTAATAGTAAGGAAGTCTCAAGGTTTTGCTTGCCTGAGGTAGAGTATCTCATGATAAGCTGTAGACCACACTATTTACCAAGAGAGTTTTCATCTATATCCTTCGTAGCAGTCTATTTACCACCACAAACTGATGCTGGCAGTAAGACGGGACTCTAACCCGGAAGCTTATAAGAAATCCCGCTATGCCCTCCGACGAACCATCAAACAGGCAAAGCGCCAATACAGGACTAAGATCGAATCGTACTGCCACATCCGACAGACTACAAAGGGAAGCACAGCCAAGAGCTGCCCAGTGACACGAGCCTACCAGACGAGCTAAACTTCTTCAATGCTCGCTTCAAGGCAAATAACATTGAAACATGCATGAGAGCACCAGTTGTTTCAGACGACTGTGTGATCACGCTGTGTGATCCGCAGCCGATGTGAGAAAGACCTTGAAACAGGTCAACATTCACAAGGCCGCAGTGCCAGAAAGATTACCAGGATGTGTACTGCTATAATGCGCTGACCAACTGGCAAGTGTCTTCACTGACATTTTCAACCTCTCCCGGTCCGAGTCTGTAATACCAACATGTTTAAGCAGACCACCATAGTCCCTGTGACCAAGAACACTAAGGTAACCTGCCTAAATGACTACCGACCCGTAGCACTCACGTCTGTAGTCATGAAGTGCTTTGAAAGGCTGGTCATGGCTCACAACACCATTATCCCAGAAACCCTAGCCCCACACCAATTTGCATTCTGCCATAACAAATCCACAGATGATGCAATCTCTATTTCACGCCACACTATTTCCCACATGGACAAAAGGAACAGCTATGTGAGAATGCTATTCACTGACTACAACTCAGCGCTCAACACCATAGTGCCCTCAAAGCTCATCAATAAGCTAAGGACCCTGGGACTAAACACCTCCCTCTGCAACTGGATCCTGGATTCCTGACGGACCACCCCCAGGTGGTATTTTTATTTATTTCACCTTTATTTAACCAGGTAGGCTAGTTGAGAACAAGTTCTCATTTACAACTGTGACCTGGCCAAGATAAAGCATAGCAGTGTGAACAGACAGCAACACAGAGTTACACATGGAGTAAACAATAAACAAGTCAATAGCACAGAAGAAAAAAAAGAGTCTATATACATTGTGTGCAAAAGGCATGAGGAGGTAGGCAAATAATTACAATTTAGCAGATTAACACTGGAGTGATAAATGATCAGATGGTCATGTGCAGGTAGAGATACTGGTGTGCAAAAGAGCAGAAAAGTAAATAAATAAAAACAGTATGGGGATGAGGTAGATAAATTGGGTGGGCTATTTACCGATGGATTATGTACAGCTGCAGCGATCGGTTAGCTGCTCAGATAGCAGATGTTTAAAGTTGGTGAAGGAGATAAAAGTCTCCAACTTCAACGATTTTTGCAATTCGTTCCAGTCACAGTCAGCAGAGAACTGGAAGGAAATTCGTCCAAATGAGGTGTTGGCTTTAGGGATGATCAGTGAGATACACCTGCTGGAGCGCGTGCTACGGGTGGGTGTTGCCATCGTGACCAGTGAACTGAGATAAGGCAGAGCTTTACCTAGCATGGACTTGTAGATGACCTGGAACCAGTGGGTCTGGCGACGAATATGTAGCGAGGGCCAGCCGACTAGAGCATACAGGTCGCAGTGGTGGGTGGTATAAGGTGCTTTAGTAACAAAACTGATGGCACTGTGATAAACTGCATCCAGTTTGCTGAGAAGAGTATTGGAAGCTATTTTGTAGATGACATCGCCGAAGTGGAGGATCGGTAGGATAGTCAGTTTTTCTAGGGTAAGTTTGGCAGCATGAGTGAAGGAGGCTTTGTTGCGAAATAGAAAGCCGACTCTAGATTTGATTTTAGATTGGAGATGTTTGATATGAGTCAGGAAGGAGAGTTTACAGTCTAGCCAGACACCTAGGTACTTATAGATGTCCACATATTCTAGGTCGGAACCATCCAGGGTGGTGATGCTAGTTGGGCGTGCGGGTGCAGGCAGCGAATGGTTGAAAAGCATGTATTTGGTTTTACTAGCATTTAAGAGCAGTTGGAGGCCACGGAAGGAGTGTTGTATGGCATTGAAGCTCGTTTGGAGGTTAGATAGCACAGTGTCCAAGCAAGGGCCAGAAGTATACAGAATGGTGTCGTCTGCGTAGAGGTGGATCAGGGAATCGCCCGCAACAAGAGCAACATCATTGATATATACAGAGAAAAGAGTCGGCCCGAGAATTGAACCCTGTGGCACCCCCATAGAGACTGCCAGAGGACCGGACAACATGCCCTCCGATTTGACACACTGAACTCTATCTGCAAAGTAGTTGGTGAACCAGGCAAGGCTTTCATTAGAAAAACCGAGGCTACTGAGTCTGCCGATAAGAATATGGTGATTGACAGAGTCTAAAGGTTTGGCCAGGTCGATGAAGACGGCTCCACAGTACTGTCTTTTATCGATGGCGGTTATGATATCGTTTAGTACCTTGAGCGTGGTAAGGGTAGGTAACAACACATCCTCCACCCTGATCATCAACACGAGGGCTCCTCAGGGGTGCATGCTCAGTCCCCTCCTGTACTCCTTGTTCACTAATGACTGCATGGCCAGGCACGACTCCAACACCATCAACACCAACGATGAGACAGCCTATAGGGAGGAAGTCAGAGACCTGGCTGTGTGGTGCCAGGATAACAACCTCTCCCTCAACGTGAACAAGACAAAGGAGATGATTGTGGACTACAAGATAAAGAAGACTGAGCATGCCCCCATTCTCAGCGATGGGGCTGTAGTGGAGCAGGTTGAGAGCTTCAAGTTCCTTAGTGTCCACATCACCAACAAACTATCATGGTCCAAACACATCACTACAAACTGACCATAAACAGTAGAACTGGATTTAGCCTATTTGGGATGAAACATAGAATATATTGGGGATTTTACTGAGAAGGAATGGCAATACAAATCAAATAGACAATCCTAAACATAGATAGGGATCAAAATTGTCCACTTTGGGGCAGAGCAGTGCTTGGTTTTGATGCTATTTTCCTTATTCTAATGCACTGTTACATAACCTATAAAAATGCTGCCCTGTTATGTGTTTCAAGTGTTGTTTTTATGCTCTATTTCACTTACATGCAACATCTGGCTGCAACTGCAAACAAAATGTGTGGTCTGCTGATGATTGTAGTAGAAAATAATGACTGAATTTTGTATTTTCTTGTGTAAATATAATATTTTTTTTATGAAAATTGATTTACTGTTAACAAATAACGTCTTCCTGGAATGAGCTGTAATAAAATATGGGATGCATTTGTTCTCTCTGGACCCGTACAAATCAGCTGGGCTTGACAATCTGGACCCTCTATTTCTGAAACTATCCGCCACCATTGTCGCAACCCCTATTACCAGCCTGTTCAACCTCTCTTTCATATCGTCTGAGATCCCCAAGGATTGGAAAGCTGCCGCAGTCATCCCCCTCTTCAAAGGGGGAGACACCCTGGACCCAAACTGTTACAGACCTATATCCATCCTGCCCTGCCTATCTAAGTTCTTCGAAAGCCAAGTCAACAAACAGGTCACTGACCATCTCGAATCCCACTGTACCTTCTCCGCTGTGCAATCTGGTTTCCGAGCCGGTCACGGGTGCACCTCAGCCACACTCAAGGTACTAAACGATATCATAACCGCCATCAATAAAAGACAGTACTGTGCAGCCGTCTTCATCGACCTTGCCAAGGCTTTCGACTCTGTCAATCACCATATTCTTATCGGCAACTCAGTAGCCTCGGTTTTTCGGATGACTGCCTTGCGTGGTTCACCAATTACTTTGCAGACAGAGTTCAGTGTGTCAAATCGGAGGGCATGCTGTCCGGTCCTCTGGCAGTCTCTATGGGGGTGCCACAGGGTTCAATTCTCGGGCCGACTCTTTTCTCTGTATACATCAATGATGTTGCTCTTGCTGCGGGCGATTCCCTGATCCACCTCTACGCAGACGACACCATTCTATATACTTTCGGCCCGTCATTGGACACTGTGCTATCTAACCTCCAAACGAGCTTCAATGCCATACAACACTCCTTCCGTGGCCTCCGACTGCTCTTAAACGCTAGTAAAACCAAATGCATGCTTTTCAACCGATCGCTGCCTGCACCCGCATGCCCGCCTAGCATCACCACCCTGGATGGTTCCGACCTAGAATATGTGGACATCTATAAGTACCTAGGTGTCTGGCTAGACTGCAAACTCTCCTTCCAGACTCATATCAAACATCTCCAATCGAAAATCAAATCAAGAGTCGGCTTTCTATTCCGCAACAAAGCCTCCTTCACTCACGCCGCCAAGCTTACCCTAGTAAAACTGACTATCCTACCGATCCTCGACTTCGGCGATGTCATCTACAAAATGGCTTCCAACACTCTACTCAGCAAACTGGTGCAGTCTATCACAGTGCCATCCGTTTTGTCACTAAAGCACCTTATACCACCCACCACTGCGACTTGTATGCTCTAGTCGGCTGGCCCTCGCTACATATTCGTCGCCAGACCCACTGGCTCCAGGTCATCTACAAGTCCATGCTAGGTAAAGCTCCGCCTTATCTCAGCTCACTGGTCACGATGGCAACACCCATCCGTAGCACGCGCTCCAGCAGGTGTATCTCACTGATCATCCCTAAAGCCAACACCTCATTTGGCCGCCTTTCGTTCCAGTACTCTGCTGCCTGTGACTGGAACGAATTGCAAAAATCGCTGAAGTTGGAGACTTTTATCTCCCTCACCAACTTCAAACATCAGCTATCTGAGCAGCTAACCGATCGCTGCAGCTGTACATAGTCTATTGGTAAATAGCCCACCCATTTTCACCTACCTCATCCCCATACTGTTTTTATTTATTTACTTTTCTGCTCTTTTGCACACCAATATCTCTACCTGTACATGACCATCTGATAATTTATCACTCCAGTGTTAATCTGCAAAATTGTAATTATTCGCCTACCTCCTCATGCCTTTTGCACACATTGTATATAGACTCCCCCTTTGTTTTCTACTGTGTTATTGACTTGTTAATTGTTTACTCCATGTGTAACTCTGTGTTGTCTGCTCATACTGCTATGCTTTATCTTGGCCAGGTCGCAGTTGCAAATGAGAACTTGTTCTCAACTAGCCTACCTGGTTAAATAAAGGTGAAATAAAAAATAAAAATAAATAAATGTAGAGAATATTCCTGTTTACAGCCTACATTTTGGCATGAAGCATTTCTCTCTCTCTCTAATTTTCAAGAATAACTTGTCATATTTGATATTTTGATTTTGTTTATCTTGTTAAGATATCATCCTAAACGTTATCCTCAAATAGTAACCAGACACGGTAGATAATCCAAGTAAGCAGTGGCACGACAATAGCATGTAACCAATCGCTTTCTTTGACTGACTACCTTGCTTTGATGGATTATACACACAGTAATGCCTAGGGCTGTGATGGTCATGGAATTTTGGAATAAGTGGTCAGCCAAATTAATGTGTCACCGTAATAACCATTCGAATAGGAAAATGTTTTATAAACTCAGCAAAAAAAGAAAAGTCCTCTCTGTCAACTGCGTTTATTTTCAGAAAACTTGTGTAAATATTTGCATGAACATAACAAGATTCATCAACTGATACATAAACTGAACAAGTGGTGGCATTGTCATGCTGGAGGGTCATGTCAGGAGGAGCCTGCAGAAAGGGTACCACATGAGGGAGGAGGATGTCTTCCCTGTAACGCACAGCGTTGAGATTTCCTGCAATGACAACAAGCTCAGTCCAATGATTCTGTGACACACCGCCCCAGACCATGATGGACCCTCCACCTCCAAATCGATCCCGCTCCAGAGTACAGGCCTCGGTGTAACGCTCATTCCTTCAACAATAAACGCGAATCCGACCATCAACCCTGGTGAGACAAAACCGCAACTTGTCAGTGAAGAGCACTTTTTGCAAGTCCTGTCTGGTGTAGTGGCGGTGGGTTTGTGACCCATAAGCTATGTTGTTGCTGATGATATTTGGTGAGGACCTGCCTTTCAACATGCCTACAAGCCCTCAGTCCAGCCTCTCTCAGCCTATTGCGGACAGTCTGAGCACTGATGCAGGGATTGTGCATTCCTGGTGTAAATCGGGCAGTTGTTGTTGCCATCCTGTACCTATCCCGCAGGTGTGCTGTTCGGATGTACTGATCCTGTGCAGGTGTTGTTACACGTGGTCTGCCACTGCAAGGACGATCAGATGTCCGTCCTGTCTCCATGTAGCGCTGTCGTAGGCGTCTCACAGTACGGACATTGCAATTTATTGTCCTGGCCACATCTGCAGTCCTCATGCCTCCTTGCAGCATGCCTAAGTCCCTGCTCATCTGCGTGTCTTTCTTTTGGTGTTTTTCAGAGTCAGTAGAAAGGCCTCTTTAGTGTCCTAAATTTTCATAACTATGACCTTAATTGCCTATCATCTGTAAGCGTTTTAACGACCGTTCCTTAGGTGCATGTTCGTTAATTTTTAAATTTCATTTTTTATTTGAACCTTTATTTAGCTACACAAGTCAGTTAAGAACAAATTCTTATTTACAATGACAGCCTAGGAACAGTGGGTTAACTGCCTTATTCAGGTGCAGAACTAGAGATTTTTAACTTGTCAGCTCGGGGATTCGATCTAGCAACCTTTCAGTTACTGGCCCAACTCTCTATCCACTAGGCTACATGGTATGTATATACATATACCTATATTTACAGTTGAAGTCGGATGTTTACATACACCTTAGCCAAATACATTTAAACTCAGTTTTTCACAATTCCTGACATTTAGTCATAGTAAAAATTCCCTGTCTTAGGTCAGTTAGGATCACCACTTCAGTTTAAGAATGTGAAATGTCAGAATAATAGTAGAGAGAATGATTTATTTCATCTTTAATTTCTTTCATCACATTCCCAGTGGGTCAGAAGTTTACATACTAACAAATACTTAGCATTGTTTAACTGGTGTCAAACGTTTCGGGTAGCCTTCCACAAGCTTAAGTTGGGGGAATTATGGCCAATTCCTCCTGACAGAGCTGGTGTAACTGAGTCAGGTTTGTATTAGAGGTCGACCGATTAATCGGAATGGGCGAGTAATTCGGGCCGATTTCAAGTTTTCATAACAATTGGAAATCGGTATTTTGGGGCGCCGATTTTTTTTTATTTCTATTTTTTTTAATATACCTTTATTTAACTAGGCAAGTCAGTTAAGAACACGTTCTTATTTTCAATGACGGCCTAGGAACGGTGGGTTAACTGCTTTGTTCAGGGGCAGAACGACAGATTTTCACCTTGTCAGCTCGGGGGATTCAATCTTGCAACCTTACAGTTAACTAGTCCAACGCTCTAACCACCTCTCATTGCACTCCACGAGGAGCCTGCCTGTTATGCGAATGCAGTAGAAGCCAAGGTAAGTTGCTAGCTAGCATTAAATTTATCTTATAAAAAACAATTAATCAATCATAATCACTAGTTATCAACTACACATGGTTGATGATATTACTAGTTTATCTAGCGTGTCCTGCATTGCATATAATCGATGCAACGCTGGGGGATGATTTAACAAAAGCGCATTTGCGAAAAAAGCACAATCGTTGGACTTTCTTAAAATCAATACACAGAAGTATATATTTTTAAACCTGCATATTTAGCTAAAAGAAATCCAGGTTAGCAGGCAATATTAACCAGGTGAAATTGTGTCATTTCTCTTGCATATACCCTACCTCTGCGTGCAATGAACGCAACAGTTTGGGCAGCCTGACTCATAGCGAACTAATTTGCCAGAATTTAACGTAATTATGACATAACATTGAAAGTTGTGCAATGTAACAAGAATGTTTAGACTTAGGGATGCCACGCATTAGATAAAATACAGAACGGTTCCGTATTTCACTGAAATAATAAACGTTTTGTTTTCGAAATTATAGTTTCCGGATTCGACTATATTAATGACCAAAGGCTCGTATTTCTGTGTGTTATTATGTTATAATTAAGTCTATGATTTGATAGAGCAGTCTGACTGAGCGATGGCAGGCAGCAGCAGGCTCGTAAGCATTCATTCAAACAGCACTTTCGTGCGTTTTGCCAGCAGCTTTTCGCAAGCACAGCGCTGTTTATGACTTCAAGCATATCAGACTAATGGCTGGTGTAACCAATGTGAAATAGCTAGCTAGCTAGCTAGCTAGCTGGGTGTGCACTAATAGCGTTTCAAAAGTCACTCGCTCTGAGACTTGGAGTAGTTATTCCCCTTGCTTTGCAAGGGCCTTGGCTTTTGTGGAGCGATGGGTAACGCTGCTTCGAGTGTGGCTGTTGTCGGTGTGTTCCTGGTTCGAGCCCAAGTAGGGGCGAGGAGAGGGATGGAAGCTATACTGTTACACTGGCAATACTATAGTGCCTATAAGAACATCCAATAGTCAAAGGTATATGAAATACAAATGGTATAGAGAGAAATAGTCCTATTAATACTATATTAACTACAACCTAAAACCTCTTACCATGGAATATTTAAGTCTCATGTTAAAAGGAACCACCAACTTTCAAATGTTCTCATGTTCTGAGCAAGGACCTCAAACTTTAGCTTTTTTACATGGCACATATTGCACTTTTACTTTCTTCTCCAACACTTTGTTTTTGCATTATTTAAACCAAATTGAACATGTTTCATTATTTATTTGAGGCTAAATTGCTTTTTATTGATGTATTATATTAAGTTAAAATAAGTGTTCATTCAGTATTGTTGTAATTGTCATTATTACAAATAAAAAATCATCTGCTTTTTTGGTCCTCCAATAATCGGTATCGGCGTTGAAAAATCATAATTGGTCGACCTCTAGTTTGTAGGCCTCCTTGCTCGCACACACTTTTTCAGTTCTGCCCACAAATTGTCTATGGGATTGAGGTCAGGGCTTTGTGATGGCCACTCCAATACCTTGACTTTGTTGTTATTAAGCCATTTTGCCACAACTTTGGAAGTATGCTTGGGGTCATTGTCCATTTGGAAACCATTTGCGACCAAGCTTTAACTTCCTGACCTATGTCTTGAGATGTTGCTTTAATATATGCACATAATTTCCCCTTCCTCATGTTGCCATCTTTTTTGTGAAGTGCACCAGTCCCTCCTGCAGCAAAGCACCGCCACAACATGATGCTGCCACCCCCGTGCTTCACGGTTGGGATGGTGTCCTCCCCCCTTTTCCTCCAAACATAACAATGGGAATTATGGCCAAACAGTGCTATTTTTGTTTCATCAGACCAGGGGACATTTCTCCAAAAAGTACGATCTTTGTCCCCATGTGCAGTTCCAAACTGTAGTCTGGCTTTTTTATGGCGGTTTTGGAGCAGTGGCTTCTTCCTTGCTGAGCGGCCTTTCATAACCTGAAAGGTTATATAGGACTCGTTTTACTGTGGATATATATATACTTTTGTACTTGTTTCCTCGAGCATCTTCACAAGGTCATTTGCTGTTGTTCTGGGATTGATTTGCACTTTCGCACCAAAGTACCTTCATCTGTAGGAGACAGAACGCGTCTCTTTCCTGAGCGGTATGATGGCTGCGTGGTCCCATGGTGTTTATACTTGTATACTATTGTTTGTACAGATGAACGTGGTACCTTCAGGCATTTGGAAATTGCTCCCAAGAATGACTTGTGGAGGTCTACAATTTTTCTGAGGTCTTGGCTGATTTCTTTGGATTTTTCCATGATGTCAAGCAAAGAGGCACTTAGTTTGAAGGTAGGCCTTTAAATACATTCGCAGGTACACCTCCAATTGACTCAAATTATGTCAATTAGCCTATCAGAAGCTTCTATAGCCATGACATAATTTTCTGGAATTTTCCAAGCTGTTTAAAGGCATAGTCAATTTAGTGTATGAAAACTTCTGACTCATTGGAATTGTGATACAGTGAATTATAAGTGAAATAATCTGTCTGTAAACAATTGTTGAAAAAATTACTTGTGACATGCACAATGTAGATGTCGTAACCGACTTGCCAAAACTATAGTTTGTTAACAAAAAATGTGTGGAATGGTTGAAAAACGAGTTTTAATGCCTCCTACCTAAGTGTATGTAAACTTCAACTGTGTACAGTGCCAGTCAAAACCTTGGACACACCTCCTCATCCCAGGGTTTTTCTTTATTTTTTAAACTATTTTCTACATTGTAGAATCAGAGTGAAAACATCAAAACTATGACAACACGCTGGTTGACTTGAAAACATACAAGACGAACTGGCACAGAGAGTCAGGAGACACAGTGATAAATACACTGGGGAACATCAGCGACACCTGAAGGGTGTGGAGACAATCACATGAACAGGTGAAACTGATCAGGGCGTAACACCAAAAAGTGTATAGTATGTGTGAGAACACCTTCAAGACTGTTAGAAAAGCATTCCAGGTGAAGCTGGTTGAGAGGATTCCAGCTGTCGTCAAGGGGTGGCTACTTTGAAGAATCTAAAATATATTTTGAATTGTTTATCACTGTTTTGGTTACTACATGACTCCATATAGTATGTGTTGTTTCATATTTTAGATGTCTTCGCTATTATTCTACAATGTAGAAAATAGTAAAAATAAAGAAAAACCCTTGAATGAGTCGGTGTGTCCAAACTTTGGACTGGCATTGTATATTTATTTTATTTAAGACACACATATCCTCCTCTACTTTCTCTTCCCCTCTGACTGCATGTGCTGCTGCTGCAAGGAGGGAGGCGTTGCCTAGGCAAAGTTACATCACCTTGTGGACTCCACGTTACAGCAGAAACGGACTCAACTGCACATATGCCCGGCCGTCCAGTCTTTAGTCAGCTGTCGGTTACTCGGTTATACGATAATTGTGCCAGCCCTAGTAATGCTTCTTATATTAAAAACCCAGTAATATGTTCCATCCTGCCTTCTGTTGTTTCACTTCTGTTCTTGGCTAAGTGTAATACACAAATGAAATGCCCTGGCTGTGTTTTGACCATAGAAGATATGGATGCCTGTGATTTGATCTGAAGGGCACAGTATGGCTTGACAACTCCAGCTGAGCCTCAAATAATACATACAATATTTCACTTAAATCATGTGATTCCTAAGCGTATCGCACCCAGGTTACATGTTCTTCAGTGTGATAGACCAGTGTGTTTTCTCCTGATCAACTTGTTCAGATGACCATGAATCAACCCTGTGCCCCATGATGTTCACTGTATGACTGTGTGTGACTGTGTTTGAGTGTGTGCAGTATCTACTAACACCCTGGCCATGTTAATGTTAATTCACCTCCTTGGAGGCCGTGCCCTTGAATCCAATCAGACAGAGCCATGGAGTGAGAGGGAGGAGTGAAGGTTGATGAGAAGAGCAAGCAGGGAAACATGTTTCCATAGCAACTGGTAGCAGTGAGTATAACTGTGTTAGAGAGGCATGAGCAGCAAGCAAATTCCCATCCACTGGCTCCCTCCCTAACTGACCCCTTTTGATGTAGCCAACTAACTGCACTGTCAGATTAGCTTTGGTAGGCTAATGTTTATTTTAAACCTGTGAGAGATCAGTGCAGTGGTTTGATTATTTTGTTAAAAAATGAAACCATTTGTAAAATTCTGTAGAGTTCACTTCAAACACTAGCGATATTGTTTCTTTGCTGGTTTGCAGTGACAAATGAAAGTCAGAAGCTACAAGCTAATATAACACTGAGTTGTTTGCTGCACAGCTAAGTAACATAATTGCCCCAAAAAACTGTTGAATGGATCATCATCCACACAATTTCAATTGGTGTCTTGTTAATTGATTTGTTTGAAAAGCCACCCAGAGGGAGGTTTCATCCTCCTCGCCCTGCTGCTTTGTGATGAGTTGTGTCCCAAATGGCACCCTGTTCCCTATATAGTGCACTACCTTTGACCCGAGCCCAATGGGTGCCATTTGGAACGCAGCCATGGAGTTCTGTGGATTAGAGTTTGTTTGCCAGACCAGTCCTACAGACTGAAGATACTGTCCGGTGAATCTGTCTGTCCCTGTCCCTGACCTGTATGTGTAAAAGGAGGCAGTGAGGCACATAGATAATATGATTAAACCCAGAGCACACACCGCTAGTGGAACAGGACGGGAGGAGAGCTCAGTGCAGAATCGTAATAACAACATAACTAGGGCCTGTATTCATGAAGCGTCTCAGAGTAGTAGTGCTGAATCTGATCTGGGATTAGTTTTTGTCACGTGTGCTACCTCTCTGGCCTCTAGGTCACCAGGCTGCACGTTAAGGCGCACACCTGTCACCATCATTATGCGCATTAGCGCAATATGACACTCACCTGGACTCCATCACCTCCTTGATTACCTGCCCTTTTTATGTCACTCCCCTGCGACATTCTTTCCCCAGGTGTCATTGTTTCTGTTTCTTGTCTGTGCGTTGTTCGTGGTTCTTGTTTTGGTTTATGTTGTGGTTTTCCATTAAAACACTCACTCCCTGAACTTGCTTCCTGATTCTCAGCGCACACCGTTACAGAATGACGCCTCACCAAAGGGAAGCATCAGGGAGTTTTTTTTGTATATATTTCATTATATTTCAATCTCTTTTTTCCATTTTGGAATTAAATATACCTTCCTGCAACCCGCTTCACCCAATGTGGTACGAATCTGAATTATTTTAGACCTTATAACTGGAACCTCCATCAGAAGCTAGCCAGCTAATTAGCTACTAGCTATTTAGTCATTGTTAGCCACTGCTAGCTGTCTTTACCTTTAGCTCAGACTCTAGCTGCTTTAGCCCGGATAATACCTGCCAGTCTGCACAGCGCAATATCAGTCTTGTGCATTTTGGACTGCTTTTTTCCCCCACTACATCACCGGATTCCTGCCGCAAGCTCTGGACCATTACACCGGATCCTCGCAGATAGCTAGTTGCTACCGAGTGGCTATTGTGGCTAACGCCCTTGCACCAGTTAGCCTCAAGCTAGGCCCATCCCTCGGCTAGCAAACGAAGTACACCAACTACAATACCTCTCTTGCCAATTGGCCTGGACCCTTTGTCGACACGGAGCCCTGCCGATCCATCACTGCTGGTCTACTGACATAGTTCGGTTGATGTGCTCTCAACCGGCCTCTGCGTCGTGGATGTTGGTGATGATCCATCTGCTAGCCCCGGCCCGCTAGCTTCCTGAACGCCGTGTCTCCCGCTCGCCTAGCATAGTAAACGACTACCGAACGGCTCCCTGTTTCATCTATTGCTGCTCATTGGACCCTATGATCACTCGGCTACACAGCTGATGCCTGCTGGACTGTTCATTAACACAGTATTTTGTTTCTGTCGGCCCCAGCCTCGTACTCAGGCCCTGTGTATAGCTAACTGACCTTCTCTGCCCATTAATCTCGATTTAACCGTTGTTGTTGTCCTAGCTGTTTATCCGTTGTCCCAATCAACACCTGTGATTGCTTTATGCCTTTCTCTAATGTCAATATGCCTTGTATACTGTTTAGGGCAGCTCTCATTGTTTTATTTTACTGCGGAGCCCCTAGTCCTGCTCAACATGCCTCAGATAGCCCCCTTGTCCCACCCACTACACATGCGGAGACCGCACCTAGCTTAACTGGCACCTCCAGAGATGCAACCTCTCTCATCGTCACTCAATGCCTAGGTTTACCCCCCACTGTACTCACACCCTACCATACCCTTGTCTGTACACAATGCCCTGACTCCGCGCCCAGAAATCTGCTCCTTTTATTCTCTGTTCCCAAAGCACTAGACGACCAGTTCTTATAGCCTTTAGCCGTACCCTCATCCTACTCCTCTGTTCCTCTGGTGATGTGAAGGTTAACCCACGCCCTGTGTGTCCCCAGACGCTCTCATTTGTTGACTTCTGCAACCGTAAAAGCCTTGGGTTCATGCATGTTAACATTAGAACCCTCCTCCCTAAGTTTGCTTTATTCACTGCTTTAGCACACTCTGCCAACTCTGATGTATTAGCCGTGTCTGAATCCTGGCTTAGGAAGGCCACCAAAAATTCTGAAATTTACATCCCCAATTACATCATTTTCCTTCAAGACGGAACTGCTAAAGGGGGCGGAATTGCAATCTACTGTAGAGATTGACAGAACTCTGCAGGCTTACTATCCATGTCTATGCCCAAACAGTTAAAAATCCATCTCTCCAGAAATAAATCCCTCACTGAATTGATTGCCTCCCATCTATCGTCAGAGTTCGTACTGCTAGTTAGGTGACCTAAATTGGGATATGCTCAACACCCCAGCCATCCTACAATCTAAGCTAGATGCCCTCAATTTCACACAAATTATCAAGGAACCTACCAGGTACAACCCCAAATCCGTAAACATGGGCACCCTCATAGATATCATCCTGACCAGCTTGCCATCTAAATACACCTCTGCTGTTTTTAACCAGGATCTCAGAGATCATTGCCTCATTGCCTGCGTCCGTTATGGGTCTGTGGTCAAACCCCCACCCCTCATCACTGTCAAACGCTCCCTAAAACACTTCAGCAAGCAGGCCTTTCTAATCGATCTGGCACGGATATCCTGGAAGGATACTGACCTCATCCCGTCAGTAGAGGATGCCTGGTTGTTCTATAAAAGTGCTTTCCTCACCATCTTAAATAAGCATGCCCCATTCAATAAAAATAAAAAACAAGAACAGATATAGCCCTTGGTTCACTCCAGACTTGACTGCCCTAGACCAGCACAAAAACACCCTGTGGCCTACTGCACTAGCTTCGACTAGCCAACGCGATATGCAACTTTTCAGGGAAGTTAGGAACCAATACACATAGTCCGTTAGGAAAGCAAAGGCAATCTTTTTCAAACAGAAATTTACATCCTGAAGCACTAATTCCAAAAAGTTTTGGGGCACCTAAGTCCATGGAGAATAAGAGTATCTCCTCCCAGCTGCCCACTGCACTGAGACTAGAAAACACTGTCACCACTGATACATCCACGATAATTGAGAATTATAATAAGCATTTCACTACGGCTGGCCATGCTTTCCACCTGGCTACCCCAACCCCGGCCAACAGCTCTGCACCCCCCGCAGGAACTTAGCCCAAGCCTGCTTCTCCTTCACCCAAATCCAGACAGCTGATGTTCTGGAAGAGCGGTAAAATCTGGATCCCAACAAATCAGTTGGGCTATACAATCTGGACCCTCTCTTCCTAAAGTTATCCGCAGCCATTGTTGCAACCCCTATTACTAGTCTGTTCAGCCACTCTTTCGTATCGTCTGAGATTCCTAAAGATTGGAAAGCGGCCGCGGTCATCCCTCTCTTCAAAGGGTAGACACTCCAGACCCAAACTATAGACCTATATCCATCCTGCCCTGCCTTTCTGAAGTCTTTGAAGGCCAAGTGAAAAACAGATCACTGACCACTGTACCTTCTCCGCTATGCAATCTTGTTTCCAAGCTGGTCACGGGTGCACCTCAGCCACGCTCAAGGTCCTAAATGATATCATAACCTCCATCGATAAGAGACAATACTGTGCAGCTGTCTTCATCGACCTGGCCTAGGCTTTCGACTCTGTCAATCACCGTATTCTTATCGGCAGACTCAACAGGTCATCGATAAGTCTTTGCTAGGTAAAGCTCCGCCTTATCTCAGCTCACTGGTCACCATAGCATCACCCACCCGTAGCACGCGCTCCAGGAGGTATATTTCACTGGTCATCCCCAAAGCCAACACTTACTTTGGCTGCCTTTCCTTCCAGTTCTCTGCTGCCAATGACTGGAACGAATTGGATAAATCACTGAAGTTGGAGACTTATATCTCCCTCACTAACTTTAAGCGTCAGCTGTCAGAGCAGCTTACCGTTCGCTGCAGCTGTACATAGCCCATCTGTAAATAGCCCATCTGTAAATAGCCCATCCAATCCACCTACCTCATCCCCATATTTGTCTTTGTTTTTCTTCACTTTTTCACACCAGTATTTCTACTTGCACATCCTCATCTGCACTTATATCACTCCATTGTAAATTGCTAAATTGTAATTACTTCACCACTATGGCCTATTTATTTCCTTACCTCCTTACTTAATTTGCCCACACTGTATACTGATTTTTCTATTGTGTTATTGACTGTACGTTTGTTTATTCCATGTGTATCTCTGTTGTTTTTTTTGTCACACTGCTTTGTTTTATCTTGGCCAGTTCGGATTTGTAAATGAGAACTTGTTCTCAACTGGCCTACCTGGCGAAAAAAAATATATATATTCTGTCACTCACTCCCCTTTGTTTTTTCCCCAGGCGTCATTGTGGCTGTTTCTTGTCTGTGCGTTGTTTCTTGTTTTGGTTTATGTTGTGTTTTTTCATTAACACTCACTCCCTGAACTTGCTTCCCAACTCTCAGTGCACATGGTTATAATGATTAAGAGTAGACTATATGGACAGGGTGGACCTGATCCTAGATCAGCACTCCTACTCTGATACGCTTTATGAATACAGGCTCAGAGAGGTGTTCTATGAAGACTAGAGAGGCTGAGAAAACAGGGCAAAGCCTGCATATAATGTTGACCTTCTCATCTGGGCCATAGTTTAGCTGACTAAATCCCATTAGTAATGTTGAGCTCTTTTTCTAAAAAGTCACTGTACTCCTGGAGGAAGGAAGCTCTGAGAGTGATGAAAATGTCACGGGCTGCAGAGCACAGCCCCCTGGGAAACCAACAAATGAGAGAGAGGTACAGTACTGTGTAGGCCTATGACATCTGCCTAGACCAGGGGTTCCCAAACTTTTTTGCTTTGTGACCCACCAATTGAGGTGTCTTTTGATTCACAACCCACCATAAGAGTTGAGCAGGGGAAAAGGGATAAAGACATCATTTTTTAAATAGATGCTCACTTCCATTGATTGTTAACTTGTGGCTGAAGTTAGCTGAGGTTTGTAGTGGCTGTTTACAGAAAACTGAACCATATATTCAAGTTTCTCCTGGCTCATGAGCTACTTTCAGGGTGAGGAACCATCTAACATCAAATTGTAAAATAGTGAACTACTCCTTTGAAGTACATTTCCTGCAATTCTACACATTTTGCCACGGAGCTGAAATAAAATGTTGCCGTTTTAAAGCCAACTTTCCTGCAATTCTATGCATTTTGCCATGGCTAATCCTGTGTTCTTATGCTAAAACATAATGACTAAATCAATGGGGGCCTGTCTAGCTTATCTTTTTTTATTGTAAATTCTCAAAGATTATAAGATATTTTAAAATATATGTCCATTATCTTTTCTACATTCTTTATATTTGGTTTTAGTCATTTAAGTTTACACTGAAAGCGTTTGTCCCTCCCCAAAAAATGTATTTTAAAAAAGAAAAGTTAAATAAATATCCCGCGACCCAACTGAACCCCTGCTGTGACCCGCAAGTGAGTCCTGACACACAGTTTGGAAACCACTGGTCTAGACTTTCTTCCTAGTACTAAATACTGAAGTTTATGGGCCTCTCAAAGAGGACAAACACCATGGTCATCATTAGATCATTTCCATTCTCTATAGGCTATATTTATATTATATACACACACACAAACAGGATGCCACCATCCTATGCTGCTGCTAAGTAACAGAGGGATCCGTAAGGGAATGTGGGATCTTGGAGCGGGGCATCAAGGAACTTGCCCTTGAGAAATAAAAAGAGGAAAGAAACCCTTGGGCTACTTTACTCCCTCCTCAGTTCCTAGTATGAAGGAGGGACACTGTGCCAGTGAATTGATCAGCCACTGCTGCAGAAACCTTTTGCAGAGCTCATTGTTACAGTATAACAGGATACAAAGTAATATATTTATTAATTTTCTGATACAAACTAATCCCTCCTCTTTCTAATATTGGATGGAAATGCATGTAGGGCTTATTAGGAATGGAGATGCATTTTTTCATAGAGCCCTACATTATTACAGACTGCCAGCTGTAAACTATGGGCTGTATGATCAGGCTGGATCCAAATGTGTCAATCCCCATAGCTATTGTGATATGTCACACTGCCAAGTCCTCTTGTGTTGGGATTCTTCCCGTGTTACTGTTTTACAGTATCTCTGTTCTGTACCTGAAAAAAGCTCTTACTGTACTTTGCCTAGATTTCCCTGAAGGCTATGAAGCTTAGCCAAGCCATCACTGTTAACAATCTACTACATCTCCACATTCTCAGAGACTGTGAACATGGGTCAATAGAACAAGTCTTAATTTGTTGTCTGGGAGAGCAGGACTAGAATTGTTGATGATAGGCTAGATCTCCAAAAATGTGTATGCTACCCATGGGTTTGTATACTAGATTACATTATGAACACAGTTATATCCATAACAATGCTAATCGGTTATACATGTCTCAAAGATCACGCACTCCTTTTTCCTCACTCCTCTCTCCTTACTACTCTCTCCTTACTCCTCTCTCCTTACTCCTCTCTCCTTACTACTCTCTCCTTACTACTCTCTCCTTACTACTCTCTCCTCACTCCTCTCTCCTTACTACTCTCTCCTCACTCCTCTCTCCTCACTCCTCTCTCCTTACTACTCTCTCCTTACTCCTCTCTCCTTACTACTCTCTCCTCACTCCTCTCTCCTTACTACTCTCTCCTCACTCCTCTCTCCTCACTCCTCTCTCCTTACTACTCTCTCCTCACTCCTCTCTCCTTACTACTCTCTCCTCACTCCTCTCTCCTTACAACTCTCTCCTCACTCCTACTTCTCATCACGCCTCTCTCTCCATCTCTCTCTCTTTTCCCCTCTATTTCTCTCTCTGATGGGAAAGGCTCTCCTGATTTACAGCGATGAAAGGCTTTTCAATTTGAAGGAAATCTTAGATCAGCCAGGCAGACAGTATTTTCAGTGCAGTCAGTGAGGACTCACTGGGATGGTTTTATCTTTTTAATCATCCATTTCTTGGTATGGCCCTAATACAAGCCTCTTGTTTTATATGGAAGGGGGGTTCCTATTAAAGGGATAGTTTTGGATTTTGGCGATGAGGCCCTTTATCTACTTCCCCAGAGTCAGATTAACTTGTGGATACCATTTTTATGGATGTGCGTAGTTTGAAGGAAGTTGCTAACTAGCATTAGCAAAATGACTGGAGGTCTGTAGACTTTAATTTATTTGAACTGTTGGTAGGAAAACAATTAGTATGCCCTCAATTCAGCGATCTCTATGTAGTGGAGCTACTGTAAACTGAGAACTCAAATCAAATTTTATTTGTCACATACACATGGTTAGCAGATGCTAATGCGAGTGTAGCGAAATGCTTGTGCTTCTAGGTCCGACAATGCAGTAATAACCCACGAGTAATCTAACCTAACAATTCCACAACAATTACCTTATACACACAAGTGTAAAGGGATGAAGAATATGTACATAAAGATATATGAATGAGTGATTGTACAGAATGGCATAGGCAAGATGCAGTAGATGGTATAGAGTACAGTATATACATATGAGATGAGTAATGTAGGGTATGTAAACATAAAAGTGGCATTGTTTAAATTGGCTAGTGATACATGTATTACATAAAGATGGCAAGATGCAGTAGATGGTATAGAGTACAGTATATACATATAAGATGAGTAATGTAGGGTATGTAAACATTGTATTAAGTGGCATTGTTTAAAGTGGCTAGTGATACATTTTTACATTAATTTTTCCATTATTAAAGTGGCTGGAGTTGAGTCAGTATGTTGGCAGCAGCCACTGAATGTTAGTGGTGGCTGTTTAACAGTCTGATGGCCTTGAGATAGAAGCTGTTTTTCAGTCTCTCGGTCCCTGCTTTGATGCACCTGTACTGGCCTCGCCTTCTGGATGATAGCGGGGTGAACAGGCAGTGGCTCGGGTGGTTGTTGTCCTTGAGGGCAGGTAGTTTGCCCCCGGTGATGCGTTGTGCAGACCTCACTACCCCCTGGAGAGCCTTACGGTTGTGGGCGGAGCAGTTGCCGTACCAGGCGGTGATACAGCCCGACAGGATGCTCTCGATTGTGCATCTGTAAAAGTTTGTGAGTGCTTTTGGTGACAAGCCAAATTTCTTCAGCCTCCTGAGGTTGAAGAGGCGCTACTGCACCTTCTTCACCACGCTGTCTGTGTGGGTGAACCAATTCAGTTTGTCCGTGATGTGTACACCGAGGAACTTAAAACGTACTACCCTCTCCACTACTGTCCCGTCGATGTGGATAGGGGGGTGCTTATTAGAGTTTGCAGTTTAGAAGTATTTAAATGTGTGAGAAATCACAATTCTGGGTAGACGACAGCAGTGTTTCTGTACATCTATTAGTGTGATGGGGAATTGGGGGTGGTACTATGTGCAGTGTAGTGGTACTATGTGCAGTGTAGTGTTGCACGTTATACCAGTACCACGGTAATATCACAATACTAAAACATCATGATACTTATAATACCAACATTTTAGAATACCATAGTACTGTTTCTACTGATCTAAAGAACCTGCTGGTGCCTGTTATAAAATGTTTATAAAGTCTGTTTTGTTTATAAATTCCGTTGAATTTAAGCAACAGCCACTAGTTTATTATATGCGCAGGCTCAATAATATCCACTTCAATTTTATTTGCATATCATGTCATGTGTGGCAGCTGTAATCAGCCAGCTGCATTCCCTACCAGCCCTCACTCACCTGCATCTCTCTGTCCGGTCTTCATGCACATCTATTCCTCCATCATTTCCAAAATAAGTAATTTAGCGTGAAGGCAAGCAGGGATGCAGACCCAGATGAGTCTTCTGTTGTTGGAATTATACATGTTACATTGGAGCAATGCGCAGACCGAGCAATGTTGATACATTCAATCTCCTATTATAAGATCACAGACCAGTCTGAGTAGACTTTGCAAGTTCACTGTCATGCAGCCTCTAAGTGCCAGAGAGGGAAAATGGAGCACCAATTTGATATAATTTCACAAACCATGTCGCGGGCCATTTTAAACTAATCCTGGGTTGCTAATTATTGGTTTGATAATAAAACAACGTTGTTCAGTAATGTCACCTAGCTAGCTAACAACCTGGTAACTTGACAATAGGTTTAGGAAAATGTGATTGGCACAGGAAGAAAGGAAAAAAGTCTGCTACTCATGAGATGTGCTTCAACCGTAGGATTCATACAGGCCAAATGTAAGCCTAAACTATATCAAATATACATTTATTTCTGGTGCTTTTTAAATTCTGTTTCGTGCCTAACATTTTAAAAGTTGGGAGCAGTGTGTGTATGTGTGGGAGAGGGAGTGGTGTATGTGTGTGTGTGTGTGTGTGTGTGTGTGTGTGTGTGTTTATGAGACGGAGAGAGTGTAAGGAAGTGAGGAAGAGTGTCTGTGTTAACTCAAGAGTAAAGAAGGTTTAATGCAGTGTTTTTCCCCTTACTGACAGTGTTTTCTCCTTACTGCCACAATGACATGCAGATCATTATGCAGTGTTTTCTCCTTACTGCCACAATGACATGCAGATCATTATGCAGTGTTTTACCCTTACTGCCACATTGACATGCAGATCATTATGCAGTGTTTTCCCCTTACTGCCACATTGACATGCAGATCATTATGCAGTGTTTTACCCTTACTGGCACAATGACACGCAGATCATTATGCAGTGTTTTCCCCTTACTGCCACAATGACATGCAGATCATTATGCAGTGTTTTCTCCTTACTGCCACAATGACATGCAGATCATTATGCAGTGTTTTCTCCTTACTGCCACAATGACATGCAGATCATTATGCAGTGTTCCCCCCTTACTGCCACATTGACATGCAGATCATTATGCAGTGTTTTACCCTTACTGGCACAATGACATGCAGATCATTATGCAGTGTTCCCCCCTTACTGCCACATTGACATGCAGATCATGTCACGCCCTGACCATAGTTTGCTTTGAATGTTTGTTTGGTCAGGGTGTGATCTGAGTGGGCATTCTATGTTGTATGTCTAGTTTGTCTGTTTCTGTGTTTGGCCTGATATGGTTCTCAATCAGAGGCAGGTGTTAGTCATTGTCTCTGATTGGGAACCATATTTAGGCAGCCTTTTTGTCATTGTGGGTGATTGTCTATGTTAGTTGCTTGTGTCAGCACATTTTGTATATAGCTTCACGGTCGTTATTAGTTTATTGTTTTGTAAAGTAATGGGCAGCAGCAGCGATGTCAGGATTTCTGGACATGGGAGCGAGATCTGGACTGTCACTACTTGGGAGGAGATAGACAGGTGGGCGGTCGACCCAGGGAGAGTGCCGGAGCCCGCCTGGGATTCTCTGGAGCAGTGTGCCGAGAGGCAGCCCCAAAAATGTATTGGAGGGGGCAGACAGGGAGTGTGGCGAAACAAGGTAGGAGACCTGCGCCAACTTCCTGTGCTAACCGGAGAGCGAGAGAGACCGGGCAGGCACCGTGTTATTCTGTGGAGCGCACGGTGTCCCCGGTGCGGGTGCATAGCCCTGTGCGGTACAATACAGCTCCTCGTATCGACCCGGGCTAGAGTGGGCATCGAGCCAGGTGCCATGAAGCCGACTCTACGCATCTGGTCTCCAGTGCGTCTCCTTGGGCCGGCTTACATGTCTCCCGTCTGTCCAGAGCTGCTAGAGTCTCCCGTCTGTCCGGAGCTGCTAGAGTCTCCCGTCTGTCCGGAGCTGCTAGAGTCTCCCGTCTGTCCGGAGCTGCTAGAGTCTCCCGTCTGTCCGGAGCTGCTAGAGTCTCCCGTCTGTCCGGAGCTGCTAGAGTCTCCCGTCTGTCCGGAGCTGCCAGAGCCGCCAGCCAGCCAGGGGCTGCCAGGGGCTGCCAGAGCCGCCAGCCAGCCAGGGGCTGCCAGAGCCGCCAGCCAGCCAGGAGCTACCCTTCAGTCCTGAGCTATCCTTCAGTCCTGAGCTACCCTTCAGTCCTGAGCTCACCCTCAGTCCGGAGCTCACCCTCAGTCCGGAGCTGCCCCTCAGTCCGGAGCTGCCCCTCAGTCCGGAGCTGCCCCTCAGTCCGGAGCTGCCCCTCAGTCCAGTGGGGCCCTTTAGTAGGGTTGCCAGTCCTAGGTTGGCGGCGAGGGTCGCCGTTCCTAGGAGGCCACAGAAGCGGACTAAGACTATGGTGGAGTGGGGTCCATGTCCAGCGCCAGAGCCGCCACCGCGGACAGATGGCCACCCAGACCCTGCCCTATAGGTTCAGGTTTTGCGGCCGGAGTCCGCACCTTGGGGAGGGGTAATGTCATGCCCTAACCATAGTTTGCTTTGTATGTTTATAGGCTTTGTTTGGTCAGGGTGTGATCTGAGTGGGCATTCTATGTTGTATGTCTAGTTTGTCTGTTTCTGTGTTTGGCCTGATATGGTTCTCAATCAGAGGCAGGTGTTAGTCGTTGTCTCTGATTGGGAACCATATTTAGGCAGCCTGTTTTGTCATTGTGGGTTGTGGGTGATTGTCTATGTTAGTTGCTTGTGTCAGCACATTTCGTATATAGCTTCACGGTCGTTGTTCATTTATTGTTTTGTTCAGTTTACTTCGTGTTTTCGTCATCCATTAAAATGAAGCATTCACACCACGCTGCGCTTTGGTCCGCTTCTTACGACGATCGTGACAGATCATTATACAGTGTTTTCTTCTTACTGCCATAATGACATGCAGATCATTATACAGTGTTTTCTACTTACTGCCACAATGACATGCAGATCATTATACAGTGTTTTCTACTTACTGCCACAATGACATGCAGATCATTATACAGTGTTTTCTACTTACTGCCACAATGACATGCATATCATTATGTGGTGTTTTCTACTTACAGCCACAATGACATGCAGATCATTATGTGGCGTTTTCTACTTACTGCCACAATGACATGCATATCATTATGCTGTGTTTTTCCCCTTACTGCCACAATGACATGCAGATCATTATGCTGTGTTTTTCCCCTTACTGCCACAGTTACATGCAGATCATTATGCAGTGTTTTCTCCTTACTTCCACAATGACATGCAGATCATTATGCAGTGTTTTACCCTTACTGGCACAATGACATGCAGATCATTATGCAGTGTGTTCCCCTTACTGCCACAATGACATGCAGATCATTATGCAGTGTTTTCCCCTTGCTGCCACAATGACATGCAGATCATTGTGCAGTGTTTTCCCCTTACTGCCACAGTGACACGCAGATCATTATGTGGCGTTTTCTACTTACTGCCACAATGACATGCATATCATTATGCTGTGTTTTTCCCCTTACTGCCACAATGACATGCAGATCATTATGCTGTGTTTTTCCCCTTACTGCCACAGTTACATACAGATCATTATGCAGTGTTTTCTCCTTACTTCCACAATGACATGCAGATCATTATGCTGTGTTTTTCCCCTTACTGCCACAGTTACATGCAGATCAGTATGCAGTGTTTTCTCCTTACTTCCACAATGACATGCAGATCATTATGCAGTGTTTTACCCTTACTGGCACAATGACATGCAGATCATTATGCAGTGTGTTCCCCTTACTGCCACAATGACATGCAGATCATTATGCAGTGTTTTCCCCTTGCTGCCACAATGACATGCAGATCATTGTGCAGTGTTTTCCCCTTACTGCCACAGTGACACGCAGATCATTATGCAGTGTTTTCTTCTTACTGCCACAATGACATGCAGATCATTATGCAGTTTTTTCTCCCTTACTGCCACAATGACATGCAGATCATTATGCAGTGTTCTCCTTTTTGCCACAATGACATGCAGATCATTATGCAATGTGTTCCCCTTACTGCTACAATGACATGCAGATCATTATGCATTTTCCCCCTTCCTGCCACAATGACATGCAGATCATTGTGCAGTGTTTTCCCCTTACTGCCACAGTCACATGCAGATCATTATGCAGTGTTTTCTTCTTACTGCCACAATGACATGCAGATCATTATGCAGTGTTTTACCCGTACTGCCACAATGACATGCAGATCATTATGCAGTGTTTTACCCTTACTGCCACAATGACATGCAGATCATTATGCAGTTTTCCCCCTTACTGCCACATTGACATGCAGATCATTATCCAGTGTTTTACCCTTACTGCCACAATGACATGCAGATCATTATGCAGTTTTTTCTCCCTTACTACCACATTGACATGCAGATCATTATGCAGTGTTTTACCCTTACTGGCACAATGACATGCAGATCATTATGCAGTGTTTTACCCTTACTACCACAATGACATGCAGATCATTATGCAGTGTTCCCCCCTTACTGCCACAATGACATGCAGATCATTATGCAGTTTTTTCTCCCTTACTACCACATTGACATGCAGATCATTATGCAGTGTTTTACCCTTACTGCCACAATGACATGCAGATCATTATGCAGTGTTTTACCCTTACTGCCACAATGACACGCAGATCATTATGCAGTTTTCCCCCTTACTGCCACATTGACATGCAGATCATTATCCAGTGTTTTCTCCTTACTGCCACAATGACATGCAGATCACTATGCATTTCCCCCCTTACTGCCACAATGACATGCAGATCATTATGCAGTGTTTTTCCCCCTACTGCCACAATGACATGCAGATCTTTATGCAGTGTTTTTCCCCTTACTGCCACAGTGACATGCAGATCATTATGCAGTGTTTTCTCCTTACTGCCACAATGACATGCAGATCACTATGCATTTCCCCCCTTACTGCCACAATGACATGCAGATCATTATGCAGTGTTTTTCCCCCTACTGCCACAATGACATGCAGATCTTTATGCAGTGTTTTTCCCCTTACTGCCACAGTGACATGCAGATCATGTTGCATTTACTGTATATTCCTTCCTCCCATTCCTCCAGTCAAATCACATGTAGGCCTTTACAAACATGAGCAAATCAGCTATTCTCTGCAGTATTCTATTGTCTACTGAATAATGTGAAGTTAAATTCAATGTGTTGTATTCAATGTGAATTTCAGCGATAGGTTTTTTAGTAGCACATGCATAGAACGTTTAGAAAACGGGAAAAGCGTCCGCGGGACGGGGCAAACAGGACGCTACGCCGCTGAGCCGCCTCCCTTCGTAGTATCGCTAAACTACTCGGTATTGGGATATTTGGCCTGGTATCGTATCATTTTTTAAATGTTGGTATCGTGACAGCACTAGTGCTATGTGGAGGAAAAATATTTTGGGACTCTCATTATTCTGTCGTCGCCGTGTGTTTGCCATGTAGTCCATGCATCAGGAGATGAAAAGTGTTGTCATGCATGAATAATCTTAACAGTTGCTTTTAGTAGATTAATAATGTTGAGGCGGAGCGCTATCATGCTGTTTCCATGTTGGCAGTTTGGACAAGCTTCTCTGCTCCACTCCAGTGGTCTTTCCTTACAGTAGTGAAAGGGAGGGAAGCTGCTAATGGATTATTGAGCATACACATAACCATTGGCAGTATCCATAACCAAAACTATACACTGCCCTGTTGTGAAGGGGATGAATTTCTTGCAAGTGTCAAGGCCGTCATCGGAATGAGACCAAGGTGCAGCGTGGTCAGCGTACATTTTCTTTTATTTGTAATGTCGCCAACTAAAACAAGAAAACAAAAACGACCGTGAAGCTTACAATGGCAGTAGTGCCCCTAACAAAGACAATTTCCTACAAAGACAAAAGGGAAAAAGGCTGCCTAAGTATGATTCCCAATCAGAGACAACAATAGACAGCTGTCCCTGATTGAGAACCATACCCGGACAAAACATAGAAATACAAAATCATAGAAAACAGAACATAGAATACCCACCCAAATCACACCCTGACCAAACCAAATAGAGACATAAAAAGGCTCTCTAAGGTCAGGGCGTGACAGCAAGTGGACTTTTTGTTTTTGTTTAAATCACATGGAGTTATTGTATCACACTGTAGGCTGACAAGCATCATTGATTTCTTGGAGCAAAAAAAACGAACATATTTTTTTCAGACTCCAGTGGTTACCTTCTTTAGGTTAAAGTCTGCTGTGTTGTTGATCATTGCTGCTGGGCTGACCTTATTTCTATACAAAAACAATGCTAGCAAAACAGAGAGGAGATATGCTTGTCTGGGCCATTCATAATGGGACTCACTGGCACTGCTGAAGCAGTCCATCTCTTGTGTTCTCTCTCTCTCTCTCTCTCTCTCTCTCTCTCTCTCTCTCTCTCTCTCTCTCTCTCTCTCTCACACCACTCCATCTCTTGTTCTCTCTCTCTCTCTCTCTCACACACCCCTCCATCTCTTGTTCTCTCTCTCTCTCTCTCTCTCTCTCTCTCTCACACACACCCCTCCATCTCTTGTTCTCTCTCTCACACCCCTCCATCCCCCTCTCTCTCTCACTCCCCCCCTCTCTCACTTTCTTATCCCTGTCTTTCTCTCTCTCTCTTTCTCAACCCGTTTCTCTCTCTCTCTTTCTCAACCCGTTCTCTCTCTCTGTGTGTGGGTTTGTGAGATAACATGTATCTACTGGCCACTGTGCTCAGTCAGGGATTGACTGTATACTGTATTTGGATCTAGTCTTAAAGCCTCTTCTTTCAATCTTTCATTGGTTTCAAGTTCCCATGGTCAGAGCAGGCTTTATGATAACTTACAGTATCTAGAGCCTATCTTTTGTCATGTATTAGAGACTGATCCCATCTCTCTCAGAAATCTGATTCTTCCCTTGTGGGGTGCCTCAGCAAATTGACTCCCCCTAATCCAGTCTACTGCAGCCTAGACAGCCTGACAGTCAGTTCCTTAATATCACCCATCTGGTAATAATACCCTCCGCAATGAGGCTTATTTACATTTCAAAAGCAAGCTAATCTTGCATGCACAAATGGATAACCTCCATGATACCTAGCTACCGTTGTTTTTGTTTTGATGGGACATTCCGTGCTATGTGCTTATACTGGATGACAGAGTGATATAACCTAATCTTACTGAACATCTGTAGCTAATACTCTGCTGGTCATATGAAGCTCAGATGTTTGCACACAGAGATACAGTATGTATCACAAGGGCAAGGATTACATGTCTCACTCTCCATCAGAAACCAACCGGACATGCATAGTTAATCTACTGCTTGGTACTTGACGTTAGTTTTGCTTGGTTTATGACGTTTATGCTTGCCCGATATTGGAAATGACTACTTCCAGAACTCGCTATTCTTGGCGGTGGAGACCCCATTATAGCCATGCATCTTCCATATGGGCTGGCACAGACAGAGGCTCCTCAGAGAAAACTAGCTAATGCAGGAGCCCTTTTGATAGGTCAGGGCTGAGTCCCAAATGGCAGCCTATTCCCTATATAGTGCACTACTGTTGAACAGGGCCCATAGGGAATAGGGGGCTATTTGGGACGCAGCCATGGTCTCATATTGGCCCTCTCACCAGGCTCCTCACAGCATAACTCGGGATAACCAGACAAAAGGCTGGTGAATGAGCCTGGTCTCGGAGGGCTGTCTTCTCCAGTCAGAAGTGGGTGGTGCTGATGGTGTGTGGGAGAAAGCTGAACGTATGAATCTATCCTGTGAAGTGGAATATAGACAGACATTTGTTATGAGTATACTTTCTGGTGTGATGCTGTTTATTTCCAAACAGCTCTATGTAAATTTGATTTTGATCAAATCAAATGTATTTATATAGGCCTTCTTACGTCAGCTGATATATCAAAGTGCTGTACAGAAAGCCAGCCTAAAAACCCAAACAGCAAGCAATACAGGTGTAGAAGCACGGTGGCTAGGAAAAACTCCCTAGAAAGGCCAAAACCTAAGGAGAACCTAGAGAGGAACCAGGCTATGAGGGGTGGCCAGAGAGAATTAGAGAGAGCATACTTAAATTCACACAGGACACCGGATAAGTCAGGAGAAATACTCCAGATATAACAGACTGACTCTAGCCCCCCGACACAAACTACTGCAGCATAAATACTGGAGGCTGAGACAGGAGGGGTCAGGAGACACTGTGGCCCCATCTGACGAACCCCTGGACAGGGCCAAACAGGCAGGATATAAACCCACCCACTTTGCCAAAGCACAGCCCCCACACCAGTAGAGGGATATCTTCAACCACCAACTTACCATCCTGAGACAAGGCCGAGTATAGCCCACAAAGATCTCCGCCACGGCACAACCCAAGGGGGGGCGCCAACCCGGACAGGAAGACCACGTCAATGACTCAACCCATTCAAGTGACGCACCCCTCCTAGGGACGGCATGGAAGAGCACCAGTAAGCCAGTGACTCAGCCCCTGTAATAGGGTTAGAGGCAGAGAATTCCAGTGGAGAGAGGGGAACCGGCCAGGCAGAGACAAGGGCGGTTCGTTTTTCCAGTGCCTTTCCGTTCACCTTCACACTCCTGGGCCAGACTACACTCAATCATAGGACCTATAGGACTCTTCAATAAAGACTTGAAGGTTGAGACCGAGTCTGTGTCTCTCACATGGGTAGGCAGACCATTCCATAAAAATGAAGCTCTATAGGAGAAAGCCCCGCCTCTAGCTGTTTGCTTAGAAATTCTAGGGACAATTAGGAGACCTGCGTCTTGTGACCGTAGCGTACGTATAGGTATGTACGGCAGGACCAAGTCAGAGAGATAGGTAGGAGCAAGCCCATGTAATACTTTGTAGGTTAGCAGTAAAACCTTGAAATCAGCCCTTGCCTTAACAGGAAGCCAGTGTAGGGAGGCTAGCACTGGAGTAATATGATCAGAATTTTTGGGTTCAAGTCAGGATTCTAGCAGCCGTATTTAGCACTAACTGAAGTTTATTTAGTGCTTTATCCGGGTCGCCGGAAAGTAGAGCATTGCAGTAGTCTAACCTAGAAGTAACAAAAGCATGGATTAATTTTTCTGCATCATTTTTGGACAGAAAATGTCAGATTTTTACAATGTAACGTAAATGGAAAAAAGCTGTCCTTGAAACAGTCTTGATATGTTTGTCAAAAGAGAGATCAGGGTCCAGAGTAACGTAGAGGTCCTTCACAGTTTTATTTGAGACGACTGTACAACCATCAAGATTAATTGTCAGATTCAACAGAAGATCTCTTTGTTTCTTGGGACCTAGAACAAGCATCTCCGAGTTTAAAAGTAGCAAAAAAAAAGTTGTCAGAGTTTAAAAGCCTGACAGCCATCCATTTCCTTATGTCTGAAACACAGGCTTCCAGCGAGGGCACTCTTGGGGCTTCACCGTGTTTCATTGAAATGTACATCCGGTGTCATCCGCATAGCAGTAAAAGTTAACATTATGTTTTCGAATGACATCCCCAAGAGGTAAAATATATAGTGAAAACAATAGCAGTCCTAAAACGGAACCTTGAGGAACACAGAAATGTACAGTTGATTTGTCAGAGGACAAACCATTCACAGAGACAAACTGATATCTTTCTGACAGATAAGATCTAAACCAGGCCATAACTTGTCCGTGTAGACCAATTTGGGTTTCCATTCTCTCCAAAATAATGTGGTGATCGATGGTATCAAAAGCAGCACTAAGGTCTAGGAGCACGTGGACAGATGCTGAGCCTCGGTCTGATGCCATTAAAAGGTAATTTACCACCTTCACAAGTGCAGTCTCAGTGCTATGATGGGGTCTAAAACCAGACTGAAGCATTTCGTATGCATTGTTTGTCTTCAGGAAGGCAGTGAGTTGCTGCACAATAGCTTTTTCAAAAGAAAAGCACAGCTATCCTCGGCGTAAGGCGATCGTTCTCCTGTATATTATGAGTACAATGACTGCAATTAGAAGGCATCATGTTAATGTTACTACTTAGCTTCGGCTGGTGGAGGCCCTTACGAACCATGTCCAGATAAACTATCTGGAGTGAAGAAGTTGAATGAAAAAAAATTTGAGTGAAGGAAAAACTAAAAATAAAAATGGTAATTATAAAATAAAAACCGTAAAGTTGTCAGGTAGCAAAGTAAGGTTAGCAACACAACGCACAGCAGAACGTCAACAAGTCTGTAAAACACAATTTTTTATGTGTCTTAAGTTATTCTTCCAAGTGTGTGAATTACCCATGGGATTCATCATAATGAAAGCTGCGTTATAAGTAGGGTGTTTTCCCCATAGAATTGATATGAAGTTGATTGGCACAAGGTTCTTCCAAGGGTAGGCTACACAGTTTGTGTAACCATTTTGCTTTTATGCTGCTTGTTGTCTTAACGATTCCACGATACTTTGTGATAACCAGCCCAATCTGATGATGTATGGTTCTTCGCTATCTAGAGGTCTATAAATCTGAAATCAGAGCTGAGTTGACAGTGTTACAAATTAGAAGTGCCATTTCCAGAATGTTATTTTCTCTGGGTTGATGAATTTGGATTATATGGTTGGTAGATAACATCTCACATCAATCACCTCTGATGCAATCAGATATTTTATAGGAAATGTCCAACAAATACAGATTGATATCCAGGCTGTATCACATCCGGCCGTGATTGGGAGACCCATAGGGCGGCGCACAATTGGCCCAGAGTCGTCCAGGTTTGTAAATAATAATTTGTTCTTAACTGACTTGCCTAGTTAAATAAAGGTTAAAAAAATTATTAAATATGCCGCAGTCCTACAGTAAGGGGTTTGCCCACTCTTCTTACCACATTACTATCACTAGGGAGATGGTTGATCTGTATTCCCTTGTCTTTAATAAAGCCTTGTTCACACTACAGGCCTTAATGCTCAAATCAGTTTTGTTTTTCAAATCTGTTCTGGTATTCTGACAGTTCAAACAGCAAGTTACAAGTGACTAAATCGGATTTATGTGTTCAGACTGACATGGCTACGCTAGTTGACATAGAAGTGGCGAGTTTGTGTGCACTCGGAAGTTGTAGTGTAGCATCTAGCAAGCTAAGGTGACAACAATGCCTGCCATGGAAGGAAGTCTCCCTGTTGCTTTGAATGTTCAAAATCATAGTGTAAGAACATTTTTAAAGCCTCAAACGATAAGATACTCCAACTTTCAAAATGAGTCGGTTTTGGTTAGCCACAGCAGTTAACTAGCTTACTAGGTAGCTGTTTAGCCTGCCATTACATTCCCTCATTGTTTGTAAACAATTAACAAGCTAGTTAGCTACCACATGTTCTTGTCAAATTGTCAACAGTGTAGCTACAAAGCAACAAGATATACCAAATAACAGTCTAGATATCACTTAAGGGCAGATAAATCAGATATGACCATTCAGACACGACCATTCAGACACAGGTCACATGGCCAGGAATCTGATTTATATCTGATTTCAAACCACCTAGGAAGGTGGCTTGAAATGTGGTTTGAAACATCTGATTCCATGTGCTTTTTGCCTGTTTAGACTGCAGGAAAAATCTGAGATTCTAATAAGAAAATGGGATTTTAGTCACTTCAAACGACCTCTGTGAACAAGGCTTTACTCTGCAGGTGTCAGCCTAGTGCATAGTCTTACCAGTCAATAAAATAAAGTCTCAATCGATCTGCCAGAGGTGCTTCTCTGAGGCCTGAGCCATGGCTTGGAATAGATTTCTGTGTTGAAACGATTGATTTTGTTTCTCCCCCTTGGCTGCTCCACTGTCAATAAGAGCAGTAGAACTTACCTACCTGCATGCTAACTTACCTACCTACCTGCATGCTGAGATGGAGGCTACTGTATCACCTTAGGCATGGACAAAGTACTTTCTCTCTCTCTGCAGCCAGTTCTCTCTTTGCTGTGTTTTGTTTACCATTTCATATGTTTTCTACTGGTTCATCCGAGCATGGTGTACAGTAGGATGTTGCTGGTGTGGAGGCGTCCAGGCCAGCCTCCCAAATGGCACCCTATTCCCTATATAGTGCACTACTTTTGACCAGAGCTACCAGCCCTGGTCAAAAGGTGCTATCTAGAACCTAAAAGGGTTCTTCGGCTGTTCCCATAGGAGAACCCTTTTTGGTTACAGGTAGAACAGCGCTGCAGACATAAGCTTTAATATCATATGTCATTAATGAAATGTTCTCTCTACACATCTCTACACATGCACACACACACACACACACACACACACACACACATACACATGCACATGCACACACACACACACACACACACACACACACACACACACACACACACACACAAACACAAACAAACTTAACACTGCTTCCAAGTTCTCCTCTGTCTAATGTCCCTATTTTGTTCTCTTTTCAGTTTGTCTGGAAGTGGAGATCACTCCCACCCAGGGAGAGATCAGTGTCGGAGAGTCCAAGTTCTTTCTGTGTGAAAGTAAGCTTGCCCCTCTATCATTATACTGTAGTAGACTACTGCCTCTTTGGAAATGTTTGGATCCCATTGTGCAGTACTGATTATACACTGTGACCTTTTGTGTCCTGTCCTGATATGCTGTGTGTAGACCACAGTTGTCAAGCCACTAGACAGGAACAAGGTAGCTGTAACCTTCTCTAGGATAACGGCGTACTAATTCCTAATAAGGTGTATAGGTTGTTTCCTAGGTTGATAGCCTTCTTTTTGGCCCTTTATTTGTCTCATTTAGAGATTCAACATTGTGATAGCGAAATGTTTAATCCTAATGATTCTAGTTAGATACAAAAACAAACACATGTAACCGTCTCTTGTCTCTGTGCAGTTGTTGGGGTAGCAAAGGAGATTGACTGGTATTCTCCGAGCGGGGAGAGGATAGAGCCCAACAAACCAGAGATCACCGTAACCCGAAACGACGAGTCCTCGTCCACACTCACGCTCTACAAGGCCGGGGTGGACAGCGCTGGGACCTACAAGTGTCTGGCCACCAACGGAGACCAGTCAGCAGAAGCCACCGTCAACGTCAAGTTCTACCGTAAACTGCTCCTCCTTCTTCATTCTCTAGGGATGTGTCCAAAGGGGCAACCTAATCCCTCCCTATAAGGTTCACTACTTTTGACCAGAGTCCCATTGGCCCTGGTCTAAAGTAGTGTACTATTTAGGGAATAGGGTGCCATTTGGTACGCAGGCTAGATGTCCTGTTCAAAACCAGTGTGTGTTTGCATTATGACATAGTATAAAAACTCAGGGGGATGTCCTGATCACAGAGCGTTAAATTGTTATATTAAGAACCCTAAGCTGAAATGTTCTTAACCTTCAGTATAGTTATGAAGGAAAAGCTCTAACTTTTTATTGAGGGCTTGAGGGAAAAATATCTTTATTTTCTGTTTTTCAGCTGGAGATGGATTTTTCATCAGTTTAATAAACCCCTCCAAAGCCCATTAAGACAAGGCCTAATGTCTGTTGTGCATGTCTTTTGACTAATGGTTTCTATAGCTAAACACTGCCAAGCATCAGCAGTCCATCATCTAAACCCTTTATGGTTTCCCACTAGGCACAACATGCTAATGTGTTTAGAATAAAGGCAGTTAAGAGGCTGAGGTGTAGGGGGAAACAGTTAAATGAACCCATTGCTACGTCTCAAATAGCACCCTATTCTCTATGTAGTGCACCCTATGGGCCCTGGTCAAAGCTAGTACACCGCGTAGGGAATAGGGTGCCATTTGAGACACACCCATTATGTTCTTCATGGTTTTAAATGGTTGACTAACATTCTTGTATTTTGTCTTGTAGAAAGGATCACCTTCAAGAACGCCCCCTCCCCCCAAGAGTTCAATGAAGGGGACAACGCCAACATTGTCTGTGACGTCATCAGCTCCCCTCCCCCCACCATCATCTGGAAACACAAAGGAGTGAAGATTCAGATGGAGAAGGATGGTGAGATAGATGCCATTTAGCCTGGAGTAGGGTTGCACAATTCCAGTAACTCACAGGTGGAAAACCTGTGAATTTTGGTAAAGTTATCAGAATTGTATAATGCTAAAGGGTTCCTATATTTTTGCTGTTTCCTTTTTCCACCCCCCACACTCTTTGACTGTCAGCCTTGTCACCCGTTGTTACTCAACCATGTCAGAAAAGTCCCTATCCAGCTGTCAGACAATGTTCCATTTGAGCAATTATTTGACAAATGTTATAACTGGTGGGTATGAAACTGTTTAAACACTTTAATTAAAGAATTTACATAGAAAGTGAGATTTTGAGTTAAGGGGTCTCCGTCTGAAAAGCCCTTTCTTATCCCTCAATCAGAATACTCATACATTACAATTTAATTCTGATTTGATCCTTCTCTCAGTCCGCTTTAAGATCCTTCCCAACAACCACCTGCAGATCCGAGGCATCAAGAAGACAGACGAGGGGTCGTACACCTGCGAGGGCCGCCTCATGGCCCGGGGAGAGATTGACCTCAAGATCATTAGGGTCATCGTCAACGGTCAGCCCACTTCTTCTTCCCGCTCTATTCCCTTGTCACTTTATTCATGGTTTTGACACCATTTTGTGGTGTTAAGCCATCTATCAACATCCTAGACAGAAGATGACTGTGGGCTGGATTTCAGCTGTAATAACTTGGTCTCAGGTGTGTTAATGTCCCTCCCTCAGTGCTCCCTACCATCCGGGTGTGGCAGTCTGAGGTGAATGCCACAGCAGGCGTGGGCCAGTCTGCCATGTTGACCTGTGCTGCTGATGGATACCCAGAGCCCATGGTGACCTGGGCACGGTAAGACTGGAGCACATTCTCTCTCTTACGCGCACACGCACACACTCAAGGCTGGTAGACTGATATACCACTAACCAGTGTTTTGCAGATGTCCATCTGACCATGGAACTCATAGGCTACCAACAGTCCCCTGCCCTTGGTTTTCTGTTGGCAGTGTAGTGTATTTCTCTCACCTTCTTAGAAGAGTTAGAGGAGCTGTTTCCCTTGTTGCTAGGTGAGGGAAAGGACTGGTGTGAACTCCATGTGACACTTGTCTTTGGGGTTGAGTCTTAGGTAAAGGGGGAAGAGCTATTTTAACTCATCAGTCAAGGTGATAAGCTTTGAGCCTAGGGATCATTGTTAGTGCCAATAAATAAATGGCTCTCCGGTATAGACTATAGAGATCATGATTGAAGACTGGATTAAAAATATTCATTGTCATTAAATCGGAAATAGCGATTCAATGTCACACTGAAACATTACTTTGATAAACAATGAATTGAGATAATTTGAATTAAGTCTGTTTGACCTACTTCACAGAGGGAAAAATACTTATTTATTTATTAGATAAAAATTCTCATCAAGCGTAGTTAGCAGCAGACTTATTTTAGTTGTGGGGCGGCAGGGTAGCCTAGTGGTTAGAGCGTTCGGCTAGTAACCGGAAGGTTGCAAGTTCGAGCTGACAAGGTACAAATCTGTCGTTCTGCCCCTGTCGTTCTAACCCACTGTTCCTAGGCCGTCATTGAAAATAAGAATTTGTTCTTAACTGACTTGCCTAGTTAAATAAAGGTAAAATAAATAAATAAAATCTGATTCTCTTTGTTTCACAAAAGCTGATTGTAATCAGAATAATCTCTGTGTGTGTGTGTGTTCCCTTTCTCTCCCCCAGAGCCAGTGTTCTTCTGGAGTCAGGAGACAAGTACAGCTTTAATAAGGACGGTTCAGAGATGACCATCATGGAGGTAGCCAAGCTGGATGAGGGAGAGTACACCTGCATCGCTAAGAACAAGGCTGGGGAGAGCGAACAGGAAGTCAGCCTTAGAGTGTTTGGTGAGGGACTCCTCTCACTTGGTGCTGACAGATGATTGACTATGTGACGGGTTTGTGATGGTTAATCATGGTTTGTCTATATTTATTCACAGTGGGAGGATTTTAACATTGGATTATTTTGGGGGTTATGTTGTGATTATAACTCTAGGTTTTAAGTACTATCATCAGATCTGGCAGGTGATTGATGTCACTATGGGATTGCATACTGTGAATGTAGCTATACTGTAGGTCATACAGGTGAGTGTCACTGCAGGTTGGTTATAATGGCTCTGTGTGTGTCTGCCTTTGCTACAGTGAAACCTAAGATCACCTTCCTGCTGAACCAGAGCACGTCTGAGATGGCTGAGCAGGTGACTCTGACCTGTGAGGCGTCAGGGGACCCCACCCCCACCATCAACTGGAGCTTTGGCCTGCGCCCCTTCACTGAGGGAGAGCAGGTATAGTAGAGGCAGCCCACAGAGAGAGGCCAGCCTGGGGCTGTGTCCCCACTGCAGAGGGACACTCAGGGGATGTGTTTAACCTAAACATGGCAAGGCTCCCTTAGCCAGGTTCATCTCTGCTGATTAAGTATGACCCCAAAGCTGCAGATAGCTAATAGAAGTCCATATTACTACCTAGTAGCTACCTAGTTACCATCCCACCTTAGACGTCGTCCCTATAGCAGTTTAGGCCTATTTCCCTATACATGTAGCAGCTTAGGCCTATTTCCCTATACATGTAGCAGCTTAGGCCTATTTCCCTATACATGTAGCAGCTTAGGCCTATTTCCCTATACATGTAGCAGCTTAGGCCTATTTCCCTATACATGTAGCAGCTTAGACCTATGTCCCTATAGCAGCTTAGACCTATGTCCCTATAGCAGCTTAGACCTATGTCCCTATAGCAGCTTAGACCTATGTCCCTATAGCAGCTTAGACCTATATCCCAATAGCAGCTTAGACCTATGTTCCTATAGCAGCTTAGACCTATGTTCCCTATAGCAGCTTAGACCTATGTTCCCTATAGCAGCTTAGACCTATATCCCAATAGCAGCTTAGACCTATGTCCCTATAGCAGCTTAGACCTATATCCCAATAGCAGCTTAGACCTATGTTCCCTATAGCAGCTTAGACCTATGTTCCCTATAGCAGCTTAGACCTATGTTCCCTATAGCAGCTTAGACCTATGTTCCCTATAGCAGCTTAGACCTATGTCCATATAGCAGCTTAGACCTATGTCCATATAGCAGCTTAGACCTATGTCCCTATAGCAGCTTAGACCTATGTTCCCTATAGCAGCTTAGACCTATGTTCCCTATAGCAGCTTAGACCTATGTTCCCTATAGCAGCTTAGACCTATGTTCCCAATAGCAGCTTAGACCTATGTCCCTATAGCAGCTTAAACCTATGTTCCCTATAGCAGCTTAGACCTATAGCAGCTTAGACCTATGTCCCTATAGCAGCTTAGACCTATGTTCCCTATAGCAGCTTAGACCTATATCCCTATAGCAGCTTAGACCTATGTCCCTATAGCAGCTTAGACCTATGTTCCCTATAGCAGCTTAGACCTATGTCCCTATAGCAGCTTAGACCTATGTCCCTATAGCAGCTTAGACCTATGTTCCCTATAGCAGCTTAGACCTATGTCCCTATAGCAGCTTAGACCTATGTTCCCTATAGCAGCTTAGACCTATGTCCCTATAGCAGCTTAGACCTATGTTCCCTATAGCAGTTTAGACCTATATCCCAATAGCAGCTTAGACCTATGTCCTTACAGCAGCTTAGACCTATGTTCCCTATAGCAGTTTAGACCTATGTTCCCTATAGCAGCTTAGACCTATGTCCCCTATAGCAGCTTAGACCTATGTCCTTACAGCAGCTTAGACCTATGTCCCTATAGCAGTTTAGACCTATGTTCCCTATAGCAGTTTAGACCTATGTTCCCTATAGCAATTTAGACCTATGTCCCTATAGCAGCCTATGCTAGTCCCCTGCAGATTGCTACATACATTCATCTATGGATCTTGTATTTTCATACAATGCCACATAGTCCATATACGGTGCCTTCGGAAAGTATTCAGACCCTTTGACTTTTTCCACATTTTGTTAATTTACAGCCTTATTGTAAAATTGATTACATTTTTTGCTCATCATTCCACACAAAATATCCCATAATAACAAAGCAAAAACAGTTTTTTAGAAATGTTTGCTAATTTATAGAAAAAACTGAAATATTACCTTTACATAAGTATTCAGACATTTTACTCAGTACTTTGTTGAAGCACCTTTGGCAGCGGTTACAGCCTAGAGTCTTCTTGGGTATGACACTACAAGCTTGGCACACCTGTATTTGAGGAGTTTCTCCCATTCTTTGCAGATCCTCTCAAGCTCTGTCAGGTTGGATGTGCGAGCGTCGCTGCACAGCTATTTTCAGGTCTCTCCAGAGATGTTCGATCAGGTTTAAGTCTGGGCGCTGGCTGGGCCACTCAAGGACATTCAGAGACTTGTCCCAAGCCACTCCTGCGTTGTCTTGGCTGTGTGCTTAGGGTCGTTATCCTGTTGGAAGGTGAACCTTCACCCCAGTCTGAGGTCCTGAGAGCTCTGGAGCAGGTTTTCATCAAGGATCTCTCTGTACTTTGCTCTGTTCATCTTTGCCTCGATCCTGACTAGTCTCAGAGTCCCTGCCGCTGAAAAACATCCCCACAGCATGATTCTGCCACCACCATGCTTCACCATAGGGATGGAGTCAGGTTTCCTCCAGACGTGACGCTTGGCTTTCAGGCCAAAAAGTTCAATCTTGGTTTTATCAGACCAGAGAATCTTGTTTCTCATAGTCTGTGAGTCTTTAGGTGCCTTTTGTCAAACTCCAAGGGGCTGTCATGTGCCTTTTACTGAGAAGTAGCTTCCATCTGGCCACTCTACAATAAAGGTCTGATTGGTGGAGTGCTGCAGAGATGGTTGTCCTTCTGGAAGGTTCTCCCATCTCCACAGAAGAACTCTAGAGCTCTGTCAGAGTGACCATTGGGTTCTTGGTCACCTCCCTGACCAAGGCCCTTCTCCCCCGATTGCTCAGTTTGGCCGGGCAGCCAGCTCTAGGAAGAGTCTTCGTGGTTCCAAACTTCTTCCTTTTAAGGATGGCGGCCACTGTGTTCTTGGGGACCTTTAATGCTACAGAAATGTTTTGATACCCTTTCCTTGATCTGTGCCTCAACACAATCCTGTCTCGGCTCTCTGCGGACAATTCCTTCGACCTCATGGCTTGATTTTTGCTTTGACATGCACTGTCTACTGTGAGACCTTATATAGACAGGTGTGTGCCTTTACAAATCATGTTCAATCAATTGAATTTACCACAGGTGGACTCCAATCAAGTTGTAGAAACATCTCAAGGATGGTCAATGAAAACAGGATGCACCTGAGCTCAATTTCAAGTCTTATAGCAAGGGTCTGAATACTTATGCAAATAAGGTATTTCTGTTTTTTAAAAATCTAAAAGCCTGTTTTTGCTTTGTCATTATGTGTGTAGATTTTTGAGGATCCTTTAAAAAAAGTCATTTTAGGATAAGGCTGTAACTTAACAAAATGTGGAAAAAGTCAAGGGGTCTGAATACTTTCCGAAGGCACTGTAGCTACTTCCCTGTAGTACCAATGATCTCATCTAGTCCAATAGACAGGTAATGGGTGGGGCCATTTAATCAGAGACATGCTGTAGGTACCTGTACAGGATAGGAGGAGTGTGGATAGGCGGAGCCCACGGGAAGGTCCGTTTACTTCGCTACATTCTCTCCCTTGCAGGCACATCTAAACAGGATCTATCAGGTATGAAATCAGTGTGGCACAGAAATGGAACAAAATCAGTTGATAGAACAAATTGCGTATGAGATTCAACAAAAACCCTGATAGGATCAAATAAGTATTTTTATGGAATTTTCTTGTCTGCTCTTCAGGCAATATTCCTTGAAAATCCTCAAGCTATGATATTATCAGGGTTTATGAAATCGATTCAAAAATGGCATGTTTTCCAAATATAGCCTGACTTTTTCGTTGCACTGGTCCTTACATAAGAGTGGTTCTGGGTGTTTGAACTTTGGGGGTTTCCTCTGCCTTGTCAACTGAGGTCAAAAGAGAAAACGGTTACCGTAATGACCTTAAAAAGAGAACCTCCTCATTTCTGTGTTGCCATTCCCGGTCCGATCATCTCCGTCTCTATGCATCGGGGCAGCTCCGTGCCATACTGCTGCTCAGTCTGTGTCCCTCTCTGTTCTCTCATGTAGACGATCTGTCTCATTGCATATCTGTCATCAATCATTCTGTCAAGGTTGAAGCCAAAAGCAAAATGCCTGAGTTTGCACCTGTGTTGTACTGGTATAGCCATCTCTCCATGGTGGTGGGTGAAGAAATGATTAGCAGCCTGCATTGAATTATCATTAGGAACATATTTAAAAACAGGAGCATTAAGGTGTGGCCTTCACAGCTGTGGCCTGGCACTGTGGGTCTCGTGGGCAATGATCCCGGAGGGAACGCCTTCTTTACAAGACGCCAGGATAGCGTGATTTGGAAAATGGCTGCTAATTGTTTTTGAACCTGGCTGTCCCTCATCTCTGCCGTGCTAGCAACACTTATCATAGCGGCTGTGGTTCAAATAGGTTGGTAGACAGGTGAAAGGGGAAGCTAATGATCAACTCTCACATGAAATATGTGCCACAGTCATCTATCCAGCTATTATGGTGAATTGTTCATATAGGCCTATTATTTTATTCTTATTTTATTCTTATTTTAATCCGTGTTGTTGTATTTGCTTATTGACTATCAGCATGATAATTGTGGTTCTGTTTTTCCTGTGTGGAATTGGTGTTGAGGGATATTTGTGAGAAACGTGTCTGTGTTACAAGTGTGTGCATGTGCATGCTGTGGTGTGCTATTCACTAGTGTGTCATGCTACATATATCTTTGCCACCTCTCTCAGTGCTTTAACGTCCTTTACATTGCAGTCTGCTGACTGTTGTACTCATAGACATGGTGTAAAGAGGTGCTGGATTAACCATTATCCCTGTTGACATGGCGTTAAAGTGTATTATTCCCTCAGATAGCTTCCACTCATCCACTCGAGTCTGACTGTTGTACTCATAGACATGGTGTAAAGAGGTGCTGGATTAACCATTATCCCTGTTGACATGGTGTTAAAGTGTATTATTCCCTCAGATAGCTTCCACTCATCCACTCGAGTCTGACTGTTGTACTCATAGACATGGTGTAAAGAGGTGCTGGATTAACCATTATCCCTGTTGACATGGCGTTAAAGTGTATTATTCCCTCAGATAGCTTCCACTCATCCACTCGAGTCTGACTGTTGTACTCATAGACATGGTGTAAAGAGGTGCTGGATTAACCATTATCCCTGTTGACATGGCGTTAAAGTGTATTATTCCCTCAGATAGCTTCCACTCATCCACTCGAGTCTGACTGTTGTACTCATAGACATGGTGTAAAGAGGTGCTGGATTAACCATTATCCCTGTTGACATGGCGTTAAAGTGTATTATTCCCTCAGATAGCTTCCACTCATCCACTTGAGTCTGACTGTTGTACTCATAGACATGGTGTAAAGAGGTGCTGGATTAACCATTATCCCTGTTGACATGGCGTTAAAGTGTATTATTCCCTCAGATAGCTTCCACTCATCCACTCGAGTCTGACTGTTGTACTCATAGACATGGTGTAAAGAGGTGCTGGATTAACCATTATCCCTGTTGACATGGCGTTAAAGTGTATTATTCCCTCAGATAGCTTCCACTCATCCACTCGAGTCTGACTGTTGTACTCATAGACATGGTGTAAAGAGGTGCTGGATTAACCATTATCCCTGTTGACATGGCGTTAAAGTGTATTATTCCCTCAGATAGCTTCCACTCATCCACTCGAGTCTGACTGTTGTACTCATAGACATGGTGTAAAGAGGTGCTGGATTAACCATTATCCCTGTTGACATGGCGTTAAAGTGTATTATTCCCTCAGATAGCTTCCACTCATCCACTCGAGTCTGACTGTTGTACTCATAGACATGGTGTAAAGAGGTGCTGGATTAACCATTATCCCTGTTGACATGGTGTTAAAGTGTATTATTCCCTCAGATAGCTTCCACTCATCCACTCGAGTCTGACTGTTGTACTCATAGACATGGTGTAAAGAGGTGCTGGATTAACCATTATCCCTGTTGACATGGCGTTAAAGTGTATTATTCCCTCAGATAGCTTCCACTCATCCACTCGAGTCTGACTGTTGTACTCATAGACATGGTGTAAAGAGGTGCTGGATTAACCATTATCCCTGTTGACATGGTGTTAAAGTGTATTATTCCCTCAGATAGCTTCCACTCATCCACTCGAGTCTGACTGTTGTACTCATAGACATGGTGTAAAGAGGTGCTGGATTAACCATTATCCCTGTTGACATGGTGTTAAAGTGTATTATTCCCTCAGATAGCTTCCACTCATCCACTCGAGTCTGACTGTTGTACTCATAGACATGGTGTAAAGAGGTGCTGGATTAACCATTATCCCTGTTGACATGGCGTTAAAGTGTATTATTCCCTCAGATAGCTTCCACTCATCCACTCGAGTCTGACTGTTGTACTCATAGACATGGTGTAAAGAGGTGCTGGATTAACCATTATCCCTGTTGACATGGTGTTAAAGTGTATTATTCCCTCAGATAGCTTCCACTCATCCACTCGAGTCTGACTGTTGTACTCATAGACATGGTGTAAAGAGGTGCTGGATTAACCATTATCCCTGTTGACATGGCGTTAAAGTGTATTATTCCCTCAGATAGCTTCCACTCATCCACTCGAGTCTGACTGTTGTACTCATAGACATGGTGTAAAGAGGTGCTGGATTAACCATTATCCCTGTTGACATGGTGTTAAAGTGTATTATTCCCTCAGATAGCTTCCACTCATCCACTCGAGTCTGACTGTTGTACTCATAGACATGGTGTAAAGAGGTGCTGGATTAACCATTATCCCTGTTGACATGGCGTTAAAGTGTATTATTCCCTCAGATAGCTTCCACTCATCCACTCGAGTCTGACTGTTGTACTCATAGACATGGTGTAAAGAGGTGCTGGATTAACCATTATCCCTGTTGACATGGCTTTAAAGTGTATTATTCCCTCAGATAGCTTCCACTCATCCACTCGAGTCTGACTGTTGTACTCATAGACATGGTGTAAAGAGGTGCTGGATTAACCATTATCCCTGTTGACATGGCGTTAAAGTGTATTATTCCCTCAGATAGCTTCCACTCATCCACTCGAGTCTGACTGTTGTACTCATAGACATGGTGTAAAGAGGTGCTGGATTAACCATTATCCCTGTTGACATGGTGTTAAAGTGTATTATTCCCTCAGATAGCTTCCACTCATCCACTCGAGTCTGACTGTTGTACTCATAGACATGGTGTAAAGAGGTGCTGGATTAACCATTATCCCTGTTGACATGGTGTTAAAGTGTATTATTCCCTCAGATAGCTTCCACTCATCCACTCGAGTCTGACTGTTGTACTCATAGACATGGTGTAAAGAGGTGCTGGATTAACCATTATCCCTGTTGACATGGTGTTAAAGTGTATTATTCCCTCAGATAGCTTCCACTCATCCACTCGAGTCTGACTGTTGTACTCATAGACATGGTGTAAAGAGGTGCTGGATTAACCATTATCCCTGTTGACATGGCGTTAAAGTGTATTATTCCCTCAGATAGCTTCCACTCATCCACTCGAGTCTGACTGTTGTACTCATAGACATGGTGTAAAGAGGTGCTGGATTAACCATTATCCCTGTTGACATGGTGTTAAAGTGTATTATTCCCTCAGATAGCTTCCACTCATCCACTCGAGTCTGACTGTTGTACTCATAGACATGGTGTAAAGAGGTGCTGGATTAACCATTATCCCTGTTGACATGGCGTTAAAGTGTATTATTCCCTCAGATAGCTTCCACTCATCCACTCGAGTCTGACTGTTGTACTCATAGACATGGTGTAAAGAGGTGCTGGATTAACCATTATCCCTGTTGACATGGTGTTAAAGTGTATTATTCCCTCAGATAGCTTCCACTCATCCACTCGAGTCTGACTGTTGTACTCATAGACATGGTGTAAAGAGGTGCTGGATTAACCATTATCCCTGTTGACATGGCGTTAAAGTGTATTATTCCCTCAGATAGCTTCCACTCATCCACTCGAGTCTGACTGTTGTACTCATAGACATGGTGTAAAGAGGTGCTGGATTAACCATTATCCCTGTTGACATGGTGTTAAAGTGTATTATTCCCTCAGATAGCTTCCACTCATCCACTCGAGTCTGACTGTTGTACTCATAGACATGGTGTAAAGAGGTGCTGGATTAACCATTATCCCTGTTGACATGGCGTTAAAGTGTATTATTCCCTCAGATAGCTTCCACTCATCCACTCGAGTCTGACTGTTGTACTCATAGACATGGTGTAAAGAGGTGCTGGATTAACCATTATCCCTGTTGACATGGCGTTAAAGTGTATTATTCCCTCAGATAGCTTCCACTCATCCACTCGAGTCTGACTGTTGTCTTAGGTAATGTATGTAATGACTAATAACTATAGCCTAAGAGGCTTTACTTTATAAAGAATATGTTTTATTTTTTATTCTACACAGCATATTCTCTCCTTACACATTTACGATAGTGATGGCAGACAAATTCACATTGTCACGTTTGTATATCTACATAGACATTGAAATGGCAGTTGAGATGATCAGATTGGCAAAAGGTTTGAACCCATAGAATAGCCTAAATGTGGGTCACACATGCCATGGTAACGTTGTCTTCCAAGAAGATACTGTATGTTTTAGCTATTACATAAACAAGTTTAACCCAGCTTACTGTTCTATTCTAGTGCTCTCATACTCATTTGTTTTGGAATTATGTCGTTGTTTCAACCCCCTTATTTGAAGGCACTTGTTGTAAAAATTGTTAATAGCTCAAATGTAATTGAAGTGTTTATGCATGATTTGGATATTATCTTTCAAACTGAAAGGCTGGGTTATATGAATATACAGTATATTAAACATTATACTTGATTTACAAAGTTTGCAGGCTGCAATTATCTGAGAACATTCAGGCTCTGGAAAGGAGGAGCAAACTCGCTTGAAAATGTGTTTCTTCAAAGCTCATTAGAGCTCAAACTTGGTACAGATGACCAGATATTGAATATTTCAGATTACTGTGTATTAAATCTTACTGGAGCTGCCTAATTTATGATAATGCACTCCATGGAAACACAATGAGATCGGTCTGGTATTCAGATAGTTGAGAGTTGTAAAGAGAGTAGGAAAGTAGCTATTAACTCTTGGGAATAGCCATTTGAAGGTGAAATGTTCTGAATGATCAGAGAGCTCAATCATGTGGTGCTGTTGGTTGCTGTTGGCTGCTGCACTATAACATGATTGGTTCAGGGAGCGTTGTTGAAAAAGAAGAATGCTTTCAATCCAAGGGCTTGCTTTACTAAGCACTGGTACAGTAGGGTGAGACTGTAGAGAGGCTGTTGTTCTCTAGCTACACTTCTAACACAACGCTCATTTATGTGTCTGTCTGGTCAGTGGTGGTACAATGTGGTTCTCTGGACATTGAATGGCAGTTTGTTCTTATGGTATGACAGTTGGAATGCTGCTAGCCAGGATAAATGATGGAGAGCTTCTTAACTGATCCCAGTCAGGATGGGAAAAAAACACTTCCCCAGCCCAGTCCTGTAACCATACCCTACTGTAGGGCTGTTTATGACTATAGAGAGGATGCCTTTTGTGTGGTGCCGGGTGAGATAGTTATGTGAGTGTTTCTTCTGTAGAATCTCCTCTACAACAGTGCCTCTCTTCCTCCCCCCTCCCCCACCTTCAGTGATGTGATCATACATCACAGCTGAGAGAGAGACGCTCGCTGCTCACTGCTTACCCAGGGGATGAGGAGCGCTGCTTGGAAATTAGATTTGTCTTGGGGGGATGTTATTTAGTGCTGGTTTGCACTAAACTGATTAGATGCTATGGTGTTTACAGCTCTCACCATCAGCTAGTAATTTGCTTTTGGTCCATGTCCCATTGTTTAAACAAACATAAAACATGGGTCTGACAGTGATATGTGTCAACTCAATTCCATACCTCACAGTTCTGTGTCAGACCAGCCACGACCAGGGGTGCTGTTAGTTATGCGTCCTGTAATAATGAGCAGCAGCACCGGTATTACGGAGCTAATTGAGCAGCAGCTCCTCCTCTGCGCTGTGGGATCTGGAGCCAAACTGTTTTTCTGACATAGGTGTTAAATGGGCCTGTCTTGCTGTGTGTGTCTCTCCTGTCTCGCCACACCCCAGTGGACCGTAAAGAATAGTGATATCATATTACCAACACACTCACTATCTAAATTAGCTACATACCATGGCTCAATATACAGTACATGCAAAGATGTTCATCTGGACCCTCCCTACTTAGGATGAGTCTTCACTCAGTGTCTTTAACTTGACATACTGTATTGTTGGTCTGGTTTATTCATGTGTGTGGTTCTGCCCTGCAGTGTGAGTAAAGCTTTCCCTGTGTTAACTAGTCTCTTGATGTGTGTGTTGTGTTTCTCTATGACAGGCAGTGAGTCTACAGTGGTATAGGCTAGCCCGTATTAAAGATAGATGCCAGAATAGAAGCCAGATGAATTCACTCATTATTCACTCATTATTCACTCATCTGTGAGTGATTGGAAGGCGTCCAGCTCTAAATGAGAGAGGATGGTCTGGAAGGAATGTTAAGATTGACTGTATTAATAATGAATTGAGTTCTGGGCCTTTTTGCCTGCAGTACGTTTCAGCAGATGGGACACTTGGTTGTTTTCTGTATCTGATGGAAAGCTGTTTACCATTTTGCTTGTCGTCTGGCTTCCATACTCCTTTCCATTCATCACTACGCCGTCGTCCATTATCAATCATCTCTCCTTCATGCCTCTTGTTTCTCCTTAACATTAGGAAACCCATAAAGCATGTTCTATTACAGTACCTGAATGACAGAATTCAGAGAAAAGTAAATACTTTTTTAATCACGGTTGATTATGTTTTGTCGTGCTGAATTGTGTGTTAAGTTTTGTGTTGATTATATAACTTCATATTACATGTGGATTCATCATGATTGATAATCATAAACAATTCTTAATAATTCGATTTTGAAGATGATATATGGAGAAATGTTGTATGATTTGTTTCTTCCAGCATCCCTCCATGCTAGCTCAAATGTAGTGTATATTATTTACACATGAACATGTACCCAGCAGGCTAAACTGGTTGAAATGATGTCATTACACCATTTTAGCCCGCTGGCTAGGCTGCTTTTCTGGTTTGATGCTGAGTAGTTTAATACAGCTGGGGAGTGTGAAGGTTGATGAGTCTAATTGTTTTAACGTTTTAGCGTTAGCCCTTTTCACTGGACTACAGCAGGTAAAGGTTTGGGTATATGGGCAGTGTTGTTGAGTTGCATGCTCGTCTAGTGTTGTTTGTCCTAGCTGTGAGGTACTGGATGAGGATTCCTGTCTATGGATTGCTTTGCTTGTTGTTGTTTTATTCTGTCTGTGTCCTCTACAGGCCTCTTGGACTCGGCCCGAACAACACAAGGTATAGCTTCTATACTATACCCAATACCCATCACAATCTACCAAATACCATGCCCATGTATCCTCTTTCACCATATTGATTTTCTGCTTTACAGTTCTCTTCTTTCTATTGTTGCCGTAGTCATGGAAACTGATGGAGAAACTCTTATCAGTCCTCTTTGGTTTATTAGTATGGCTTCACTCAGCCTGAAAAATTGTCCTTGAAACCTGTAGCCAGGTATCAGACAACTGGTGAAGGATGTTTGTTCTCATTCTTTCCAGGGAATAAGATCTAGGGTACACCAATGATCGAGCTGAGCTAAAATTGCTTGATGTTTCCAATAGGCAACACCACCCTGCATTATTAATAAACTCTCTGTTGTTGAAACCCATAGTTATGAAACTTTAATGAATCTATGTTCTCGTGTTACATATGAACAGAAGGAGATGCTCTTCCTCTGGACAGAATGAGATTGTATATCATGGTCTGGTCTGCCATGTGGTTGTCCAGTCTTTGGCCATGATGATGAGTTGTTGTTGACCCTCTTTAACCTCACAGTACAACCCAAAAATGGAATGTTCTATCTACACTACACCAATATCTTATTAATGTACCTGGCACGTGGACTACATCGCTTCACCAAGAACCACAATAAGACCTGCCTGTACATAAGGGGTGGCATATGTGAGTGCACCACAAGGCTGGCGGGACACTGTCACACTCTCTGGCCACCCTTTCAGCTCTGATGTAATTATCCTTGTCAGTGTTTGGAGAAGGTGGGGGATGGAGGGAGGAGGAGAAGGTGGGGGATGGAGGGAGGAGGTGGAGGAGGCTGGTGGGGTTGGAATGAAAAGCGGACTGACTGCCTTGCCTGTGTTATGTAAGCGTTTCCTCAGGCATACTTAATGCCCCAGACATGCTGCTTCTGTTGAATTTGAATACAGAACTAATGAGCACTATTCTTCTCTTAGTTAGTTTCCCAAATCACATATAGTATACTATTTTTGACTAGTGCCTATAGGGCTCTGGTCAAAAGTAGTTCACTATGTAGGGAATAGGGTGCCTTTTGAGCCACTTCCTTAGTTAGTTTGTCCCCCAGACTAGTCCCTACTGTAGCTAATTGAACAACACAGAGGCATTCATGGGACGGTTCACATACAATGTGTGGGTGTTGAACTTCAAAGCCATGCAAAATAAAATGCAGAGGTCGCCAGGAGTCCAGCTCTTCTACGACACCTAACATGAGTTTAACAGTGGTTTGGACTGGCGTGAGAGTTCCAGACCCAGACTGTTCAGTGTCAACAACAACATCAAGAGTAGCAGACCCAGACTGTTCAGTGTCAACAACAACATCAAGAGTAGCAGACCCAGACTGTTCAGTGTCAACAACAACATCAAGAGTAGCAGACCCAGACTGTTCAGTGTCAACAACAACATCAAGAGTTCCAGACCCAGACTGTTCAGTGTCAACAACAACATCAAGAGTTCCAGACCCAGACTGTTCAGTGTCAACAACAACATCAAGAGTAGCAGACCCAGACTGTTCAGTGTCAACAACAACATCAAGAGTAGCAGACCCAGACTGTTCAGTGTCAACAACAACATCAAGAGTAGCAGACCCAGACTGTTCAGTGTCAACAACAACATCAAGAGTTCCAGACCCAGACTGTTCAGTGTCAACAACAACATCAAGAGTAGCAGACCCAGACTGTTCAGTGTCAACAACAACATCAAGAGTAGCAGACCCAGACTGTTCAGTGTCAACAACAACATCAAGAGTAGCAGACCCAGACTGTTCAGTGTCAACAACAACATCAAGAGTTCCAGACCCAGACTGTTCAGTGTCAACAACAAGAGTTCCAGTTAGCTATTAGCAGGGTTTCTGCTATAGTTTTAATTGGCAAGGTCTTGAATGTATTGGCACACTGTGTTCTTGTCCTCTTCCCTATGTCACATGCGTTGGTTCTACTTCTGAAGCTGGAGTCTTAACCACCATTTCATTTAGTCAGCATGGTGCTGCTCTAGTTTAGAATTACAGAGACCATTCACAGTTGGCACTCCACTGACTAGGTAGCTAGTTAATTCTATGGAATAGAAGCACCTCAATGAGTTGATGTACTGTACATTCATTTCATGGATCAACTTGTGGTCTAGAATGCCTCCCCTATAATATGTATACAGTAGATGTATAAACTGTACATCAGACAGTATGTTGCTGTTGGGAAAGTACACAAATAATTCAATACTGAACAATTCAACACTGAATTTCACACGATAATGTGAACCACACAGCAGGCTTTGTGTAAAAATGCAAGCTAGGCATGTTATCCTGTCCACAGGAACCACTACTATACACCAGTAGCGTTTAACAGGCTGAGACCTAAATAGCCTGCTGTAACTGATTTCAGCCTCCTCACTCTACAGCCATTGTGTGAAAAGCTCTTGATGGCTCCATCCATACTGCTTCTTCTACCATTAGTGATGTGCTCTGCTACTGTACACATCTCTACTGTACAATACAGAGGGTTTTGATCTTTACTCTATCCCTGTCTCTCTTAAGTGTGTAGTGTCATCACCTTTTGCTGTTACAGCCATAGGAAAAGCACTCAATGCTACAATGGTTTGTCTCCAGGCTCAGAGTTCAATATTACTATGATATAACTACAGAGTGTTATAATGTATGGGTTCTCAATAATGCATGGATCACAATAGGATAGGAGGTTAAAATTGATGTACTGCAAACAGAGGTCCTTTTGTTGCTTGCTACCCTGTGATGTCCTGCCCTATAGAGTCTGGATGGGAACGTCGTAGTGAGGAGTGATGCTCGTGTGTCCTCCCTCACGCTGAAGTACGCCAAGTTCACCGACGCTGGCCAGTACCTCTGCTCTGCACGCAACGCCATCGGAGTGGATTCTCAACCCGCCTACCTGGAAGTCCGCTGTAAGAGCTCTACATGTCACAGGGCTGCATCTGAAATGGCATCCTATTCCCTATAGTGCACTACTTTTGACCAGAGCCCTACACCCTATAGTGCACTACTTTTGACCAGAGCCCTACACCCTATAGTGCACTACTTTTGACCAGAGCCCTACACCCTATAGTGCACTACTTTTGACCAGAGCCCTACACCCTATAGTTCACTACTTTTGCCAGTTCCCATAGGTTCCCAAAAGTAGTGCACTATATAGGGAATAAGGACACAGCCACTGTCTCTAGTGCTTAAAGTCTTAGTCAGGCCTGGCTGGCATACTGCCTGCAGCTTCTAATGTTTGTGCCAAAGCCCACTCTTTTAAATATTTAAGAGAAAAGACAGAAATCTCTTATTCACGTTGCTGGCTCATTCCTCCATAGATGCTCCTAAGATCCAGGGCTCAGTGACAGTGTATACCTGGGAGGGGAATGCAGCTAACATCAGCTGTGAGGTCCTGGCCCACCCCAGTGACGTGTCCATGCTCTGGCTGAGGGACGGGTTTCAGCTTCCCAACGCTAACGTCACCAAAGCCAAGGTTTTCCAGAGCCCCACAGCCAGCTACCTGGAGGTAGAGACCCGCAGATACACACACACATGCATGATCACACAGACACACACGAATACACACACACACACTAAATTAAGAACACTCCACATGTCATAAAGATTGAATGTGTGACAGCTAGTATTTGCAGGGTTCTCCCCCAGTTCCACTGTGGGGAGACTGAGTGTGTTTTCATTATTCAGTAGAGGGAAGCACAGAGACAGAGGACTAAAATAGGCATCTCTAATGGACAAACACCAGTGGAACAAACTGACTCAAGCATCTAGTCACGTTATGTTTGTAATGCTTTGCTCTCCTGAGTTTCTTTCATGCATCGATTCTCTCCTCTGTTCCAGGTCACTCCAGAGTCTGAGAATGACTTCGGGAGCTACAACTGTACTGCTGCCAATGAGATGGGCACAGAATCCAAGGAGTTTCTCCTCATTCAGGCTGGTCAGTCATAATCACAGTCTGTAGCTAATTATCCAAAATCATCATATTGTGAATCTAATATTTAATGTTGGCATCAAATTAAATATACTGTTCTTAAATGAGTACTTTTATGTGTGATTCCTCTCCTCTCTAGATGTCCCGTCAGCCCCGTCCCTCGGGGAGGTGGAGCCGTTCTCCAGCTCAGCCAGGGTGGAGTTCCAGGAGCCTGACGCCACCGGGGGTGTACCCGTCCTCCGGTACCGGGCTGAATGGAAGACTGTGGGCAGGGGCAGCTGGGTGCAGATGGTCTATGACGTCCAAGGAGGTGAGTACAGGGGCAGGGAGGGGGGCTACAAGGATAAAGAGAGTATGTGAGGGGATAACAAAATGAAATTTGTTTATTTTTCTCAATCATTGGCCTTTTTTAATGAAACATCCATCCACTATAATAATTCAGCTGGTTTTATTTACCCTCAAATGAGAATAAAATAAAATGTTGTCTGTAATAATTGCATCCTTGTTACTTGTCAAATCAAATCAAACTTTATTTGTCACATGCGCCGAATACAACAAATGTAGACCTTACAGTGAAATGCTTACTTACAAGCCCTTAACCAACAGTGCAGTTCAAGAAAAGCGAAGAAAATATTTACCAAATAAACTAAAGTAAAAAAAATAGTAAAAAGTAACACAATAAAACAACAATAACGAGGCTAAATACAGGGGTGTACTGATACCAAGTCAATGTGCGGGGGTACAGGTTAGTCGAGGTAATTTGTACATGTTGGTAGGGGTGAAGTGACTATGCATAGATAATAAACAGTGAGTAGCAGCAGTGTACAAGACAATGGAGGGGAAGGGGGGGCAATGTAAATAGTCCGGTGGCCATTTGATTAATTGTTCAGCAGTCTTATGGCTTGGGGGTAGAAGCTGTTAAGGAGCCTTTTGGTTCTAGACTTGGCACTCCAGGAAACGTTTGCCGTGCAGTAGCAGAGAAAACAGTCTATGACTTGGGTGACTGGCGTCTCTGACAATTTCTGTCTGAATGCAGAGTCTGTTGTGGATGTGTCAGTATTTGTACTTCTCAATTGTATCCTCAGGAGCTCTGAGTGAAGTAACCATCACAGGCCTGAAGCCTGAGACCAACTATGAGGTGAAGATGTCAGCCATCAATGGCAAGGGAGAGGGTGAAACTAGCCCCGCTGTGGTCTTCAAGACAGAGCCTGTCCGTAAGTCACTCACTCTCACACACACACACACACACACACACACACACACACTTCACACCTCTTTTCTCACTTCCACAACACCCCTTTTACCTCACCTTGCCACCACCCATTGCACCTCCCCATTAGAATGAATCAATAGATACAGCCATGTTTGTACAGCCTGTTAGCCAGCTCCACCATAGACATATTGGTCAGCACTGGCTTAGAACCTTTAGATCAGACATATTTGCCCTATGCTGTGCTTAAAAATCTATGACAAGGCTTGTACTGCACAATTGGCTTGAATTCTCACTGCTAGGATGATGACAACCATTGTTTTAACTCTCTCCCTCACTCTCTCCGGCTCTCTCGCTCTTTACCATTGAGTGCCCCCTGCTGGTTGCAAATTTGATTTGATTTGTCATGTGACTGGAAGTGGAATGTCTGCCCCTTACTAACTCAGGAATATTATGCATGTGTAGAGTTGAACTGATAGTTTGGTATCTGAGGACATTCTGATTATTATTTGCTGTTTGATGCTGCTATCACAAAGCCTGGCTAGTTTCATTTCTTTCGTTTTTCTCTTGTGTCATACTCTTGTTGTGTAGTTTTTTGTTTATTCATTTTTCTCGTCTGTTTTTCTGTTGGACCGCTCAGGTTATTCTTACGCAAGTAAGTGCCTCATCATTATACACACTCACTCTGAATATTAGTTTGAACTTTGAACTTGTTTTCAAAACAGTCTTGCTCCAGTGTTTTATGTAAACAGTCATTGGATTTGCTGTGGCTTTATGGTCGCTCTGCCTTACGCATCGTTTCCATTGAGATTTGGCAGTTATGAAATATTTCTTTATGTGTATTTTAATTTCTGTTCTCTAATCAATCTAACCTAAATAGTTGCAGAACTTTCATCGGCAGGAATATTATATTGCTGATAACAGATTTGTACAGAATTACTAGCTATGTGTAAAAGCCTTTGCTTTTGCCTGATATCTCTTATTTTATATGATTTCTTAGATGGCATTTTTCATTTTTTCACTGAGGACTCAGGTTTGTTATGTGGTTATTGGGGAGTAGATAGTTATTAGGAGTAGTTAGCATGTGACTTAGACACTGTTATACCAAGACAAATAGCATAGAACACCCCCTATTACCTGCTGCTCTTCTTACTGAACAGTACCTACAGTAAGAAGCTATGGTCATTTATTGATGTCATTTACTGTTATGTCATGTGTTGGTTGTACATGTACAACTGATACTACAGTGTCCATCAGTATTGGCAATACTAAGTAGTATTAGGAATACGTCTGTATTTCTGTCTCCTTTTTCAATGCTGCTGTTTTCTGTCAGTATTTCCAGTATGTCTTCAGCGTTTCCTCTGTTGTCAATCATTTTGTCTTGCAGGAGAAGGATGGTTTGGGATGTAGCCTTTTCCATTTATTACCATATTTTGAAAGTTATTTTATTTATATAAATCTAGAACATAAGCTGCAGTAGCAGGTCATAGTTTCTCTCAGAGGAAAGCCTGTCATTTGTCCCTGCTTGTCTATTCAGTGTTGTCAAAAGTTCACTGTTGTTTTGTGTTACTCTTCAGTTTCTGTTTTGTTTAATTTTGTCTTCAAGTCTTATACCTGTGTTTTTCCTGTCCATGTTGACATTGTCTATTTTTATATCTTTCATGTTTCCACTTTCCTTTCAACCAATCACACGCGTGCGTTTCATGTGACTGTCATCATGTGGCTTGCATGGTGCTGATGATGTCGTCAACTCCGCAGAAGGTAACTTTTCAGTCCCAATTTTCACAAGAAGAATCTTAATTTTACTGGAGAGTCATTCATAACATAAATACTAAATGTACAAATTCAAACGTTTCCCTTTATTTCCATGTATTTTCCGTCTTGTTAACCCATCATATGTAGCCAGTCACCTTCTCTGGACTGATTGGAGCTCCCTGGAACTCTTACAGTCCTTTAGCAAGGAAGTGTTCCTTCCCTGTCTGATCTAATATAACGTGGGATTTATTCTAACAATTTCACTGATTTATCGCATTGTGATAACTTTTTTGTGCTAACTGTCATTTGTCTCAAGTAGTTTACTGTGCCCAAACACCCCCCTCTAGTGGCTGGGTCCGATCCAATCATGTGTAATTGCTGTTTAAATACTACTTTCATTTTAGCACTCCACAGTAGTCTAACAGCTTGTTCTTGAGGTCTTTTAGTTGGAGAGGCAGACAAGTGCCTCTAGCACAACAGTATGGAGGAATGGTGCCATCTGGAGAACACTAGCATACAGAATATTAACAGCTTTCTCCACATCTTTGAAACAGGTTTAGGAGAAGCCGGTTAAAGGTTTCACAGCAGCTGCTGACCAGCCGTAACACATTCTACATCTTCTGAATGACTGCTTCAGCTCACTAACTAACCTTGATATCTCCGATGTGTCTGTTTAGGTGAACCTGAACCGCCTAAGCTGGAGGGAACACTCCAAACAAAAGGCAACTCCCTCAAAGTCAACTGGCTCAAGCAGGATGATGGAGGCTCACCCATCACACACTACCTAGTCCGCTATAAACCAGTGAGTATTCACACTACCTAGTCCGCTATAAACCAGTGAGTATTCACACTACCTAGTCCGCTATAAACCAGTGAGTATTCACACTACCTAGTCCGCTATAAACCAGTGAGTATTCACACTACCTAGTCCGCTATAAACCAGTGAGTACTGCTACTACCTAGTCCGCTATAAACCAGTGAGTATTCTCACTACCTAGTCAGCTATAAACCAGTGAGTATTCACACTACCTTGTCAGATATAAACCAGTGAGTACTGCTACTACCTAGTCCGCTATAAACCAGTGAGTACTCACAATACCTAGTTCGCTATAAACCAGTGGATTTGGGGCACTGTAGACAGCTGTAGACAAACAATGTGCATTCTTATGTGCAAAAAATGTGTGCTAATGTACCCATGCCCTTTCAAGGAATACATTCCTAAAAGAGACTGCCAGGTACTGTATTGTATCATTAAGTTGACCGTGGCCTATTTTGTGTGTCCTTTAGAAGCATCAGGCCGACTGGAAGCCAGAGATCCGACTGCCCGGTGGCAGTGAGTATGTGGTTCTGAGCGGACTGGAGTGGAACACGGAGTACGATGTATTTGTGGTGGCAGAGAACCAGCAGGGGAAGTCCCAACCTGGGACCCTGACCATCAGAATCTCTCCAGAACCCGCTGCCATCCCAGGTACCCCACCATGCACCAGGCACCCGGCACCAGGCACTCACACTGGCACTGCCACGCACAGCTGAGACAGCAAACTCAAACATGTCCCAAACAGGAGCCTTTTTGGTTCTCACAACCACATAAATCTGACAGTACACTTAATAGGAATTTGACGTCTAGATGTTTTCAGCAAGCAAAATTAAGAATATAGAAGAACAAGCCAGCTGTTGGTCAGAGCTGTTCATGGGTGTTCACTCTGCAGCAGAAAATATTCAATCTTTCTAACTAGACCCCTCCACTGTCTGTCTGAGAGGGTATGTGAAGAGGGTGTTGTCTGTCTGAGAGGGTATGTGAAGAGGGTGTTGTCTGTCTGAGAGGGTATGTGAAGAGGGTATTGTCTGTCTGAGAGGGTATGTGAAGAGGGTGTTGTCTGTCTGAGAGGGTATGTGAAGTGGGTATTGTCTGTCTGAGAGGGTATGTGAAGAGGGTGTTGTCTGTCTGAGAGGGTATGTGAAGAGGGTATTGTCTGTCTGAGAGGGTATGTGAAGAGGGTGTTGTCTGTCTGAGAGGGTATGTGAAGAGGGTATTGTCTGTCTGAGAGGGTATGTGAAGAGGGTATTGTCTGTCTGAGAGGGTATGTGAAGAGGGTATTGTCTGTCTGAGAGGGTATGTGAAGAGGGTATTGTCTGTCTGAGAGGGTATGTGAAGAGGGTGTTGTCTGTCTGAGAGGGTATGTGAAGAGGGTATTGTCTGTCTGAGAGGGTATGTGAAGAGGGTATTGTCTGTCTGAGAGGGTATGTGAAGAGGGTATTGTCTGTCTGAGAGGGTATGTGAAGAGGGTGTTGTCTGTCTGAGAGGGTATGTGAAGAGGGTATTGTCTGTCTGAGAGGGTATGTGAAGAGGGTATTGTCTGCGAGGACCACCCAAACGAACACTTCTTTTTGAAGTGCCCAGAGTTTGTTTTTTACAGTTCGTTTTTTGTGATGATGACAGACATCGCACAATTGTTTTCCAATTTTGAATCTGTTAGAATTAAACTTCTACACCGAAGCTGTGAGTGACACTCTATGAGTTTGCTATCTCAGTGTTACAACAGGCTGCCTCCGCTATGGACAAAGGCTATCCTACTACAGTGATGGGTACAGTATGTAGATGGATGGTCTATCCTACTACAGTGATGGGTACAGTATGTAGATGGATGGTCTATCCTACTACTGTGATGGGTACAGTATATAGATGGATGGTCTCTCCTACTACAGTGATGGGTACAGTATGTAGATGGATGGTCTCTCCTACTACAGTGATGGCTACAGTATGTAGATGGATGGTCTCTCCTACTACAGTGATGGGTACAGTATGTAGATGGATGGTCTATCCTGCTACTGTGATGGGTACAGTATATAGATGGATGGTCTCTCCTACTACAGTGATTGGTACAGTATGTAGATGGATGGTCTCTCCTACTACAGTGATGGCTACAGTATGTAGATGGATGGTCTATCCTGCTACAGTGATGGGTACAGTATATAGATGGATGGTCTTTTCTACTACAGTGATGGGTACAGTATGTAGATAGATGGTCTATCCTGCTACAGTGATGGGTACACTATATAGATGGATGGTCTATCCTGCTACAGTGATGGGTACAGTATGTAGATGGATGGTCTATCCTGCTACAGTGATGGGTACAGTATGTAGATGGTCTATCCTACCACAGTGATGGGTACAGTATGTAGATAGATGGATGGTCTCTACTACTACAGTGATGGGTACAGTATGTAGATAGATGGATGGTCTCTCCTACTACAGTGATGGATACAGTATGTAGATGGATGGTCTCTCCTACTACTGTGATGGGTACAGTATGCAGATGGATGGTCTATCCTGCTACAGTGATGGGTACAGTATGTAGATGGATGGTCTATCCTACTACATTGATGGGTACAGTATGTAGATGGATAGTCTATCCTGCTACAGTGATGGGTACAGTATGTAGATGGTCTATCCTACCACAGTGATGGGTACAGTATATAGATAGATGGATGGTCTCTACTACTACAGTGATGGGTACAGTATGTAGATAGATGGATGGTCTCTCCTACTACAGTGATGGGTACAGTATGTAGATGGATGGTCTATCCTACTACTGTGATGGGTACAGTATGTAGATGGACGGTCTTTCCTACTACAGTGTTGGGTACAGTATGTAGATGGATGGTCTATCCTACTACTGTGATGGGTACAGTATGTAGATGGACGGTCTTTCCTACTACAGTGATGGGTACAGTATGTAGATGGATGGTCTATCCTCCTACAGTGATGGGTACAGTATGTAGATGGATGGTCTATCCTGCTACAGTGATGGGTACAGTATGTAGATGGATGGTCTATCCTACTACAGTGATGGGTACAGTATGTAGATAGATGGTCTCTCCTACTACAGTGATGGGTACAGTATGTAGATGGATGGTCTCTCCTACTACAGTGAAGGGTACAGTATGTAGATGGATGGTCTCTCCTACTACATTGATGGGTACAGTATGTAGATGGATGGTCTCTCCTACTACAGTGATGGGTACAGTATGTAGATGGATGGTCTCTCCTACTACAGTGATGAGTACAGTATGTAGATGGATGGTCTCTCCTACTACAGTGATGGGTACAGTATGTAGATGGATGGTCTCTCCTACTACAGTGAAGGGTACAGTATGTAGATGGATGGTCTCTCCTACTACAGTGAAGGGTACAGTATGTAGATGGATGGTCTCTCCTACTACAGTGAAGGGTACAGTATGTAGATGGATGGTCTCTCCTACTACATTGATGGGTACAGTATGTAGATGGATGGTCTCTCCTACTACAGTGATGAGTACAGTATGTAGATGGATGGTCTCTCCTACTACAGTGATGGGTACAGTATGTAGATGGATGGTCTCTCCTACTACAGTGAAGGGTACAGTATGTAGATGGATGGTCTCTCCTACTACATTGATGGGTACAGTATGTAGATGGATGGTCTCTCCTACTACAGTGATGGGTACAGTATGTAGATGGATGGTCTATCCTACTACAGTGATGGGTACAGTATGTAGATGGATGGTCTCTCCTACTACAGTGATGGGTACAGTATGTAGATGGATGGTCTCTCCTACTACAGTGAAGGGTACAGTATGTAGATGGATGGTCTCTCCTACTACATTGATGGGTACAGTATGTAGATGGATGGTCTCTCCTACTACAGTGATGGGTACAGTATGTAGATGGATGGTCTCTCCTACTACAGTGATGAGTACAGTATGTAGATGGATGGTCTCTCCTACTACAGTGATGGGTACAGTATGTAGATGGATGGTCTCTCCTACTACAGTGAAGGGTACAGTATGTAGATGGATGGTCTCTCCTACTACAGTGAAGGGTACAGTATGTAGATGGATGGTCTCTCCTACTACAGTGAAGGGTACAGTATGTAGATGGATGGTCTCTCCTACTACATTGATGGGTACAGTATGTAGATGGATGGTCTCTCCTACTACAGTGATGAGTACAGTATGTAGATGGATGGTCTCTCCTACTACAGTGATGGGTACAGTATGTAGATGGATGGTCTCTCCTACTACAGTGAAGGGTACAGTATGTAGATGGATGGTCTCTCCTACTACATTGATGGGTACAGTATGTAGATGGATGGTCTCTCCTACTACAGTGATGGGTACAGTATGTAGATGGATGGTCTATCCTACTACAGTGATGGGTACAGTATGTAGATGGATGGTCTCTCCTACTACAGTGATGGGTACAGTATGTAGATGGATGGTCTCTCCTACTACAGTGAAGGGTACAGTATGTAGATGGATGGTCTCTCCTACTACATTGATGGGTACAGTATGTAGATGGATGGTCTCTCCTACTACAGTGATGAGTACAGTATGTAGATGGATGGTCTCTCCTACTACAGTGATGGGTACAGTATGTAGATGGATGGTCTCTCCTACTACAGTGATGGGTACAGTATGTAGATGGATGGTCTCTCCTACTACAGTGATGGGTACAGTATGTAGATGGATGGTCTCTCCTACTACAGTGATGGGTACAGTATGTAGATGGATGGTCTTTGTCCGTGTGTGTGGATGCAGTCTGTTTCTATATAGTTTGGCCTTAACTGGTACAGCAGCGTTCCTGTACCATAGCAGGTCTTAGCTAGCTGAAACTGACTGCTTTTACTGACACCCACAGACACCTGTGTTGCAACACTACACAGCTAGGCTGCGACAAACCCCTACCAGGCCTCAGGCGATGCAGAGTGCTTTACTGAAACATAGCAGGACTTATCCCTCCTCCTCACTTCTCCTGTTTGTTCTTTCCCTTCTAACCCACCTCCCAGATAAACACGCGTCCCATTCACAACCGTTCAACCCCCAGTTTTCTTACTCATGGTTTGTGGCGTAGTCCTCTCTCACATGCTGTGCTTTTGCTTTAACTTGCTTTTTAAAGCTAGAATCCTTAGTTGCTACATAAATGTTTTGACTTATAGATTAATGATATATACCAATTGATTCTTGAAGAATATAACTTATAAATGCCTCATGAGCTTAGTTTAACAGTCGTACCCCATCAGAAACCAAAATATAAGCTTTTTTTTACTATGTTTGTAAACAACGTAAACAAACACTGTATACCCTTAAAACATGGTTAAACTATAATTTTGATTAAATGGATGGTCAATAAAAATGGATGCATCCATAGGGCTGTCTATGAATTTGAGAGTGGTTAAATTTTTCACGGCCCAGCCCTCTCTAGGCCCCCTTTTTACCCAAACAGAAGGGGTGACGGCATTGTTATTGTTTGCGGATTCTAGATTTAACTCCTTGTCAGTTTAAAACTACTTTTTAATTTTTAATTTTGTTCTCTATTCAGTTTTGTTTACAAACTTGACATATTTTCTCTTCTCTCTCCTCTCCTCCCTCTCTTCCCATTTTCCCACCCTTCTGTCCATTTCCACTCTTTCCCTCTCTTCATTTCTCTGCCCCTTCCCCCCTCTCTTTATCTCTCTCCCTATGTCTCTGCCCCTTCCCCCCTCTCTCTATCTCTCTCCCTATGTCTCTGCCCCTTCCCCCTCTCTTTATCTCTCTCCCTATGTCTCTGCCCCTTCCCCCCTCTCTTTATCTCTCTCCCTATGTCTCTGCCCCTTCCCCCCTCTCTTTATCTCTCTCCCTATGTCTCTGCCCCTTCCCCCCTCTCTTTATCTCTCTCCCTATATCTCTGCCCCTTCCCCCCTCTCTATCTCTCTTCCTATGTCTCTGCCCCTTCCCCCCCTCTCTCTATCTCTCTCCCTTTGTCTCTGCCCCTTCCCCCCTCTCTTTATCTCTCTCCCTATGTCTCTGCCCCTTCCCCCCTCTCTTTATCTCTCTCCCTATGTCTCTGCCCCTTCCCCCCTCTCTTTATCTCTCTCCCTATGTCTCTGCCCCTTCCCCCCTCTCTTTATCTCTCTCCCTATATCTCTGCCCCTTCCCCCCTCTCTATCTCTCTTCCTATGTCTCTGCCCCTTCCCCCCCTCTCTCTATCTCTCTCCCTATGTCTCTGCCCCTTCCCCCCTCTCTTTATCTCTCTCCCTATGTCTCTGCCCCTTCCCCCCTCTCTCTATCTCTCTCCCTATGTCTCTGCCCCTTCCCCCCTCTCTCTATCTCTCTCCCTATGTCTCTGCCCCTTCCCCCTCTCTCTATCTCTCTCCCTATGTCTCTGCCCCTTCCCCCCCTCTCTCTATCTCTCTCCCTATGTCTCTGCCCCTTCCCCCCTCTCTCTATCTCTCTCCCTATGTCTCTGCCCCTTCCCCCCCTCTCTCTATCTCTCTCCCTATGTCTCTGCCCCTTCCCCCCTCTCTCTATCTCTCTCCCTATGTCTCTGCCCCTTCCCCCTCTCTCTATTTCTCTCCCTATGTCTCTGCCCCTTCCCCCCTCTCTCTATCTCTCTCCCTATGTCTCTGCCCCTTCCCCCCTCTCTTTATCTCTCTCCCTATATCTCTGCCCCTTCCCCCCTCTCTATCTCTCTTCCTATGTCTCTGCCCCTTCCCCCCTCTCTCTATCTCTCTCCCTATGTCTCTGCCCCTTCCCCCCTCTCTCTATCTCTCTCCCTATGTCTCTGCCCCTTCCCCCCTCTCTCTATCTCTCTCCCTATGTCTCTGCCCCTTCCCCCCCTCTCTCTATCTCTCTCCCTGTCTCTGCCCCTTCCCCCCCTCTCTCTGTCTCTCTCCCTATGTCTCTGCCCCTTCCCCCCCCTCTCTCTATCTCTCTCCCTATGTCTCTGCCCCTTCCCCCCCCCCTCTCTCTATCTCTCTCCCTATGTCTCTGCACTCTTGCCTGGTTTTGGACCCTGGTGGACGTCACTACATGAACACTCTCCTCATTACGTATGACTCTTTTCTGAATCTGTGTGTCTCATCTTTCCATTGGTTTTGACAATATTTTGTTTTGAGCAGCGACCCAAGGCTGTTCGTCTGTGACATACACTCTGATCTCCCTCGTCATGTCCATAGTAACTGTGTTGCTGCTCTCATAGCTAGTTATATGAGGCGATGCTGGTCTCTCTCTCACACACACATAGAGGAAAGAAAGCTATCCTTTCTCTGCCATGGCTGGTTGTCTCTCTGGATGGATGCCTAGACAGACACATGTCTCTCAGTGGGTGGGGAGTAACTACAGAATAGAGCAGCCTGATTGACTGAACTGAACCAAAGGCACTGGTATCAGTTTAGCTTGGTTCCAGATCGGTTTGTGCACTATAGCTAATTCCTATGGTCGTTGACAACAACCATAGTAAGGAGTTAGCTATACAGCACAAACATATATAGGACTAGGCTAGTATCAGACTAGGCTAGTATCCTACAGGTCAGTGCTGTACCACTCCGCTCAGCAACATAGCACAGCTAGTAGCAGCACTCTGAACTAGAGAACTGATTGGAGCTCCAGTTTACATTAATGAACACTAGGGTATTGAATGAGTGGTAATGCTATTTTGAATACTGTGGTAGAGTACTGAGTGAATGGTGGTGAGTACCAGACAGTTTACATAAAGGATGTATATTATTTTTCCACTTACTATATTGTATGTACTGTAAAGATTTTTAATAACATTCATTTTTACATGGACATTTAATTAACAAAGTACCAAATTATAATATGCTAATATTAATATTGTTGTATTATGACACACTGTCGACATACATATAAGCATAATGGATACAGTTGGAAACTGCAGCAGTCAATTGTGTGTTATTGATTCCTGAAGAACTACAAATGTCATTTAAAAACTAGCAATACATTCTTTTATACTACTAAGTTGTGATTATTTTGTTTCACAACTGCATTACAAATAGACCCTGAAGTCAATACTGAATTGTTAATACTCTTTTTAGTAAGTGAATCAGAAGTCCCGAGGAGCTGATATTCAGGGTGCTCTCTTTAGAATGGGAACTGGACAGATAATGCTAGAGATCACGTATTGTGTGTGGTACAGTAGTCACTAGCTAGCCACACATACATGGTTGTTTACAAAATATCTCTTGAAGCACATTATGCATTTTCTTCGGGTGTTTTTGGTTATGACTAATATCAAATAAAGTTGATTTAATACATATTAATGGGTTTGCATTTATTAGAGGGCAGGTGATTTAGATAGATGCCTTTACTGTTCCAAAGACAAGGTACAAGTCACGTGTGATGTTTGTTTGAGCCTTGTCAGGGAGACATTGATCTCCCAATTTGAGCACATCAAGGTACCAGTATGAAGTTAACGTCTACAAAACATCTGGTTAGAAGCTGTGATCTCTTCTCACTATGTCAATGTGCATGACAGGTGAGTTGTCTGTGTTTTATGAAACCATTATGTAGAAAACAGATGGTTCCATATTCTAACAGTATGTCCACATTCATTCAGCTGTCTAACTGTGGTGCTATATGTTCCTAGTGAGTCATGCTGTGTCTGTACTGTAGATATAGACGGGGAGTCTGCCCTCTCCACGGGCATCATGGCAGGGATCCTCATCTTGGCCTTCGTCCTGCTGCTCCTGGCTGTGGACATCACCTGCTACTTCACCAACAAGTGTGGCCTCATCATGTGTCTGTGTTGCAAGCCAGGCAGTGGGGCCAAGGGACACAACCTAGAACAGGGCAAGGCTGCATTCATGTGAGTGTCTACTGTCTCAATACGTGCGTCCCAAATGGCACCCTGTTCTCTATCTAGTGTACTTCTTTGGACCAGGGCCCATAGGGAATAAGGTGCCATTTGTGACACTGACACAGACTGAAAAAGGAGTCTCTGCATACTTGCAATTTAGATGCAATTTCACAGTTCTCATTTGCTAAGCTTTGGGTACGTGATGACCTTCGTCTGAGAATGTCTGGTTCAAGCATTTAATCATCCTCATTATGCTGTAGTTCTGTGTTACTGAGGTCCTGGAGTCTGTTGCCGTGGTGCCTATGTAGCAATCAGAATCCTCTGTGTCCACAGAAAGGATGAGTCCAAAGAACCGATAGTGGAGGTGAGGACAGAGGATGAGTGCACAGCCAATCACAACGCAGGAGGACCCACGGAACCCAGTGAGACCACACCCCTTACAGAGCCAGAGTGAGTATACCTTGACATACAGACACACACACATGTGGGTGCACACATACACACACATATCACACACACACACACACACACACACACACACACACAGATATCGTCGTTGGGCTAAAGCACAGTACATTCCTCTTGTAAGAATCCCAATATTCCTGCACAGTTTTGAGTACATTGTAATTAATGGAATGTTGATGACTTTTTGAGCATAAGCAGTTAGTTTATACAAATGTCTGTGATTCCTATAAGCAGATAGCACCGTCGTGTGCTCATGCTTGTATACTTTTTGTTGACATTTCTCTATAGTCACATTCACACTGCACTTAGCCCAGGGTTAACAAATGCTTGCGTGAAAAGAGGGTTAGCTAACCCTAAACTAGTTTTAACCCAGCATTAAGGATAGCCCTGGTCTAACAACATGCGGTGTGAAAAACCCTTGTGTGTGTTGTAGTTTCTTGTGCGTTTGTTTTGGGGAGGGGAGGGGTGTTTATTTCTTTGCTGCCACAATAGTTTTTTCTCAGGATATTTCTTAGGAGATTCATCTTTTCGATATCACGGTTGAATCGCTACCAGTCAAAGACGTGGATAGATCCACTGTGGTTTTTTCCTGTATATGGTGAACTTGATGAAGCCCACCTAAAAACGGAGACATTAAAAACGGGAGTCACATGAGATGAGTGTCTGTTTCCATTAGAAATACCTGTTTTTAGTTCATTAGACCCTACATGTTCTCCATGTCAGTCTGTGCATGAACAGTGTCCTTTGTTATTTGATGTGCCTCACTGCATGGAACCCCCTGGTGTGTCCTTTCTCTCTGGTTGATGTTGTCTGCTCAGTGTGTGTGATATCTAACTGCATGCCTCCCCTAACCGAACCTCCTGCTTGCTCCTCCTCTCCACCCCTCCTCCCCAGTCCCCACGTCGGGTCCCAGTCACCTCACTGTCTAGTGTGTGTGTCTCTGCTCTCTCCCTGCTCTTTCTCCCAGGCTGGCCGCTCACACTGCTGCCCTGGCTCTGGATACCCTCTCGTCTGTAGCCACCATCTCTGACACAGCCAACACAACCTATGACCCCGCCCAGGACAGCCCCTCTAGTGAGAGCACCGCTCTCACCTGTAGCCTGTCTGCCCTCGCTACTGACCCCCTGCCTGCCCCCGCCCCAGCACCCACCCCAGAGTCCAACACAGCCCCCCCAACCCCCTTCATCTCCACCTCTGACATCACAGCTAGAGTAGCCCCCCTGTTAGACCTTCTAGGAGACAGCTCTCCTAGAGCAGAGGACAAAATGTATACCACTGCTGTTAGTGCTACAGATTGCCCTACATCTCCTAAAAATTCCCCTATTCCAATACCACCTAGGCGTCGAAACTCTAACAGACCTGCTCCTTCTCCTCCCACTCCCAAGAGCCCCACACCTACCCACTCCACCACCATGGCCCCCAGGAAATCTGCCCCGGAAAGTCCCTCTCTTGCCCCCTCCACTGCCTCTCCTAGTCCAAACACCAGGAAAGCTGCTCCTATTGCCCCAGACAGACCCTCTCCTGCTCCTATGGCATTCACTTTCCCAGCCTCTGACACCTCCACCTCTAAACTTGCTCCTACTGCCACCAGCACTGCTAAACCTGTCCCTGTTACCCCTGTCCCTCTTACCCCTGTTCCTGTTACCCCTACTGTCCTGGGCTCTAGTACACCAGTCCCTGACCCTGACAAACCTGACTCTACTACCAAAGACACTCCCACTCCTGCCCCTAATATAGACCCCACTCCCACTACCACATCTGTCCCTAGTACTCCTACTACTGCCTTCAATGCTGACATAACTGCTGCTATCGTTCACGAGGACACAATCAAATGTGCCCCTGTTTCCCCAGAGATTCTCACTAGTATTCCAGTTCCCACAAGTGCCCCCACCACACCTGCCCCTAATGCTTCCACTGCCCCGAGCTTTGCCACACCTGCTGCCCCCACGGTCACTATCACACTGGCTTCTACTATCTACGACACCCTAACACCCACCCTGACCCCCCACATGCCCACCACCACAGCACCCCAAGCCCCAGAGATAGAGTTAGAGTTGACCAATGGGGTGGAGACTGAGAGCCCCTCCATTCCCCCAGCAGAGCCCACTAGGTTTCAGAGTAGTCCCACTCCCTCCCCTGCCCCTGGCCTTTCCTCATCCTCCTCCCCCCTGGCTAACGGAAACGGGTTTGGGGCAGACCTCCAGGCCTCAAGCCCCCCAGCTCTGGAGGAGTTAGACAGTCTGGCCAAGGCTGCTCCACTCAACGACGAGTATGGCTCCCTCTAGAGGTTTATACGTGTCAATGTTTTTGTGTTCCCAGTCGTCTACTATTCTATTATCACTCAGTCTCCACCTTTCCATTTGTCTTGTGAAGTAAAGTGAAATTGTAGTAGTCAATTGTGGTAACAGTGGTGATAATTGTTAATTAATGAGACCTGTGTAATGGTGACAAGTGCTGTAGTCATTGCCATGGTAGTGGATGTGTGTGTGTGTGTGTAGCGTCGTGTGGAGTAGTAAAGTACTGTGTATGGTTCCCCTTGTAGAGTGTGTTGTGGAAGTTGTGGAAGTCTTGTAATAACAGTGCCGGGCATTAGTACTGCTCTTAGGCTGGGGATAGGGCCAGAATACTAGATCTTTCACTCACCCCGCCTAATGTCTATTCAATGGTAGGGCAGACACTGCAACAAACAATCAGTACTGCTCTATCACTTTGACTCAGAGGTGCTCTGTAATTATATTACTTGTGTCGGTATCAATCGTCTAACAATTACTACCTATGGCTATTGTCTAAATATATATTGGAAAAGTAGCGGTTAAGAGCGTTGGACCAGTAACCGAAAGGTTGATGGTTCAAATCCCAGAGCCAACTAGGTGAACGATCTGTTGATGTGCCCTTGAGCAAGGCACTTAACCCTAATGTATCCTGTAAGTCACTCTGGATAAGAGCGTCTGATAGAATGTAAATGTCTATATTTGGGGTGTTTTTTGTTTGAACGCAGCAGTTGTGGTTTTCTTAGGAATGTTGTTGTTTTTCTATTACATTGCAGGTAGACTGTTCATTTCTAACATTTTCTCCATTTCAGGAAGATATTTGGAGGTGAGAAAAGTAAAGCGGAGGAGGCTGAGGTGAAGACAGCCCTGTCAGAGGTGACCACAGAACACAACAATGTCACACAGAGAAACGCCAGCGACAACAAAGCATGATTGGGCAGCCTCAGCCCATCCAAGATGGCGGCGGCAGCAACACTCATTACAGTCTGCAGCAGTTTTTCTTTCCAGTGCCCTTACTGCATTTCCAGAACAGCAACATGTGTCTGTGTAATAGAGTTCATTAGAGCACGATCTGATTGTACAAACATTTTTATTCTCACGTATGATGTGTTTCACTACACACATGGAACACTAAAGAATTCCATTTGAGTGATTTCAAGTGGTATAGGAGACAAAATTCTAGTTTTTACAACTACTCAGAGTTATAATTGTTTTCAGTGAGGATAAACAATGGATTATTCAGGAACATAACACTGAGTGTACAAAACATTAGGAATATCTTCCTAATATTTAGTTACACCCCCCTTTGCCCTCAGAATAGCCTCAATTCATCGGGGCATGGACTCAACAAGGTGTCGAAAGCGTTCCACAGGGATGCTGGCCCATGTTGACTCCAATGCTTCCCGCAGTTGTGTCAAGTTGGTTGGATGTCCTTTGGGTGTTGGACCATTCTTGATGCACACAGGAAACTGTTGAGTGTGAAAACCCAACAACATTGCGGTTCTTGACACACGGTGCGCCTGGTACCTACTGCCATACTCCGTTCAAAGGCACTTAAATATTTTGTCTTGCCTATTCACCATCTGAATGACACACATACACAATCCATGTCTCAAGGTTTAAAAATCCTTCTTTAACCTGTCTCCTCCCCTTCATCTACACTGATTGGAGTGGATTTAACAAGTGACATCAAAAGGGATCATAGCTTTCTTCTGGATTCACCTGGTCAGTCTGTCATGGAAAGAGAATAATGTTTTGTACACTCAGTCTATATATACTGAAGAGATTGACCATGTAGACATTATTTTATTATTTCCATGTTACATTGTTCAAATGTTTGATGGCTAGTCTCATCCAATAGTCTCATCCAATAGTTTGTTTGCATGTCTGATTAGAAAATGGTTCTTAATGTTTTGTTTGAAACATTTGACTGTTTTACTCTTTTATGTCTGTATTAGGGTGGGTTATCATACAGATTGTTTCAATGTCTCAAACAGAAGTTCATTGATTTGGTTAACACCACTTCCCCATGCTCCAAGGCAAGCTCTGAGTGACAGAGACAGACAGAAAGGAAGGTAGGGTTATTTCTAGCTAGCAGCCCACAGTGCTGGGAATGCTTGGGTTTCAGAGAAAGCCATATTATCGTAGATATGTATCAGAAGTTATCATATGAGATGTCTTCAACTCGCCTCACCTGGGGGTTCGGGAAATGAATACTGTATTGTGCTAAATGCAGAAGTACGTATTGAGCTAATATTGTACCGGTATTCACAATGGAACACAAGATGGAGCCATGTGCAACCGATCCAGTGGTTCTCACAGAGAAAGGTTGTAGGGAATAACGTTTAGTGATCTAAGTGAATGTCTCATCATGACCCAAGCACCACCACCTCCTTGTTTTAACATCAACTATGATGAGTATCTTATCATATTCACAAGAAAACAAAGAAAATGCCTGACATTTATCATTTAGAATCGTGTTTTTGAAGCAAAAATCTTTTAAAGCAGTTTTTGTACTCTATATGGAAAGGTTTCTTTTCCACTCCTGACTGCGAGCTTGTGCACTGTGACTGTGTCAGTGGATTGTCTTGTCGTCACTTTCAATAATATCTGCATAGCTTTGTCGTGAAAGGTTTACCTGTATATTCTTTTTATATTGTATCTATGAAAACAGTACAGCAAATGTATATACAGTATAGAGTTGTTGATATGTCCCATCACACAGAGGTCTAGTGCAGTCTGTAACACAGCCTGGGGAGATATGTTGAGTTTTGGGCATGATGAATACAAACGGTACTTTATAAAATATGTGTGACAGAAACCCAAACAGACGTGCCTAATGTTTGTTTAGGCAATGCGAGTTTCATATTGAGTTATGTGAGGGAGTTATCAGAATGAGGTCTGTTCAGGCCTATAAAACGCTTTATTTTAGTCTCCAGTTGTTGTTCAAGTGTTCTGTAATGTTGTCTTTGAATTGATTTTGTTTTTGTACAATAGCAGGCATCATGAGCTTGCTGCCTGTTGAATTTATAATACCAGAGACGGAGGGCAGGGTGGTAATTTGACAACAGAAGAAAACAACACTCCAAGATGTTAATACTGTATGTTGTTCTGCCACTTTCATGTAAACAATCATTCCCCTCAGTACATCAGTGGAATAGGACAGTCATGCCAGAACCTGTACAATACAACCCTCTGCTGTTGTCATCCTCCCACCCCGTCCCCTATCTCTGGAGCCTCTTGGTTTTACTGGGTCAAACCCAGTGGACCGTTCTGCTCTCAGCGGTCTACAGTCAGAGTACTAACCCATTTACAAAATAAAACAAGGTTTTGGAACCTCACGCTGTTTACCATTGTTTTTATGGCAAGTCATTGTTTTCTACAATGATATTGTATTATTAGTGTGCCCTTTTCCTTCTAATGGGAGTTTGTAGATGTAATATACAATAGTGAGCACTAGATGGCAGGAAGTGACAATTTACAAATGTAATATATTTATCAAGATTATATGAATGTCCTTGTTGATGATAAGGTAATATATCAAAAAACTCCTTGATTAAGGTTATTAAATTATTACCTTCTAGATTACGTGAAGAGATAGGAAAATGATAGATTGTAATAGGGTATGATAATGAGTTGGTGTTGCTGGATTCCCTGAGTTAGAGACTTGAGTGACTAATATAATTGTAATGAGCAAGGGCAGATACATATAACCCAGACAGACCTACCAGTATTTTAAAAAAAAATCTCAGTAAGTGATGAATAATGGTTAATTTAACTAGTTGTTTTCAATTGCATCTGGATCCAAAGACAACTGACTTTCATTCACCCTGCCCAAAAACCAGGTCGTGAGGACTGCTGCCCTGTAGATGTCTCTCTTTCCAGCCTTGATAGAACTGGGAACAGAGGACAATCATTCAAAGCTGTGACGTCGCCTGGGTGACAATTTGCCTACTTGGAGTGGGGATGAGTTTGGAGCGGGTTCTGTGAAATGCCTTACCATGATGTTGCCTGAATGATAACGCAATCGGCTGAGTGAGGACGTAACAGGCCGCTAAGGTAAGGGGAATGAATGATAGCAAAATAGTTGTCTTTCAATGTTCTCTATTGCAGTAATACTGCCGTTGCACAGGTGAATCGAAAATACTTTCTGAAATAGCTATTCTTCACCATGTTACCAATTTATGGACAATGCTGAATTATTAATTGACATATTCACTAAATGGCAATCCATTTGTGTTTGTTTTTATATACATAGTCGCGTTTCCTAAAACGTTATTGGGGCTAAAGTTTGCCCGCCGTTACTGTAACGGATTTAAAAACTTGACTGCTTAGTATGCCCGCCATACGATCAGACAGAGAGAGAGACGTGACTAAGCCGTGCCGTGCTGTGCGCCCAGGCTATGTGTTGCTCCCCTACAGTTTAACACTATGGCCATATTGAATTATTTCATGTTTAGAGTGTTAGTGACCAGATAAATGTACATGTTGGGGTTTTGGGGTAGGAATTCGTGATTCCATCAGAGCATAGTTAGCACCTGATGCGCTCTGTTGCGGAACTACCCAGGCTGAGTGTCAGCATTATCCATTAAGTGTATATGGGTCAGTGGTCACTGAAGGTCAGAAAATATAACAAATAATCATGGAACTATTTATCGTAGCATTTATCTTTATGATCGTAGGCTATATAGGCTATATTGGTTGAGGAGTGGCCACCCATACAAACATTAAAAAAGCGCTCCAAATATGTGTGATTGTGAACGGTATTTTTCACCTTTCTAAATCTAACATTTGGTTCAAATGTAATCGTGGTTTGATAGTAGTAACTTATTAGATCGATTTATTCAGGAGTGTTCCCGCTGTAGCCCATCTATAATCGTTTACGCAATCCATATGCGCCCATATCAGCGAGTGGCTCAGTTTATAGACATAAAAGTACATGCATCCGTGTGTTACCTGTTGCAGTAATACAGTTCAAGTGCGTGTGTACTAATGCATTTACAGCACATGTGATAGTGTATGGCTCTGTCCACTTGCAGCCTATGACATACAGTGCATTCAGAAAGTATTCAGACCCCTTGACTTTGTATCACATTTTGTTACTTACAGCCTTATTCTACAATGGACTTTTTTTTTTTTATCCTCATCAATCTATACACAATAACCCATAATGACAAAGCGAAAACAGGTATTTTGAAAAATTTGCAAATGTATTAAAAATAAAAAACATAAATACCTTGTTTACATATGTATTCAGACCCTTTGCTATGAGAATCGAAATTGAGCTCAGGTGCATTCTGTTTGCATTGATCATCCTTGAGATGTTTCTACAACTTGATTGGAGTCCACCTGAGGTAAATTCGATGGACTGGACATGATTTGGAAAGGCAAACACCTGTCTATATAAGGCCCCACAATTGACAGTGCATGTCAGAGTAAAAACCAAGCCATGAGGTCAAAGAAATTGTCCGTAGAGCTCCGAGACAGGATTGTGTCGAAATGTATTAAAAACTGTTTTTGCTTTGCCGTTATGGGGTATTGTGTGTAGATTGATGGGGGGGGGGGCAATTGAATCCATTTTAGAATGAGTATGTAACGTAACAAAATATGGAAAAAATCAAGGGGTCTAAAAACTTTCCGAATGCACTGTACAGTGCGTGACTAGTATCAAACAGACCTCATGGTGCACTCCTGGATTTAGGGAATCTATAATTCTCCTGTGTTTCCTTCCAGAGTATTTCCTTACACATTACCATACAATATCAACATTTCAACTCAGTGCCTGACATTTGGCCAGCCAATGCTAAAATATTATTACTTTTCTTTCCCTCTGCAATTGTTGAACATGCAAGATATTGTCTTAAGACATCATTTTTTTTTAAACATGGCAATCAACCAGACCATTCTTATTCACTATTAATTGTACTGTCATTGCCATGATCTGAGATTTGAATATTTAATGTGCTTTCTTCTGTATCTCCCTTTAGACTTATAGACACACTGAAGGAAAAGCAGGTGGGATAGAACACACCTCATGCGTGGGCTCAGAGAGGGTCCGAGGCTGTACGGATCATCTGACTAAGATGGGTGTTCTCCAGCTCCACAACCCCACCCTCCCCGCCACGCTCCTGCACAGGGCCAATCATATGCGTCTGTCTGGAACGCTGTGTGACGTCATCATCACGGTGGATGGCCAGGAGTTCCCGGCCCACCGCACCGTCCTGGCCTGCACCAGCAAGATGTTTGAGATTTTATTCCACCGCAGCAGCCTGCGCTACGCCCTCGACTTCCTCTCCCCCAAGACCTTCCAGCAGATCCTGGAGTACGCCTACACGGCCTCCCTGCAGGCCACGGCCGAGGACCTGGATGACCTGCTGTACGCCGCTGAGATCCTGGAGATTGAGTACCTGGAGGAGCAGTGCCTCAAGGTCCTGGAGACCATCCAGTCAGAGGAGAAGCAGGACCACCTGAGTCTGAGTGGGAGGAACCACGGGAGCGAGAGCGAACATGGCAGGGCAAGGCACTGGAGGAACATGCTAATCTCCAAGAAGCATTCCATGCAGGAGGGTGGTATCAACCCCACCGCCCTGCACCACCTGGCACTGTACCACATGACTGACAGGAGTCCCTCTATGCCAGGGGGTCTACCTATGGGGCTCCCTGTAGCTAGTCCCACACAAGTTGGAGGGCTTAGTCTGGAGGGCCTGGGTCAGTCTCCACTACAGTACAGCCTCAATGGAGCACAGCACCCCTCCCTGCCTCTGACTAAGAGGATAAAGACAGAGGACAATAACATGCAGGTGGATGAAGTCAATAGCTACGAGGGCCGGTCCTCCAGCGGAGGGGAGGGAGGCTTTGAATCGGACCAGCCCAGAGATGAGGGCCCGGGGACCCCCCAAAGAGGCAGTGTCATCACCTCGGCTAGAGAGCAGCACTCGGGCCAAGAGGAGGGGGGCATAGTGGGGAACAACTCTCCTCTGGACAGTTATCCTGTGCTGGCTGAGAAACACCTGGCCTCCCTCTACTCATCCATGCCCTCCAATCACATAGGGGAGGTGGGGTTGCCTATGCCCATGTCGGTGGCCCCTTCCCTAGCCATGTCCCTGGACCTGAGGGCCTACGGGGGACTGCTGCCCCAGGGCCTGCTCCACAGGGAGATCCTCAGCAGGCTGGGCCAGTTTGCAGCAGGGATGAGGCGGGAGGGCCAGAGTCAGAGTCAGAGCTGTGGGGACTGTGGTCTCCAGCTGCATAACAGAGAGGCCATGGAGCAACACAGGTAGAGTACAGATTACTGCAGACTGCATACTCAACTCACTGTTATATCTCCAGGGTGTCTTTAGGTATTATGGATCTCAAGGTATCATTGAAGGAAGTATTTTGTCAGAGAGTGCCGGCAAGTAAATGTAGTTGAATGTGGAATGCAATTAGATTGTGTCACCCCTTCACCTACAAAGTACTCTATCTGGTCGCTATACACTAGGAGGTCTGTGAGAGACAGAGAGAGGGATTTGGAGTGTGTATGTGTGTGGTGAGTCTGGAGTCTTCATGCTAAATGGTTAAATGTTTTGTTAGAATGTGCAGGAAGAGATAAATTGTAGTACACAACTTCTAATTTAAAGGTTGGTGATTTTTTTTCTTTTTTGTCTTCATTAACTTTTAACACGTTAAAAGACTTCAAAGGAAAGACCTGGGAGCAACGATATTGAATATCTTAATTTGTTTAAAAAAGACACCTGCTCTTGTGCCTGAATAGAGGGACTTCATGAGAGGTATGAAATGGGTCTTTGTTAGCCACTTAGCATACATGGTGTGGCATAATGAAGCTGTTTACTAAGTTTCTAAATTTCACAATTCTGTATGATTGTTTTGAATTAGATATGACTCATACTTAAAACTGTCTCTGGGTGCATTTGGTATGCATTCCTTTGCATTAGTGAGGAAGGAGAGTAGCCTGCCTCTATAGGGATCAGCAGGCTTCTTAGCATGGGAAGGCAGAAGCCACTGGTTGACAGTTATACTGCTGCCTCATGACTTGGTGGGTTTAGACTAGAGGTTGGTGGGTTTAGACTAGGGGTTGGTGGGTTTAGACTAGAGGTCGACTAGAGGTTTGGTGGGTTTAGACTAGAGGTTGGTGGGTTTAGACTAGAGGTTGGTGGGTTTAGACTAGAGGTTGGTGGGTTTAGACTAGAGGTTGGTAGGTTTAGACTAGAGGTCGACTAGAGGTTGGTGGGTTTAGACTAGAGGTTGGTGGGTTTAGACTAGGGGTTGGTGGGTTTAGACTAGGGGTTGGTGGGTTTAGACGAGAGGTTGGTGGGTTTAGACTAGAGGTCGACTAGAGGTTGGTGGGTTTAGACTAGGGGTTGGTGGGTTTAGACTAGGGGTTGGTGGGTTTAGACTAGAGATTGGTGGGTTTAGACTAGAGGTTGACTAGAGGTTGGTAGGTTTAGACTAGAGGTTGGTGGGTTTAGACTAGAGATTGGTGGGTTTAGACTAGAGATTGGTGGGTTTAGACTAGAGGTAGACTAGAGGTTGGTGGGTTTAGACTAGAGGTTGGTAGGTTTAGACTAGAGGTCGACTAGAGGTTGGTGGGTCTAGACTAGAGGTAGACTAGAGGTTGGTGGGTTTAGACTAGAGGTTGGTGGGTTTAGACTAGAGGTTGGTAGGTTTAGACTAGAGGTCGACTAGAGGTTGGTGGGTCTAGACTAGAGGTAGACTAGAGGTTGGTGGGTTTAGACTAGAGGTTGGTGGGTTTAGACTAGAGGTTGGTGGGTTTAGACTATAGATTGGTGGGTTGAGACTAGAGGTAGACTAGAGGTTGGTGGGTTTAGACTAGAGGTCGACTAGAGGTTGGTGGGTTTAGACTAGAGGTTGGTGGGTTTATAACTTGTAGGATTATTGTGAACTCATGAGTCACCTTTCCCATAACTCTGTTGATGACATGTGCTACACCAGCTCAGCTTTAGCTTGTGAGCAGTGCTACTCATGACATTACAACAGCTTCAGACAGGTCCTCAGGTACCATTGCTAAATCAATCAACCGAGCCATCATCAGTGTCAGAGCACCAACTTCTACCCTTTCTCCTCCCACGCAGATGGTTGACATTTCAGGCCTGTGCCACTCCAGTGTTTGAAAGAGCCTGATGACAGAACATCCAGCAGGGTATTAGCTAGCCAATGCTCAGTCATGGAGATAGGCAGAGGTTTGAAGGTTGGAGGAGTCAGTCCTTCTGGTGACTGCTGGTGTTGTAATGAAACTAGTCCATGTCAGGAGACAGGTCACTGAGCATCATCCACTTTAGTCACATTGACATTTGTGGAGAGAACAGGGAGAGAGAAGTTCGTTAGGGCATAGCACACCTTCTCAGAACTTTAACTTAAGCTTTGATTAAGTTAATTATCTAAAGGAGAAAGCTGGGAATCGTATGAGGTGTCTGGTTTATAGTGGATCACTTCCCTAGTTTTCTGTTAAATCCTCTTATTTTCTATTCTATTTTGATGTAACGGGTGTTCTTGATTTAATTGAAGAGTTTTGTTGACCTAATATTTAGTACTATGTATTAGATCATCTATTATTTGACTGTGGTCTGTTTAGAACTGTCTATAGGACTGCTGTCTGACCATTGTACTGCAGAGGGGGATATGAGGATAACAATGCAGATGATGCCTCGCATGGCTGGACGTGTGTGATATGATATCATGGGGTTTGCTGCAGGCAAAGTGGCAAGTCAGTTTTTTTTATTTTTGTACTAGTTACGAGAGGAGTGTGTGTCTTGATTTCCATGCGTACGTGTGTGTCTGTGTTTCTGTCTGTGTCTGTGTGTGTACGTGGGTGTCTGTGCTTCTGTCTGTGTCTGTACGTGGGTGTCTGTGTCTGTATGTGTACGTGGGTGTCTGTGTCTATGTGTATTTGGGTGTCTGTGCTTCTGTCTGTCTGTATGTGTACATGGGTGTCTGTGTCTATGTGTATGTGGGTGTCTGTGCTTCTGTCTGTCTGTATGTGGGTGTCTGTGTCTATGTGTATGTGGGTGTCTGTGCTTCTGTCTGTGTCTATGTGTACGTGGGTGTCTGTGTCTATGTGTACGTGTACGTGGGTGTCTGTGTCTATGTGTATGTGGGTATCTGTGTCTATGTGTATGTGGGTGCCTGTGCTTCTGTCTGTCTGTATGTGTACGTGGATGTCTGTGTCTATGTGTACGTGGGTGTCTGTGTCTATGTGTACGTGGGTGTCTGTGTCTATGTGTACGTGGGTGTAAGCACGTTTATTTGTATTGTGCTTTCTAAAATTATCCCATTCTCCTTTTGTATTTGTACAGTGTGATACTGTGTGACTCACGACTCTTAGAGACCTCTTTACTCTAATGATGCAGCAGTACACAGAGAGGGATACTTTCAGGATGGAATTAAACATGCTGTTCTGTACAAGGACAATGATGTTGCTGCCTTTTGAAAACCCTTCAGAAAATGCACAAAAACATTTTTGCTGTTGTCTGCTATTTTTGAGACCTCAGTCATTGGCTCAGTCATTGGCTCATCACAGTCCTTTTGTCTCTGTCCCCACAGGAAGCTGCACAGTGGAGGCGAGAAGGGACACGGCTGTGAGTTCTGTGGCAAACGCTTCATAGACAGTGTACGGCTCAGGATGCACATGCTCTCTCACTCAGGTAACACTGTCATATGATGATAATAACAGAGTAAATTCCATTCAGAATACCCCTGATAGAGCTGTACTGTTTTCACATGTACCTCTTCATTATGTCACACGTATATATATCTTAAAGGATCCATAGGAAAGAGTATTCCCCTCATTGTCTGTCTCCTATCTGTCTCCTGTCTGAGACTGTCTCTGCATGTGTCAGATCTTCAGTGTCTCTGTCTTCTCTTTTGTCTTCTCTCTGTGAATCTGTGTGTGTGTGTGTTTTCGGAGAGTCTGTCTGGCTCCTCGCCAGCGCTGTCCCTCTGAGTGATGACATCATCAGCTGCCGGCAGGCCTGGGTGTTCTGCCAGTGCTCCGAAGCGTGTGTGATGGCTCGCTCGCAGATGTGTGTCCAGGAACACACTGTACCCAAACGCCGACTTAATCAGACCTGACTGCTCTCCCAGCCACTTTATCCAAAATAGAGCAGGAGAAGGGGAGGAGAGTAGGCGGAGAGAGGGCTTAAAAATGAAACAAAAATATAAACAGAAACCCCACTCTGATGTAAGGAAGAATAGAAACAATGCTGCTATACCCTGGCTTTCCTCTCTTCTGATCTGTCTTTCCCCTCCTCTGATCCCTGTAAAAGTGATAGGAGATGACAGATGGCTGACAGATGACAGGTTCCCTTTCTCCAAACTGTGTTCATAAACTACCTGATCTCTCACAGTAGACACATTTTAATCCATGTTTGGAACTCTATGATCTGAATGATAGTTGCATCAGGTCACAACATACAGTAAGTATTCTGCTAGTTGGCAAACGGCTACTCTCCTTTACTCATCCTGTCTGCATCGGTATGACCTGGTGAGACATACTGGCTATAGTGTGTGTAATATAGGCCTGTTACACATCATTTAGATACTTTGATCTTTCATTACAAATAGATTTCTGAAACATTCTTTCATCTAATTTGTATTCATGAACAAAATATACAGCCTCTGTATTGTACAAAAATAAAGAGTTTGATCTTATTTCATTGTCATTGTGTGTTGCCGTATAGCCCATAGCAGCCTTTAGACCCTCTGTTGGTTGCTAAGGAGCCAGTGCGCCATAGCTCTAATGGGCTGATTTGGTATTCAGCTCGATGCTGGCTCGTATTTTGGTATGCCAGACAAAGTGTTTTGATGGAGGACTATTGCAGCCGCGTCTGGAGACAGTTTGATGGGTTATGGATGAGAGCACACTCCATGCCTTTGACAGCACAAGACAATGCACTATATTCTCTTCCTCCCTAATCACGCGCAATCTCCCAATATAACACACTGGACACACTGTCACAGAACATAACACACTGGACACACTGTCACAGAACACAACACACACACACACACAACATATAAATGTACTGTCCTTAAAATGCTTCTCTCAGCCAAGACAGCACTGCAGTACATCATCTACCTACATCTAGGAAAAGGCTACATAGTGTGCTGAAATGTTTTGTTTCCAAGATAAATGTCAAATATCTGAAATGAGGTGAAATCTGCGGATGAGGTGATTGTAGCTAGCTACAGCACTGGGACTAGTGCAGCTGTACAGGGAGGTGGGGAGAGTTGAAAGAGGACTACATTTAGGCTGTAGCGCTCCCAGTTTCCAAAGCTTGTGGGCGTTTTAATTAGTCATTTTAACTTCATTTAAAGCCAGCTGAGCAGAAAATAGATCAGTGAAAGAGCCCTGGGCCAGTATGGATCTGAAACCGATTTACATTTCACCACTAGCCAGCCCACATCCAAACAGCTGGGAGTGTGTGTGTGTGTGTGTGTGTGTGTGTGTGTGTGTGTGTGTGTGTGTGTGTGTGTGTGTGTGTGTGTGTGTGTGTGTGTGTGTGTGTGTGTGTGTGTGTGTGTGTGTGTGTGTGTGTGTGTGTGTGTGTGTGTGTGTGTACAGAATCACCACTTGTCAGAGCAACTGGCATCTCCTATAGCTGAGTGGTGTCAGTGCCCTTGTCTTCCCTGATCTCTTCATAGGAAAAGACAAGGGCATTCCAAAGGTGAGCAGGGTGCTGTGTTTTACTGAGGGAGATGGCTAGGGAGTGTTTTTGATAAAGGCATGTGCCGCAGGCTCAGATTGTCTGCTGTGCACAGAACACCCAGTCCTTCTGTGTCAACTCAGGCAGACAGGCTGTGCACTGTTCAGAGCCTGATAACAGGGTAAATACAACTCTTTAGCTCAGCTCCTCACTGTGAAATAGAGAGGCCATGGAACACTGTCTGGTGCCATTGTTTGGCCAGAGTTGTGTTTTTTCCAATGGGTTCTGGTCTTTTTTACTCTGTGTGACTCATAATGTAACTGTAAACAACCAAAGTGTATACAGAGGAGGATGGTTACTTAGTGACCTTTAAATAGAGCATTGCATTGGCTCAAGGTTTGAAATGGGTTTTAATCCAACAGCTTTCTCACCTTTTAAAAATTTGGTTTGATTCGGAAGTAAAAGTGGAGCTTTTATAGCCATCTGAGATTCAGATGCTCATTGGTTGCCATAACCATGAATCCCATCCATCAAATTCAGTTGCACCCTCTACAGCATGATCATAAGTATTTTGTACAAATTGCTGATTGTTTTCTCATACTGTATACATGAATGTTTACATCTCACAAAAGAATGTACACCATATGTTGAGTGTTTGATGATGACACATGACTGAGATGTCCCCCTGCAGCTGGAGCTGAGGCCCTGGTGTGTGATCAGTGTGGAGCTACATTCTCTGCTGAAGACGCTCTGGAGGCCCACAGACAGACACACACAGGTACTGTACGACAGACACACGGACACACGCACACAGGTACTGTCTGACAGACACAGACACACACAGACAAACATAGCTCACGGTTGAAAACGTACAGGTACCCAATGACTCACAAACACTCATTCACTACCCTTAAACAAGCAGGCTACAATTGACAAGACACCGTTTGAGGTCTGCATATGTAATGTATTCTGTCTGTCTTGCTGCTTATTCAAAAAAAGGTGTTTAATAAATATATGACTATGGGGATTAACATCCTTGTTATTGTGCTGGCAGGGTTAAACTGTCCCTGTCATGTTGCTCCATAATTTATCAGCGGCTAGCGAGGACAGGAAGGCCCTCTCAGATATCACCAACTAATATCTCCTGGTGTCCCGTGTGGGTGCATGCCTATTTACCACGGTGCTGGCAAGCCTGACACGCCAGGCAAGCCTAGGCCACACTGCAAGTACATGACAGTGTCATAGATATGCCATGCATCTAGGCTATGGGCGTGATGAGCCCAGAGGGTTGTTACTCTATGGCTCTGACTCACGTCAACAACTTGGATCAACACATTTTGTTTGGGAATGATCTCATGGTGATAGATTCTATTTATCCTCTCTAGCTCAGAAGATAATGGACATCAGTTCCTGGGAACTATTCTGAAACCCAATTGTTTTAATTAGCGAGACACTCCTCTAATCAGGTGACTGGGTATCTCCTACCGAAGTTACACAAATGAGGTTGAAAGAAAAACTGCCTATGTTTGTCTTCCTTCCAAATATTCAGACCCTCTCCCAGTGCCTGAATCCCAGTCATTACAGTATCTAAATTAAACTTTACCTTTAATCATCTTAGACAAATCCTACAGTCGATCCACAATGAGTGTCAGAATCCACACCTTTTCTGCTACTGTCAGAGAAAGCTGATAACCCGCTCTGAAGCATTGGCATGTAACTGTAACTCCAGGTGCCACACACAATATGAATAGTTAATGTCTGTGGGCATGGAGGGGTGTTAACGATGCCTAAAGTTTCTACCTCCTCTCCTTCAGGTTGTAAACATCCAGGGGTCAGTTATCGGCTTGGCAGCGTATCTAGTGCAGGGTACAGGATGGCATTACACACTCATTTTGTCATGATCTCAACTTGGTCTAGTGTGATAAATGACCCTCTTACTGCCACTTTGTATACTTCGTGCTCTGACCAGAATGGTATGATTTTTTTGGAGCTGTTTGGTGGTTTTAGGGAATTCAGCTACTGTACACATTCTCTTTTAGATTATGCATTCACTGTATGTTCTTATACTTTCAACACAAGCGAAAAAGTGTGACAGGTCTTCTGCACTCAAAAAGATATCACATAAAGCTTATTTCTTTAAAACAATATATATTCTTACTGCATCAGGATAGCATAAACAGACGTTTCTGCTTATTTGCCTTCTTCAGTGTGTAACTTAAACACTGAAGAAGGATTCACTGGTTTAACGCACCAATCAAACTTGAAGTGCGCTATGGTCCTCTTTTGATTATACTTTCAACACATCCTAGGTTTATAACCTTTGAGATCACTGGCTGAATGAATCTTGTTACCATGGCTTTGTATATCCCCATGTCCAAGCTGTATCACATCCGGCCGTGATTGGGAGTCCCATAGGGACAACCCAGCGTCATCTGGGTTAGGCCGGGGCAGGCCGTCATTGTAAATAAGAATTTGTTCTTAACTTGCCTAGTTATATAAAATAAAATAAAAAATACATGTGACAGTATGCCAGGAAGCCAAACAGACATTATCACAGGTCAGACCTTAGCAGCCATAGCCCTTTAGTTTACTGATCTATTCTCCTCAAGAAGGAAAACACCCCTACCTGACAAAGACCTGGTTGGCTCTCATATCAATCACGCTATAGGGACTGCACTGCAGAGCCTAGCTTATTTCCAGTCAGTGAGAGTGTGTTTTGGCAATGTGAATGTCAGAGGTGAGTGGCTGTGGGTTGGCATTAAGGGGCTGGTTTAGGGGGGAGTTCCTGAGGGCATTGGTTGGAAGGGTTGGTGGCATTGGATGCCAGGACTCCCAGGAAAACAACATCATGTGGTGCTGTTTACTCCATCTCCGCCACAGCCCTCTCTGTCACAGTTGCCGTCTGCTTTGCCTCTGACCTACTTGTGAGTGCCCAAAATAAAATAATGGAACTGTCTCAAACTCTCAAGCAACAATGACCTTATTTCATTAGACCATGTTAGCTAGGTTCTCTGTGGTATCATCTTGTTTGAACAGTTTTGGAAAATGTAAGCAAATCATAGAGCGTAGTAATGGACTGGACATGGTGCAGAACATAGTGGCTAACCATTCTGCCACCTTGCCTGCAGGAGAAGGCCCTAAGAGTGCTGTCTTTGTGTGTTCTTACAAACAGCTGCCCTTATCCTACACATAAACACTTCCTGTACTGAATGTCCACAGTACACATAACCCCTATTAAACAGAGAACACATCCTACTCCATCACACTTTCTTGTACATTCAATACTGCCTAAGTGCATAGCATAGCCACTTCTCAATGAAATAGACCTCATCTAATTGCGCAATAATTATTGTGCAAGCTGCATTCACAATAATAAATATGCAATCGGTTGAAATGTATACCACCATTCCACTTATAAATAGCTAATCATTGGTACAGATCTTCAAGTACTGAGTCATACTGTACTCTACTTACACCCCAGTCTATTTTGCTGGCCTCTAGCTACAAAGTACACACTGCCTAGTGCTAGTCCAGTCATTCAGGCCCTGTAGGCTTCTACTCTGTCTTCATGTACTTCATAGTGAATGCTATTGGCAAAATATGCTAATCATCCAGATTGGAGACAGCAGGTGACCTCAATGAAACGGGCCATGGAAGATGGAAGGGTGGTTAAACACGAGCAACGTATCTCTTGTTGCATTAATTATTGAGCTGGTTGTTCTTCACTAGATTAGCGGTCTGCTGATCAGTGGCTGGCCTACCTGGGATCATCTGAGGTTCTGTATGGTTACTGTCTGTCTCTAGACTTATCATAACATATAGTCTACAGGGACGCAGTCTGAACCCAGTGTGCAAAATTGGTTGAAAGACATATTTCCAATGTCTTTTCACAGTCTTTTCAATGTCTTTTCAACCAAAAATACGTATTTTCAAAATATTTTACTCGTAGGGAAGGCATTGGGTCATATACGGTCTGGTGCTCATTGCTCAATGTAATGTACATAGTGTATATGTGTAACTGGGTCACAGGGGCAGCTAGTGAGTGAACATGCTGAGGTGAGCCATATTAGGAGTTTTACTCATAGCGCCTTGATGTTGAGCCAATCAGTTATAACTCCTTTCAGCAAATCTGACTTAACCCAATAAGCTCTTTAAAGAGTGTGACATAGTACTTTCAACGATCTTAAGAAAATTAGTTTAAACTCTTTAGCTTCATAGATCAGTATTTCCCAGAGCCACTGTGTAGGTTGAGCAAAACAGCTCTTTAACTATTCATACCTTCTTTTGTAAACTGGTTTAAAGGAGCAGTCCATGGTTGCTTTGTAGTGTAGTTATGGTGAGACCTGCACAGAAACGTGCTGTTAACACAGACCAATGAGATTAGATGGAGATCTGTGGTGCACTAAACCTAAAGAGGGTTAACATTACAGAGATCTGTATAAACATTATGCAATCCCTTGTTCAATTTGCAGTGGGGTTACTGTGAGATTCACAGCGTGGGGAAACTTTTGTTAGTCTTTAGAAAAGGAACAGGCTTTTGCTTATTTGTGAATGGAGGGATTAGTTTGAACACTTCACCCCAAGGAGGGCCATGATCCAATCTGGTTGCCTAGAGACATGTTTTTGTCTGTTGAGCCACTTCCTCTGTGTTCCCTGCCTTAGTTGGACTATTGAGAGGCTGTTATGTAAATGCTCCCATGTCATGTTCTGATCTGATGTCTGATCTGATAAACGGTTGACGTTTAATTGAACTATCAGGCTGAACTTCCTGGCTAGAATATTTTTATGAAATGTCTTGTTTCTTGGCACCTCTTTTAATTGGAACATAGGAACTCTGGAATGATTTTAGTTCTGTATACACTGTCTGTCTAAAGTTTACTGAGAGAAACTATACTGAAGTTAAATAATCTTTCTCTGTGGAATGTCTGCAAGGCCCCTCCCCTGTGTGACTCAATAGATGCACAATGCTCAGTCAGCCATCCAGCCTTTGAGGAATACCATTGATTACATGGTATTTACCACATTGAGGACCTAGGGTCAAGAGGTCAGAAGACCAAATCCCATTCCCTTTGTCTGGTTAAGGGTGAGAAAGCAGGGGGCAGTGGGAGCAGTGGCATGCCTACTGGAGATTGTGTTTTCTCACAGAAAGGCTGCTCTGCACTTAGGAGCAAAGCCTACTGGAAAAAAGGTGCTGTGAAAGCAAGTGTTTAGGTGTGAAAGTTAACAGAGTGCAATGGTGCAGGTAGTCATCAAACTAATGAATGTCAGCATAGATACATACTGTATGTGCTGCACCTCTGACTCTGTCACTTTTATCTACTGCTTTTATTTGAGGGACTATTTGTATTAGTGCTTCTGTTATTTTCTTTCAATTAAGTTGAGTTGTTTCTGGTAACTACTCTATTACTCAAGGAGTTGTCACTGTGGAGGTGGGACTGAGATCATTGTTAAGCGAGAACTTTTGTTTTGACAGTTTCACATTATTTTCATGGCAGTGGGATGAGAGGGTATTGACTGAGCATCTGAGTGTCTAGAAGCAGGACATGACAAGTAGAACAAGAATGAATCCATACTGTTTAATGGTTTAGTGCTCAAAATAGGCAGAATGCAGACATATGGGAATGGTCATTAAATGGTCATTTCAAGAATGAATGAATGAGAAGAGCTGAGGAATGATCCTGAGTGAGAACATTTTCTGAGGAAAATCATACAGAACTAAAGTAACTCATGGTGCTGTATCATTTGAGGTCCTATCCAGCATGTTGGAGGCTAGAGGGAGTAGAAGAGTAGAGAGCACGCCCCCTGCTGACGCATGGAGATTGAACGGCTTGACACATTTCTCTTAGATGATTCACCATTTAGTACCACCGGTCTTTTTTACTTTTCAGGATACATGTTCATTTAGCCCAGATTGTTGGTGCATTCCAGCCAAGAGGTAGCTCTGCTTCTTTAGAAAAAAATCTGAAACTAAAGAAAGTAGATAGTCAGCTGGACAGTGAGACATAACAGAGAAGCTTTCCTGTCTAGTCAGGGTTGGGGGCGGTACAGGGAAGATCTTTTGTCCATCGGTAAAACATTGTGGTCTGTGGGTGAGAAAAGCCCTGATCATTAGGCTACTACACAAAGCCTGGAAGTGTAGGAGTTGCATGAAGAGCCTATGACTAATGGATCTGGCCATTGAGGGTCCGAACCACATTGTGTTTCTATTGTGAAGATAGATGGCCACTGGAATAAAGCTAGTTAACAGGTGCAGTGCATTCCAGTAGGCCCTCTTTCTGCTGCATTGTGTGGAGTGGAGAACATCTCTCATCTTCTCTCTTCTTTGTTATTGAGTAGAATTAATGCTAAATTCTCCTAGTGCCGTTTAGGGGATAACCACAGCAAGCTCATAGCCTACTTTAATTCCATCAAGTCCCATGATCAATATCTAATAACGAGAGAGAAAAGAAAAATAGCACAGATGCATGTAATCTTAGAAATATTCTGAATATTAGTGACACATTTTATCCTATAAATGAGACCTAATGTAAGCTAGGACTTTCACGTTGTGTATTCCCAGTCATTTGTGAAGAGGACCACGTGTAATGTGAGGCACTGACTGACTCACTCAGAGTAGGTTATGTAATGGTTCAATAAGTGAAATGTATCTGGGAGTAATCATGACTAAAATAAAATAAAGATTTTGGCATGTGGATTGCAGGAAAATGGTAAACAATAGAGAGGTACTATGATTTATTGCTGAAATTGTTGGAATTATTGACTATAAATATCCTTGTCTGTTAACTTGATTGAACTCCAAACACTGTCTGACAATCTCCTGTATTAGTGTGAGTGTGCTGTATCTCTTTCCTGTACTAATTCCAATTTAATTGCCAGTTGCCTCAAGGCACTTCAATAACAGTAACAAATGATTTGATTTAGTGGACCTCATCAGACTGCATTTTAAATGCAACTCAGCAACCCCACTTGAATTCCAATGAAACGCTGGCATAGCCTCCTGTTTACTAATGATCCACCGCTGGAGATGTCTGATTGAATCCCAGTCGTGAGCGATGGGACCTGCGTTGTAAATGATCCTCAACCCGAGCAGACAGAAATACCGACCTCATAACCTAACATTAACCACCTCTCTGCAAGACTCGTACATTATTATCAGTGGAATTGATTACCCAATGAACTGATCATTCAGTCCTACGTCACATTTGGATTTTCATGAAAGGGATAAGCAAAGGGGTCATTGAATAGTGTTAAGAACAAGTAAGAACCCTGTATAATGTTTGTGAGTGTATTTAATGGTGGTTCTTCACAGATCCTGTGTGAGTAAAACTAGCCTGTGTTTCCCTATCTGTATTCCACTCCACTCTCAGTGCAACAGGAGAGCAGCCCCAAAGTGATGCCAGGTCACACACAGGATTAAAAGGATTGTGTTTTTCCTGCAGTCCTGCCTTTAATGGCTTGATATCACTACTTAACATTCAGCACATAGCTCATAGTGGAGGCATCGTTCAGGGTGGAGCTTCTATCAGCCTCTCTGTAAACAGACACAGAGGACTTCAGAGGCTGCTTGAACACAGGCTTGATGGGGATTGAGGAGAATAATTCCGCTTTTAACATCCTATAAGGAGAAGGCATTGATTATGTGATTGACAGTTCCAACATCCTGTGTATTGTGTTAAAAAAAGATCTCGAAAAGACCATGACTTCCAAGTCAACGTCAATCAGAAAAGTGTATAAAGTCAAACTGAATGTATTTCACGCCTGTCAAGGGGGTTAGTTTAGGAAGAAACACTTTGCTCTTTGAAAGAAGTGTTCTCCTCAGAACACTCAGGCTCAGGCTCAGAGTTGAGTGATCCAGTTTCCCCACTGAGTGTATGTTTGGTCCTGAAATAACTGTCTGTGTCTCTGTGTGGTCTCCAGGGACAGACATGGCAGTGTTCTGTCTGCTGTGTGCCAAGCGGTTCCAGACCCAGAAGGCTCTGCAGCAGCACATGGAGGTCCATGCAGGGATGCACAGCTACGTCTGCAGCCACTGTGACCACACCTTCCCCAGCCACACCACCCTCAAACGCCACCTGCGCTCACACACAGGTAAGGACTGCATCTAAGTTCTATGTCATCTTCGTCATCATCACCACCACCACTGTTTTCATCATCATCATCATCACTGTCATATCCGTCAACATCATCGCCTACACTAACACACAATCCAAAGCTGCAATGAGATCAATTCCTATAAACCATAAACCTCAAGCCTTCAATCTTTAAATAACTTGAACTACTACTTCTCTCTTGGCAGTAGACTGAAGTAGCATGAGACCAGAGTTTTTTTTATTTCAGTCTACAGTCAGTTTCACTTAATTTATCATGTTTATGTTCACTTAAGGTTAATAAACTCCGCTATGATTCACTTTCCTGATGACAGCAATGCTTCGTTATGGCCAGTCTTATGTTTGAGGCTATTTTATCCAGTTTGTCTGTTTATGTTCTTAGACACAGCCTTCTAGGCCCCTGCCATTAATGCCTGTCAGTTCTACTGCAGTTCTCCCCAAATGACAGGGCAAACCAAAATAAATATCTACAGAACAGCAAATGTCTGTGTTTTTCTCAGAGAGAGACTACCAAAGATAATTATTCCAAAGCTAAACAGCAAATGCTCTGAAAAACAACAGAAACCTGGAAACACCATCCAACCTGGAATTGAGTGAGTAATGTTTAGTCTGAAGCTATATTTCATTTCCAAAAGCCAAGGAGATGATACATTACATTATTTTATGAGGACTCTGAATGCCAAGTTAAGGCTACCAAGCTTGATACAACTTCAATTAGCACTGACGTGTCAAGTGAGAGGTATCAAAGCCCTTTAGCCCAACAATGGCAGGAGAGTCGCGCAGTCTACTCCAACCAAATGGAGAGGCCATAGAAGCTGCCTCCCGCTGTTCAGAGGTAATTAAAATATAGTACCCTGTTTATGTAAAGAATGATAAGACACGAAAAGAGCACAAAATGAAGCTCCTTATGGAAAATCAAGAGACACTTTTTGCTGACTATTATAAAAATGGGAACATCAGCAACCTCATTTTCCACACAGACCATCCCCTGGCATGGCACAGGGCTATATTAGCACACTACCCCTCTGTTAAGAGGGTGGGGTGTTACCGAGGGGTGGAAACTCAGGATACTAGACAACGAGGACTCTGAGTCAGCTAATATACATCTCTATAAGTCTGGAACTGTATTGTACAGGGCAACCCCAAACAGTTTCAGCTGGACTTTCACCTAATCAAAGAATTAGCTCAGCAGGAGAAGCTCTCCCTTGAGAAGATACCCCCACCCCGAGCAGGTCAGACCAGACCTCTTCATTATATAACCCCACAGACAGGCAACCCCAAGCAGAAAGTCAACCTCCCAGCACAGAGTACTACTCCTTCATTGAAATGAAGGATAAATTCACCCAGCTGAAAAATGAGAAGAAAAAAAAATCCAGAAATCACAATCTGAATTCATTTGCAAATGATGGTAGAAAATAAGTATTTGGTCACCTACAAACAAGCAAGATTTCTGGCAGAAGATTTCTCACAGAACTGTAACTTCTTCTTTAAGAGGCTCCTCTGTTCTCCACTCGTTACCTGTATTAATGACACCTGTTTGAACTTGTTATCAGTATAAAAGACACCTGTCCACAACCTCAAACAGTCACACTCCAAACTCCACTATGGCCAAGACCAAAGAGCTGTCAAAGGACACCAGAAACAAAATTGTAGACCTGCACCAGGCTGGGAAGACTGAATCTGCAATAGGTAAGCAGCTTGGTTTGAAGAAAAAAACTGGTCAGACAGGTGAAGCTGGAACAGCAGGTGATTACACTCCAGTCAGCACAGACCCAAACAACAGTCCAGCACAACAACACCCCCTTAACCAGACCCGGAGAGCTGGAGGTGGAGGGAGACATATCTGCACTCTGGACTGTAGTGAGACAACTTCAACAGGAGAAAAAGCAGGAGAAGAACAGAGCACTAGAGGAGAGGATCAGACTGCTGGATGAGAGGGTGAGGGTGATGGCAGGTGACAGAGAACAACCCACTGGAGAGGTGGCCACCCCCACAGAGAAGCCAGCAGAACAGCCCACCTCAGATCCCGACAAAACTCTCGACACCACAGCTGAACATTCCACTTTCCCCAATGCACAAGTGGTTATATCCACCCTGCTACCACGAAAAGACTTCCACCATGCTACCATACAGCGGGTAAACGCAAGTATTTCCTGTGACTGTGCCTCAAAACCAAATGTTTACCTGGCCCACCACTCCACCCTGGACTTGAACAGCCTTTATGACCAGGTCCACCTATACAAAGCTGCAGTGCCCACCTTTGCCGGACACTAAAGGACAACGCTCTCAAACACAGCCCCAACACTTCACACAGGAGCAACAGATCAATAGACACAACGCCCAGACCAGGGAGACACTCTCCCAGACCTGCGGGACCCCCCTCCCCCGGATCTACTCATAGAAGACCCACACCTACATCCAGACCACAACACCATCAGCCACATCCACACCCCCACCCCAACCAATCAACAACCCCCCTAGTCAACCATGCCTACACCCCATTTAGGCCCCCTCAGATCAGACCTATGCACCTCCTGCCCACCCCATGCACTCCACACCCGCAAAGAGGGCCTCAACGTGGAAGTCACACATACAGTGGGGCAAAAAAGTATTTAGTCAGCCACCAATTGTGCAAGTTCTCCCACTTAAAAAGATGAGAGAGGCCTGTAATTTTAATCATAGGTACACTTCAACTATGACAGACAAAATGAGAGAAAACAATTCAGAAAATCACATTGTAGGATTTTTAATGAATTTATTTGCAAATTATGGTGGAAAATAAGTATTTGGTCACCTACAAACAAGCAAGATTTCTGGCTCTCACAGACCTGTAACTTCTTCTTTAAGAGGCTCCTCTGTCCTCCACTCGTTACCTGTGTTAATGGCACCTGTTTGAACTTGTTATCAGTATAAAAGACACCTGTCCACAACCTCAAACAGTCACACTCCAAACTCCACTATGGCCAAGACCAAAAAGCTGTCAAAGGACACCAGAAACAAAATTTTAGACCTGCTCAAATCCTGCAGTGCCAGACGTGTCCCCCTGCTTAAGCCAGTACATGTCCAGGCCCGTCTGAAGTTTGCTAGAGTGCATTTGGATGATCCAGAAGAAGATTGTGAGAATGTCATATGGTCAGATGAAACCAAAATATAACTTTTTGGTAAAAACTCAACTCGTTGTGTTTGGAGGACAAAGAATGCTGAGTTGCCTCCAAAGAATACCATACCTACTGTGAAGCATGGGGGTGCAAACATCATGCTTTGAGGCTGCCAGGCCACTCCAGGACCTTGAAATGCTTCTTACGAAGCCTCTCCTTCGTTGCCCGGGCGGTGTGTTTGGGATCATTGTCATGCTGAAAGACCCAGCCACGTTTCATCTTCAATGCCCTTGCTGATGGAAGGAGGTTTTCACTCAAAATCTCACGATACATGGCCCCATTCATTCTTTCCTTTACACGGATCAGTCGTCTTGGTCCCTTTGCAGAAAAACAACCTCAAAGCATGATGTTTCCACCCCCATGCTTCACAGTAGGTATGGTGTTCTTTGGATCCAACTCAGCATTCTTTGTCCTCCAAACACGACGAGTTGAGTTTTTACCAAAAAGTTATATTTTGGTTTCATCTGACCATATGACATTCTCCCAATCTCCTTCTGGATCATCCAAATGCTCTCTAGCAAACTTCAGACAGGCCTGGACATGTACTGGCTTAAGCAGGGGGAAACATCTGGCTGCAGTATTTGAGTCCCTGGCGGCGTAGTGTGTTACTAATGGTAGGCTTTGTTACTTTGGTCCCAGCTCTCTGCAGGTCATTCACTAGGTCCCCCCGTGTGGTTCTGGGATTTTTGCTCACCGTTCTGGTGATCATTTTGACCCCACGGGGTGAGATCTTGCGTGGAGCCCCAGATCGAGGGAGATTATCAGTGGTCTTGTATGTCTTCCATTTCCTAATAATTGCTCCCACAGTTAATTTCTTCAAACCAAGCTGCTTACCTATTGCAGATTCAGTCTTCCCAGCCTGGTGCAGGTCTACAGTTTTGTTTCAGGTGTCCTTTGACAGCTCTTTGGTCTTGGCCATAGTGGGGTTTGGAGTGTGACTGTTTGAGGTTGTGGACAGGTGTCTTTTATACTGATAACAAGTTCAAACAGGTGCCATTAATACAGGTAACGAGTGGAGGACAGAGGAGCCTCTTAAAGAAGAAGTTACAGGTCTGTGAGAGCCAGAAATCTTGCTTGTTTGTAGGTGACCAAATACTTATTTTCCACCATAATTTGCAAATAAATTCATTAAAAATCCTACAATGTGATTTTCTGGATTTATTTATTCTCATTTTGTCTGTCATAGTTGAAGTGTACCTATGATAAAAATTACAGGCCTCTCATCTTTTTAAGTGGGAGAACTTGCACAATTGGTGGCTGACTAAATACTTGTTTTGCCCCACTGTATACAGTTGAAGTCGGAAGTTTACATACACCTTAGCAATATACTGTAGTTTTCTAACTCAGTTTTTCACAATTCCTGACATTTAATCCTAGTAAAAATTCCCTGGCTTAGGTCAGTTAGGATCACCACTTTATTTTAAGAATGTGAAATGTCAGAATAATAGGAGAGAGAATTATTTATTTCAGCTTTTATTTTTTTCATCACATTCCCAGTGGCTCAGAAGTTTACACACACTCAATTAGCATTTGGTAGCATTGCCTTTAAATTGTTTAACTTGGGTCAAACGTTTCGGGTAGCCTTCCACAAGCTTCCCACAATAAGTTTCGTGAATTTTGGCTCATTCCTCCTGACAAAGCTGGTGTAAGTGATTCAGGTTTCTAGGCCTCCTTGCTCGCACACGCTTTTTCAGTTCTGCCCACAAATTTTCTATAGGATTGAGGTCAGAGCTTTGTGATGGCCACTTCATTACCTTGACTTTGTTTTCCTTCAGCCAATTTTGCCACAACTTTGGAAGTATGCTTGGGGTCATTGTCCATTTGGAAAACCCATTTGCGACCAAGCTTTAACTTCCTGACTGATGTCTTGAGATGTTGCTTCAATATATCCACATAATTTTCTCTCCTCATGATGCCATCTATTTTGTGATGTGCACCAGTCCCTCCTGCAGCAAAGCACCCCCACAACATGATGCTGCCACCCACGTTCTTCACGGTTGGGATGGTATTCCTCGGCTTGCAAGCCTCCCCCTTTTTCCTCCAAACATAATGATGGTCATTATGGCCAAACAGTTCTATTTTTGTTTCATCAGACCAGAGGACTATCTATTTCTCCAAAAAGTACGATCTTTGTCCCCATGTGCAGTTGAAAACTGTAGCTTTTTCATGGCGGTTTTGGAGCAGTGGCTTCTTCCTTGCTGAGCGGCCTTTCACGTTATGTCGATATAGGTCTCGTTTTACTGTGGATATAGATACTTTTGTATCTGTTTCCTCCAGCATCTTCACAAGGTCCTTTGCTGTTGTTCTGGGATTGATTTGCACATTATGCACCAATGTACATTCATCTCTAGGAGACAGAACGCGCCTCCTTCCTGAGCGGTATGACGGCTGCGTGGTCCCATGGTGTTTATACTTGCGTACTATTGTTTGTACAGATGAACGTGGTACCTTCAGGCATTTGGAAATTGCTCCCAAGGATGAACCAGACTTGTGGAGGTCTACATTTTTTTTCTGATGTCTTAGCTGATTTCTTTTGATTTTCACATGATGTCAAGCAAAGAGGCACTGAGTTTGAAAGTAGGCCTTGAGGTACATCCACAGGTACACCTTCAATTGACTCAAATGATGTTAATTATCAGAAGCTTATAAACCATGACATCATTTTCTGGAATTTTCCAAGCTGTTTAAAGGCACAGTCAACTTAGTGTATGTAAACTTCTGACCCACTGGAATTGTGATACAGTGAATTATAAGTGAAATAGTCTGTCTGTAAACAAGTATTGGAACAATGACTTTTGTCATGCACAAAATAGATGTCCTAACCGACTTGTCAAAACTATAGTTTGTTAACAAGAAATTTGTGGAGTGGTTGAAAAACAGGTTTTAATTACTCCAACCTAAGTGTATGTAAACTTCCGACTTCAACTGTACATAATATGACATTTGTAATGTCTTTATTCTTTTGGAACTTCTGTGAGTGTAATGTTTACTGTTCATTTTTTTTGTTTTTTCACTTTTGTATATTATCTACTTCACCTGCTTTGGCAATGTTAACATATTTTTCCCATGCCAATAAAGCCCCTTGAATTGAATTGAATTGAATTGAGAGAGAGAGAGACCACTTTTTCTGATCACATCTAAATTGAACAAAAACATAATTGATTAGTGGAGTTTGGCCATCATTGTGTATCTTGTCTATACCACAGTCTTCTTGGAAGTATCATTGGGTACATGTCATGTGTCTGATGAGCAGTGCAGTGTACTGTCCCACTTGGCTGTTGCTGAGGACTCTGAGCTAATGAGACACATAGGTCATTGCAGATGACTCAAAGCCACAGCCTCAGAGAGAGATGGATAAACTATGGAAAGACCCACATGTCTGGAGGACTTCTATGTCCTCACAATATTATCTACAGTATATTATATTATTATTATTATTAAATATAGTATATTATATTATTATTATTAAATACAGTGTATTATATTATTTATATTAAATATAGTATATTATATTATTATTATTATTATTAAATACAGTATATTATTATTGTTAAATACAGTATATTATATTATTATTATTAAATACAGTATATTATATTATTATTATTATTAAATACAGTATATTATATTATTATTATTATTAAATACAGTATATTATATTATTATTATTAAATACAGTATATTATTATTGTTAAATACAGTATATTATATTATTATTATTAAATACAGTATATTATTATTGTTAAATACAGTATATTATATTATTATTATTAAATACAGTATATTATATTATTATTGTTAAATACAGTATATTATATTATTATTATTATCTTCAGTATATTATATTATTATTATTAAATATAATACTGTGCAAAAGTTTTAGGCAGGTGTGAAAAAATGTGGTAAAGTAAGAATGCTTTCAAAAATAGACATGTTAATAGATTATATTTATCAATTATCTAAATGCAAAGTGAGTAAACAGAAGTTAAATCTACATGAAATCAATATTTGGTGTGACCACCCTTTGCCTTCAAAACAGCATAAATTCTTCTAGGTACACTTGCACACAGTTTTTGAAGGAACTCGGCAAGTTGGTTGGCCCAAACATCTTGGAGAACTAACCACAGTTCTTCTGTGGAATTAGGCAGCCTCAGGTGCTTCTCTCTTTTCATGTATTCCCAGACAGACATGATGATGTTCACATCAGGGCTCTGTGGGGGCCATACCATCACTTCCAGGACTCCTTGTTCTTCTTTACGCTGAAGGTAGTTCTTAATGACTTTCGCTGTATGTTTGGGATTGTTGTCATGCTGCAGAATACATTTGTGGCCAATCACATGCCTCCCTGGTGGTATTGCACGATGGATAAGGATCTGCCTGTACTTCTCAGCATTGAGGAGACCATTCATTCTGACCAAATCCCCAACTCCATTTGCAGAAATGGAGCCCCAAACTTGCAAGGAACTCCACCATGCTTCACTGTTGCCAGCAGACACTCATTCGTGTACCCCTCTCCAGCCCTTTGGCGAACAAACTGCCTTCTGCTACAGCCAAGTATTTTACTCATCAGTTCAGAGCACCTGCTGCCATTAATCTGCACCTCAGATCCTGTGTTTTCGTGCATAGTTGAGTTGCTTGGCCTTGTTTCCACGTCGGAGGAATGGCTTTTTGGCCGCAAGTCTACCATGAAGGCCACTTCTGACCAGGCTTCTCAGGACAGTAAATGGGTATACCAGGGTCCCACTGTTTTCTGCCAATTCTGAGATGATGGCACTGCTGGACATCTGATTGTGAAGGGAAGTAAGCATGATGTGTCTTTCGTCTGCTGCAGTAAGTTTCCTTGGCCGACCACTGAGTCTACGGTCCTCAACGTTGCCCGTTTCTTTGTGCTTCTTCAAAAAGAGCTTGGACATCTGGAAACCCCTGTCTGCCTTGAAATGTCTGCCTGGGAGAGACCTTGTTGATGTAGTATAACTACCTTGTGTCTTGTGGCTGTCCTCAGTCTTTCCATGGTGTATGACTTTTGACGGTAAACTGTCTTCAGCTACCTCACCTTGTTAGCTGAGTTTGGCTGTTCCTCACCCAGTTTTATTCCTCCTACACAGCTGTTTCAGTTCATGATTGTGTTTCAACCTACATATTGAATTGATGATCATTGATGATCATTAGCACCTGTTTGGTATAATTGTTTAACTATATGTCTACAAAATCCCTGACTTTGTGCAAGCGTACCACCAAGAATTGATGCTGTTTTGAAGGCAAAGGGTGGTCACATCAAATATGGATTTGATTTAGATTTGTCTTCTGTTCACTCACTTTGCATTTAGATAATTGATAAATATAATCTATTAATCTATCTATAATCTATTAATGTCTATTTTTGAAAGCATTCTTGCTTTACAGCATTTTTTCACACCTGCCTAAAACGTTTGCCCAGTACTGTATATAATAATAATATAATATACTGTATATAATAATAATATACTGTATATAATAATTATATAATATACTGTATATAATAATAATATAATATACTGTATATAATAATAATATAATATACTGTATATAATAATAATATAATGTATATAATAATTATATAATATACTGTATATAATAATTATATAATATACTGTATATAATAATAATATAATGTATATAATAATTATATAATATACTGTATATAATAATAATATAATATACTGTATATAATAATAATATAATGTATATAATAATTATATAATATACTGTATATAATAATTATATAATATACTGTATATAATAATAATATAATGTATATAATAATTATATAATATACTGTATATAATAATAATATAATATACTGTATATAATAATAATATAATGTATATAATAATTATATAATATACTGTATATAATAATAATATAATATACTGTATATAATAATAATATAATGTATATAATAATTATATACTATACTGTATATAATAATAATATAATGTATATAATAATTATATAATATACTGTATATAATAATAATATAATGTATATAATAATTATATAATATACTGTATATAATAATAATATAATGTATATAATAATTATATAATATACTGTATATAATAATAATATAATGTATATAATAATTATATAATATACTGTATATAATAATTATATAATATACTGTATATAATAATAATATAATATACTGTATATAATAATAATATAATATACTGTATATAATAATAATATAATATACTGTATATAATAATAATATAATGTATATAATAATTATATAATATACTGTATATAATAATAATATAATATACTGTATATAATAATAATATAATATACTGTATATAATAATAATATAATGTACTGTATATAATAATAATATAATATACTGTATATAATAATAATATACTGTATATAATAATAATATAATATACTGTATATAATAATAATATAATATACTGTATATAATAATAATATAATATACTGTATATAATAATAATATAATATACTGTATATAATAATAATATAATGTACTGTATATAATAATAATATAATATACTGTATATAATAATAATATACTGTATATAATAATAATATAATATACTGTATATAATAATAATATAATATACTGTATATAATAATAATATAATATACTGTATATAATAATAATATACTGTATATAATAATTATATAATATACTGTATATAATAATAATATAATATACTGTATATAATAATAATATAATATACTGTATTTAATAATTATATAATATACTGTATATAATAATTATATAATATACTGTATATAATAATGTGAGGCCTGTATATCTGAAAGCACATTCTTTTTTCCAGCCTGATATGCAAAGGTTCTGTTTTTATTGACCTGTACAACTACATTAATAAGTAGTCACGATAAAGTAACACTTTTGATACCATTTGCTGAAGAGCGGAGGCCTACCTGAACCGTTTGATACTGTTTAGCATCATGAAACCTGTAACAACGTGTATCCAACCTTTACCCAACCTGTGTCTAACCTGTCTCCAGGTGACCACCCGTTTGAGTGTGAGTTCTGTGGGAGCTGTTTCCGGGACGATGGCATGTTGAGGGGACACAAACGCATCCACACGGGAGAGAAGCCTTACGAGTGTAACGGCTGTGGCAAAAGGTTCAGCCTCAAGCACCAGCTGGAGACCCACTACCGCGTACACACAGGTTAGAGAACAGTGTGTGGCCGTAATAATAACACACTCCCACTTTAGGTTGTTTTGTGTTCATAACAGCATACACACAGGTCAAACCAATGTGTGTCAGTACCACTGGTTTTAGCGCATAGTCAAGGAAAGGTTTCACGAGTATGCTGTTGTATTTCTATAGGTGAGAAGCCATTTGAGTGCAAGATCTGTCACCAGCGATCCAGGGACTACTCTGCCATGATCAAGCACCTGCGAACCCACAATGGAGCGTCGCCCTACCAGTGTACCATCTGCCAGGACTTCTGCCCCAGCCTGGCAGCCATGCAGAAACACATGAAGAGCCACAGACCCGAGGATGTGCCCCTGGACTGGAGGATAGAGAAGACCTACCTGTACGTATGCTACGTCTGAGTAGGACTTAGACACTAAGACACACTATCCTATGTGTGGGCAGGTTTCTGTGGTTTGATTGCTTTTATCATGAATTGCCACAATGATCTGTTATTACATTAAACCTCCATATGTTTTGAAGGCTGAAAGACTACTGGTCAGGTTACCACAGCAGTGAAAGTGTTATCTGTTATTACATTAAACCTCCATATGTTTTGAAGGCTGAAAGACTACTGGTCAGGTTACCACAGCAGTGAAAGTGTTATCTGTTATTACATTAAACCTGCGTATGTGTTGAAGACTGAAAGACTACTGGTCAGGTTACCACAGCAGTGAAAGTGTTATCTGTTATTACATTAAACCTCCACATGTGTTGAAGGCTGAAAGACTACTGGTCAGGTTACCACAGCAGTGAAAGTGTTATCTGTTATTACATTAAACCTCCATATGTTTTGAAGGCTGAAAGACTACTGGTCAGGTTACCACAGCAGTGAAAGTGTTATCTGTTATTACATTAAACCTCCATATGTTTTGAAGGCTGAAAGACTACTGGTCAGGTTACCACAGCAGTGAAAGTGTTATCTGTTATTACATTAAACCTCCATATGTTTTGAAGGCTGAAAGACTACTGGTCAGGTTACCACAGCAGTGAAAGTGTTGCACTAGAAGGGATATTGAGTTCTATCTGCTGTGACTCTGATTGTGAGACGTAGAACTTCTCTGGTCGAATTGCAGTACTATTGCAACCCTTACTACGCAGATTGGTTGAGACAAACAAACATTTCCTGGGTTATTATTTCCTGTCACATTTCCTGTTATTGATTTTTTGGGGTGTTTGTTTTTTGCATGTTTTACTTGAATGGTCTCCATAAGCTTGATTTAATTTGTGTCTTATTTTTCCAGTGCGCATATTAAGCATATAATTTCCCCTACCTGTCAGTTAGTCTATCTGCTCATGCTGATTGACAAGCATTAAGGTGTAACAGGTTTTGCTATTTATGTCATGCATCGATTTTGTTACCAAATAGGTGTTGGTTATTTTTACCCAACCTCAAGGCCGTTTATTTTGATATTAGAATAAGCGCTACCTCTTCGATCTTCAACTTTTGCACAGAGGCAATAGCACATCTTAGAACTGGTGTTTTTCATTGTGTTTTCGTCCATCGTCTGTAGCTTTACCTTCAAATGTCCTTTTTATATTGGTGAAGCGGCTTGAAATGTTCTGAGAATTCATCAATGGAATTGATTTGGACGGTTGCCTGTTGGGTGGAAAAAAAGATTTGAAAGCCTTCAAAGTGACTTTTGTGTGAATCATTTTTTTATCAGTAGAATTATAGCAGTCTGTTAAACCACAGAATGAAAACATTTTCTAAGTGAAAAGAAAGAACATGTGAGTAAAAGTGTTGTCTTTTTACTAAACGTGAAAGGTTGAATCACTAAAAGCAGGTTATGGTCAGTTGTGATGTCTGTTGCTGTAGATGTGATTGTATCTTATTCCTAGACGAGAGCCAAAAGAGGGCTTCTCTGATTTTAAAATGGTGTATTTTTGTATTACAGTGATCTGCAATTTGTTTACATTTGTTTTGATTTCAGAAACATCTTTTCTTGTGTGTTTTGTAAGTCTCTGGAGTCTGATTTGAGTAAGAGCCCTCCCTGTGCCTCTTTTATAAATGGAGAATAGATGTGCTGAATACATGAATACAGTATATGTTTGTTGTGTTGACCGTTGTGGTTCCTGGGTGTTTGTTTATTGTTGGTGAAGAACTGATTTTCACTGCCATGCCATAGTAGACCCTATTGTCTAAACATTGTCATTTGAAACAAGATACTTGTTCTAATGACTATGGTATTATGCCCCAGGCACCTCAAGCCTCAAAGCAAAGTTTACGAGTGAGATTTTCTTTCAAAATGTTCTGTCTTGTCGAATGGGGATAAAATGCACAGAAGACACAGAATACATAGTGGTATTGTTAATAACCTTTATAAAGCTACAAGTTCAGCATATATGGGTCAATGTAACACTATGGCCTTCTAGAACAAAAAGCCAACACTCAATGCCATGTAAACAATTAAAAGCACCGACTCATCCTCACTGTACTACTGTTCTATTCTACATACACATGCACTATAAGGATCTTAGGATTTCCGTGGTGGACCAAAACTAACAAAGCTCTTTCAAAAAAGTGTTTTCTTTGATCGTTCTATGTTGTAACAAAGCAGAAGTAGTTTTATTTGGTATGTGTACTAGCAGGATGTGATGATCATCATGTAGGTAGATATTATGTAAATGTTTGTCTACCTCAGCACCAGTTCAGTCAGTGCTTGTCCTGGTGTCCAATCAGGGTTGTTCTCCTTGCCATGTGTGTTAAATCCCTTTGCATTACAGCTTTGTAACACTGTGTGTGCAAGTGTTTTCTCAGTGTGGATTCAGACACAGCTCTTTTTACGCATCAGTGTTCTGTGGCATGATGAAAAAAGAATAAAATAGAAACTATTTTACAGTGCAGATCTTTATTGTGTCATCAGTCAAGTAAAGTGAATTCTTACTGCCTGGTTTTGGTGCATACTATTCACATGCACTACAGGAATATGTTCCATGTTTGAAGATGTTATAAAAGATCTAAATGCTAATTGTATGTAGTATGTAGTTCTTGAGCTGTTCTTGTCTATCATTGTTCTGTATTGTTTCATGTTTTGTGTGGATCACAAGAAGAGCAGCTGCTGCTTTCGCAACAGCTAATGGGGACCCTAATAAAATACCAAAAAGATCCATGAAGGTTGTGTCAATAATAATACATTTTATTTGCACCTTTCAAAATCAAGTAGCAAAAATAAACAGGACAATAAAAAAGGGTTGTGTTTTCCTGTCTCACTGTAGCATGCAGCTGAAGTCATGACAGGCGGTTTGGTGACCCTTAGTGGCACGATGCCAGACTAACAGCTGGGTGGGTTTGACTAGCTGCTACAGATGAGGGAAGGGATAAGTCGCTGCCTCCCTGCCCTCTCTCCCTCTGCTCTACCACACACACTGTTGTGTCCAACACTAAGCAGAATGGCAGCCATACAGTAACTGAATCCAGTCAATAACAAGGGGGAATTCTTCATTACAGGTACTACCTTTGTTTATGTGTACTTGTTTCTATGTTTATTTGTGGGTTTGGGATGTTTTGGTATTGACAATAGCAATGCTGTGTTTTCATTTTTATTGCGTTTTTTCGATTCAGGGAGTTAGTTACCTAGAGAGGATATGCTGACAAGAGTTTATCCACCAGCAGAGCATAGTGACAACACATAATGACTTGGATGTAGTAAAAAAGCTCCTACTTTGTTTGCAATGATGGAATAGTCCACTAGTGTATTACAACAGTATTACAACTGTGGTGACACAGAACTATCCTGTCCTATTTATGTTGTTGATGAGCTTGAGATCCACCAAATGTAATGGAGCCATTTTGAAAAGATAGAAGGTGGGCTAAATTTAGTTACACATGTGCAAAAAAGAGTATCTCCTCTATAATCTCCTGAAATCCATGGTCATGCTCTGTAGATGAGCAGATTGATTAAGAGCTGGTGCTAATGTAATCCCCTCTGTTTAATTAGTGTGAGCATGGTGGACAGTTAAAGCAAACCACATTACACACCATCTGGATTACACACTATCCAGCCTCTCCATCATTAGTCTTTACAACAAAGACACAAACAAGGACATGTCACCTGTAGCTCTAGCTCTATGTTCTCAGACTGGATACAAACAAGATTTGTTTAATTGCACAGGTGATAAACCGTCTTGTTGATAGCATAAACGGTGGACACTCCTGTCGGTTTGTCTCGATTTCTTTCTCTGTATCGCAGGTGTTGGTGACTGGTCTATGGTCCACAGAGAGGGATTCCATCCATGCTCTCCTCGGTGATCTCCAACAGCTGTGCTCTCTATAGGGATTATGGAAACCACAGACCTCCCCCGTACCCCAGGAAGAACATCAGACCCAGAGCTTCACTTCAACACAACCCATATAACCCATACAGGCCATACCTGAGAAGGGTCAGTATAACGTCTCAATATTCACTGCAAAGATGACTCTTTTTTATTATTATATTGTTATCAACATCTTCACTGTTAGATTTCAGATGACACCTTACTGTCTTGATGTCTTGATTGCAGGTGGATACGAGAGTATCTTTAGCCGATCCCAAGAAAATCTCCCGGGCCACCAGTAGGGGTCAGTATGTCACCATGCCTGTTTGCCATCCAAGGCTGCATTTCTCTCCGAGACTGGCGCTAGGCATGGGGCAGCCCCGGGCCAACACCAGACAAAGCCCACTGCCGGTCAGTCAGAGGATCATCCAATCACAGCACAAAGCAAGGCAGACCAGGAGTGCTGGGAGCTGCTCCAGTTATAATACAAGCTCCTGGGTTGAGAAAGGCTCTAGTAAACCTGATAAAGGGAAGAAAACACCATACAAGGCCACATCTTCTTCTCCAAGAGTACAGGAGACATAAGCCACAAGAGTTCCAGTTCTAATGGTCGCCAGCAATATCGCTACTTCACCAAGGATGGAATGTGTCGCGGCTCGTCATACCACATGACACATTCATACTAAGAACAAGATGTGTGACCTGATCGGCACCCTGGTGGATCTGAAGTACAGCTGGATCCTGTTTGTCTTTACCCTGTGCTACAATGTCACCTGGACAGCCTTCGCAGAGCTCTACTTCCTGGATGCCTGGCTGCGTGGTGATGTGGAGCACATACAATGTGTTCCACATACAAACCCGCAATGGCAGCCATGCTTTGAGAAGCTGGACAGTTTCCATTCGGCCCTCTCTATCTCCATGGACAGCCAAATCATCAATGGCTACGGCACTAGAGAGGCCTCAGTCAACTGCATGGACGGGCTGGTTCTCATGATGTCACAGTCCGTCATTGAATCAGTGTTAGACGTCCTGATGCTGGGCTACATCCTGGCTAAGATAGCCAAGCCTAAGAGGAGGCTGCCCACTTTGTTGTTCCGTCAGCACTGTGTGGTCTGAGAGGGATGAGAGCCTGTGCCTGATGTTCAACGTCAGGACTTTGAAAGAGACACACATGCTGGTGGCAGAGATTAGAGCCAAGCTGATCAAATCTCACCATACCAAAGAGGGAGAGTTCATCCTGTTGGATCAGAGAGAGCTGACTCTGCGGATGGAACCAGATGGAGCCAGGTTGTTCACAGTGGAGCCCCAGACCATGGAGCATGTAATTGATGAACACAGGCCTCTCTGGGGCATCAGCACTGACTCTTTAAAGTGGGAGACCTTTGAAAACCGTGGTCATGGTGGGTGGAGCCATGCAAGACGCGGGTTTGTACTGAGAGGTGAGGAATTGTGGAGTTGGAATTAAATAAATGTTTCAGATGTTTTAATCAGTGCAAAAAGGACACATTATTTATATGTTATCATTATCAAAACATGAATATAGCTAAATTGAAAGGGACCTACAGTATCCTTAATGCCTGGTCCGGACAGCAGATGTATATAATTTAATTTTAGATTAACTTGACTGTAAATATGTATTTTTTCTCAGGCACAGCCTTCCATGTGAGGACCTCTTACACTGAATATGATATTCTTTGGGGACAGCGCTTTAAGTCATGCAAGCCATTAGATGAGAGGGGGATTGGGTCCAATCACAAGACCTCTGATAAGAACTATAAGGTCCAGATTGCCACACACAGTGACAAAGAGATGGCAGTGAGACATAGACATAAGAGATCTCCTGGACACGACACAGACACAGTCCCCTCCAACATGTCTACAAGGAAAGTACATTACCAGTATTTATCTGATCAAATGTTACTGTGCAACTCAGTCAGTAATAACAATGGCACAGGAACTAGGAAACTTAGTAAGAATGAGTTCTTTATATAAATATGGACGTTTGACAGGTCGGTATAGCAGGGTTCATCAAAGTGATGAAATCAAGACACACTGTACATATCCTCCAGAACGTTTATACAATGGGAATAAATGAATGATGATGACCAATATCTAAAGCTGCCACATCTTATTTATCAAACTTTCTGAATACTTACATTTGTATATGTGAGCAGTGAGCACAGCATGCCTTGTGCTAGGCAAACACAATTATGCTGATTGTTAGTGGTCTCCTTACAGTATGCAAGGAATTACAAAAGGTTTTTTTTTTGTTGCCCATACACCAAACTCTCCCGATTTAAATGATGAGTGTCATTTAATGATTGTATTGTGGGGAACCAATTTGAGAAATGGAAGACCGAACTGACAGTCGCGCATGACAAGACAAATTAATGTCAGTATTACTGTCTCATCACCAGCAATGTGGATATCTCATTCATATACCATGCTAGACTCATATATATATATATATATATATATATATATATATTACGTGGTAGATAAGCTTTAGCATTGGAGATAGATTGTGGCTTCCATCAACGTAATTGTCTGCATCATTTCCAAGCTACCATATGTTACGGTTTTCTTCTGGTGAAAGAGAGGAGGACCAAAATGCAGCGTGGTTATCTTTATACATCTTTAATGAAAGATGAAAAATGAACAATATACAAAAACAAGAAACGTGAAAAACCGAAACAGCCCTATCTGGTGCAACAAACACAGAGACAGGAACAATCACCCACGAAATACCCAAAGAATATGGCTGCCTAAATATGGTTCCCAATCAGAGACAACGATAAACACCTGCCTCTGATTGAGAACCACTTTAGGCAACCATAGACTTTCCTAGACAACTCTACTGAACACAACCCCATAAATCTAATAAACCCCTAGACAAGACAAGACAAGACACATAAATCACCCATGTCACACCCTGGCCTGACCAAAATAATAAAGAAAACACAAAATACTAAGACCAGGGCGTGACAGTACCCCCCCGCCCCCCCAAAGGTGCTGACTCCTGGCCGCACACCTAAACCCATAGGGGAGGGTCTGTCCACGGTGGCGGCGCTGGACGTGGACCCCACTCCATCATATTCTTTGTCCACCTCCTTAGCGTCCTTAGATTGGCGACCCTCGCCGTCGACCTTGGCCTACTAATCTTAACAAAGGGCCCCACTGGACTGAGGGTCAGCTCCGGACTGAGGGACAGCTCGGGACTAAGGGGTAGCTCGGGACTGAGGGGTAGATCGGGACTGAGGGGTAGCTCGGGACTAAGAGGAAGCTCAGGACTGAGAGGAAGCTCAGACAGGTTGATGGCTCTGGCAGATCCTGGCTGACTGGCGGATCCTGGCTGACTGGCGGATCCTGGGTGACTGGCGGCTCTGGAGGATCCTGGCTTACTGGCGGATCCTGGCAGACTGACGGATCTGGCGGATCCTGGCTGACTGGCGGCTCTGGCGGATCCTGGCTGACTGGCGGCACTGGCTGCTCCATGCTGACGGGAGACTCTGGCTGCTCCATGCTGACGGGAGACTCTAGCTGCTCCATGCTGACGGGAGACTCTGGCTGCTCCATGCTGACGAGAGACTCTGGCTGCTCCATGCTGACTGGAGACTCTGGCGGCTCACGACAGACGGGAGACTCTGGCGGCTCACGACAGACGGGAGACTCTGGCGGGTCACGACAGACGGGAGACTCTGGCGGCTCACGACAGACGGGAGACTCTGGCGGCTCACGACAGACGGGAGACTCACAGGCGGGAGACTCTGGCAACGCTGGACAGGCGGGAGACTCCGGCTGCGCTGGCGAGGAGGAAGGCTCCGGCAGCGCTGGACAGGCGGGAGACTCCGGCAGCGCTGGAGAGGAGGAAGGCTCTGGCAGCACTGGTCTGCCACGTCCACCTCAGGTCACAGTGTTCAGACAGACAGGCAGAAAGACAGACTTATTAGAGTGGGTTTGACTTGTACATCATTTCATCTAACAGTGGTCAGATGAGCCAAAGAGATGCAGGCCATTTCCGGGATGCTGCCTGGACAGTCCGGGTGTACGGAATGTTTTTCCGGGCAGTTATCCTCCTCACCTGGCTCTCTCTGGGCCTAATCCCATAAAACGCCCATGGGAGATACTGCATGTTAAAGGTACATTCTGCTGGCTGGAATTCTAGCTGGCAGAAAAATTCAAGTATTTAGAAACACCTTGATGTTCTCAACTTAAATAGGTGAGACTGGGTTAATTAAGCTTGGCGGTAACGTAGAAGAGACATTTAAAAAAAATATTTCTTACACATACTGTACCTGTAAACTCCTGATTTTATCATATTTTAATTAACACATGTATTTTTATATCCTTGTAAAATAAAATATGATTCACTCAAACAATGGTTTGTTGGTTGGTTATTTTTTGTACTGCATCTGATGCAGGGTAAATTAAATATATTGCAACAGGTATCCAGAAATAAATCATTAATAAGAATTGAAAACAAAAACTGGACAAATGAATAAATGTTTTTATGAGAGAGTGAACATCCGTCACCTCACCAGCAGGCAGAACAGTGTTCATTTTGTTCTTGAGCGGCCTGCTGAGAGATGTGATAGCTTTGGATTCAAAATGAGTCTGACCGGGATTGATGTGATATGAGGACGTAATATTATGACCTTTGCTCATGAAGCTACAATTTTCAGCAAATAATGTTCTGTCTGCCAAGTGGATGCTCTGTTGGCACAGGTAAGATACCCCCCTGCCTTATCAGTGGCTTGGGGGTGTATCCCTGGAGATGTTCCCCCCCTACAAAGAACTGGTTGAGCCTGCCTCCATAGGCCCCATGACCCCCTTGGCAAAACAACAGGTTCATTCAGCAGCACAGCACCACTGCTGACCTCACTGTCTCTTTGTGAAGGGAAAATCCAGAGTTGCATTCTGTAAAATGGCAAATGGTCGACCAGCTGCGAGCAGAGCGCATCTCTGTCTCTAACCTAACACAGGCCTATAGATGAGCGTTGAAGAGCCCAGTGCCACACTCTCCTCTGGACAACATAACATACAAGGAAAACATGGTAAGACTCCATGCATAAATCTCTGTCTCTCTCCTTACCCCTATTTACTTTCAACATCACCTTGATACCTTCTCTGTTGCTCTCACCTCCCCTGACGCCCTCTGTCTTTAGGCTATTGACTCACTCAACATCACTGACAACAGATGTTGTTTTCATAATGCCTGTCTACTTACTGTACATGTACTCGCTGTTGTGCATGTTGTTTAACAACAACTATAACGATTTAATGGAATTGTTCATGGTTTTTAAGAATCTAATGTCTATCATCATAATATATTTCAAGTACATGTACATTGTATACTTCTTACTAATGTAATGTATTATCTGCTAGAGGGTAACTTAAAGGGAAATATATGCATTCAGTGCATGCTTTGGTTTGATTCTAGGGGTTTATTACAATGTTTAAGGATCATGTTGAAGCAGATGATTTTTAGAGGGGATTTGTAAATATATAATGTCATCTTATTTTCCCACAATATCTCACTGCATGAGCTAGAAATACCCTGTAGTATTTAACTCTGATTAACATTTTTTTTAAAGTGTGTGTCTTGCAACAGAAAACAAATGTAAGTAGTCTGATTCACCTGCATGTGAAATGCCTGCCGCATAGGTCTGGTGCTGTGTAGAGTAAATCCATATGTCTGCAGCACAAGTATGACGTGTTGGATGACGTGTTGGGTTCTCACGTTTGGCTATGAATGATACATTGTGCTTCAGTTCACACACCTGGACACCTGTGACATTATCTACGCACCTTTACACACCTGCCATTCAAATTCCATACACCTGGACAAACCCTCCTGAGATCTCTCAGTTTCTCAGTCATCCTAATTAAATATGTTTGATTAAGGGGATGAATAAGGCTTCTGTGTGTGTAGAAGGGGGGGGGGAGTCAGCCAGGAAGAATAGGTTATGTTCATATCCAGTCTCCCAGGAGACTGACATAAATAGTGTGTGTGTGTTGTATTCATTGCATATGTTGCAGAATCTTGATGGAGATATATTATCTGTGATTGAGAATCCTGTGGCTGTCAGTCATCCTTTTCACCCAGAGAAGACAGGAGTGGGAGAGGCCCGAGGAGCTCAGAGTCAGAGCTGCCATGCCTGGCTGAGAGGAATCCATTCTACAAACCACGGTAAGGCCATGCCTGGGTGGTGCACTGTTTAATAGGGCTGGAACCACAGGCTATGATTAGTATGACATTATCCAATTAGTGCACAAACAAGGCATGTTACATAAAGTCTAATCTAATTAGAGTATATAAGCTTTAAGCTTCAGTACTTTAGTGTCTCATTGTCTTAAGTTAAAGCCAAGTCCAGCTAGCCTCAGTGCTTTAGCTATCCTTTTCACAAACTGTAGTACAGTATACAGCTACCCCTCACAGCTGCCGTGCAGACTTTATATGAGTCAGTTGATTATGACACTGCCTGTGAAATGTTCAGCATTCATCTTTGTCACCTGTTCCCTGTATGTGGTATGCTTTGTTCACATCCTTAGTTGTGTGCACGTTGTAGACTGTAATGGCTGTTACATGCTGTGCCGCTATCTCTTCCACTCTATGTCAGTGTGACAGACAGCTAACATGCCTTTTAGCAGTATACCCAAGCAGTTTATCTCTTATCAGTGTCTAATTCAGCTGTGCTCCATTGTCAGCCCATAGACTGGTGAGAGTACTGGTTGCTGTGTGTGCAGTAGGACTTCTGGGAGGCTTAGCAGTCGGAGTGTGGTTCCTAGGTGAGACATCCTGCAAGTGTCAAATCATGAAGAGAATGATGACATGTTCAATGTTCTAGTGTTTGTGAAGCACAGATTCCTTGCTGTGGTGGATAGCAAACAGAAATAACCCTACATGTCAGAATATAGAACACTGTATTTGAATGTTTTACAATGAGACTGTTATAGCTGATTAACTATGCATGATAATTATGTCTCACACAATGACAGAGCTAGATTAAGAACATCTGCTTTACATCCACTGCAGCTATAATTCACTCTGCATGTTGTTGTTTTCCCTCCCACAGTCAGGTTGTTGTTGCGGCCTACCTCCTCTCAGAGTCCAGCAGGGCTGGGGGACACCAAGGAGACGTCCTTCTGTAACGTGACCGAGGACATCTCTGTGGCTGACCCCAGGAAAGGTCTGTGCCTCTCAGCCCGTCACCCACCACAGAGACTGTCATCTTGTCTGTGTGATTGGTTACATCCCAATATTATTCCCCATAGGCGCTAGTCATAAGTATTGCACTATGTAGGGTAAGCAGTGCTTTCAGAGAGTATTCACACCCCTTGACTCTTTCCACATGTTGTGTTACAGCCTGAATTTAAAAAATGTGTCTGTCCACTGTCCTACGCACAATATCCCATAATGTCAAAGTTGAATTATGTTTTTAGAAATGTTTACAAATTAATTACAAATGAGAGCTGAAATGTTTTGAGTCAATACGTATTCAACCCCTTTGTTATGGCAAGCCTAAATACGTTCAGGAGTAAAAATGTCACATAACAAGTCACATAATAAGTTGCATGGACTCATTCCGTGTGCAATAATAGTGTTTAACATGATTTTTGAATGACCACCTTATCTCTGTACCCCACACATAATACAATTGTCTGTAAGGTCCCCCAGTCAAGCAGGGAATTTCAAGCACAGATTCAACCACAAAAACCAGGGAGGTTTTACAGTGCCTCACAAAGAAGGCCACCCATTGGTAGATGGGTAAAAATAAAAAACAGACATTGAATATCCCTTTGAGCATGTTAAAGTTATTAAAGTTATAACTCGGTTGCCGGAGAGGAAGGAAACTGCTCAGGGATTTCACCATGAGGCCCATGGTGACTTTAAAACCGTTAGAGTTTAATGGCTGTGATAGGAGAAAACTGAGGATGGATCAACAACATTGTAGTAACTCCACAATACTAACCTAATTGACAGAGTGAAAAGATGGAAACCTGTACAGGATAAAAATATTCCAAAACATGTATGCAACAAGGCACTAAAGTAATACTGCAAAAAATGTGTCAAAGCAATTAACTTTTTGTCCTGAATACAGAGTGTTATGTTTGGGGCAATCCAATACCACACATTACTGAGTGCCACTATCGATATTTTCAAGCATAGTAGTGGCTACATCATGTTATGGGTATGATTGTAATCGTTAAGGACCGGGGAGTTTTTCAGGATAAAAAATAAACCTAGAGGAAAACCTGGTTCAAAATTCTTTCCGCCAGACACTGGGAGATGGATTCACCTTTCATCAGGACAAAAAAAACCTAAAATGCAAGACCACATCTACACTGGAGTTGCTTACCAAGAAGACAGTGAATGTTCCTGAGTGGCTGAGTTACAGTTTTGACGTAAACGTACTTGAAAATCTATGGCAAGACCTGAAAATGGTTGTCTAGCAATGATCAACAACCAATTTGACAGAGCTTGAAGAATTTTGAAAATAATAATGTGGAAATATTGCACAATCCAGGTGTGGAAAGCTCTTAGAGACTCACTGCTGTAATCGCTGCCAAATGTGCTTCTACAAAGTATTGACTCAGGGGTGTGAATGTTTATGAAAATGAGATATCTCTGTATTTCATTTTCAATAAATTTGCAGTTCAAAAAACATGTTTTCACTTTGTCCTTATGGGTTATTGTGTTTATATGGGTGAGAAAAACTCATATTTAATTGATTTTGAATTCAGGCTGTAACACAACAAAATGTGGAACAAGTCAAGGGACACACTTGTTTTGTCAGGCAGAAAGACCTTCCTAGCGGTTTGATAAACCAAATGTGTTTATATTACAACTATAATTGTCTTTATTGTAGTACATATCTTTATTAATACATTTCTTAACAACTTCTACATGATCACAGTCAGTGGAGAGGAGTGGAGACTTCAGTGGAGAGGAGTGGAGACTGTCTATCAACCGACATCAAAACATGAAATAATGATCTGTTTATATTGACTACATTCGTTTTTGGATATCAGCTGCTTAACATTTCCCTCTCAAACAAGACAGCAGTTCATTACTGTTGATCTAGTTGGTCTCTGGAGGGATTATTTTCAATCAATGAGGTTCAGTGTTTTACAGAATCAGCCCGGAGAACTCTCTCCTGGAGATCCAGCTAGAGAAGGTGCCCACGTGGCTGCCTGTGTGCTATGAGAGATGGAACTCTTCCCTGGGGACCCTGGTCTGCCGCCAGCTGGGATATCTAAGGCTAGTCAACTGAGACCATTTCCTTACCATAAAGCCCACAGCAGCTTGGCAACATAAAAGGCTATTCACCTAACCATAAGGCTGATTGCTCCCAGTTAATGTTAGATTATTTAATACCTCGTTTATAGGCTTGCCCGATGCCCCGTGGATCATACATTACTTTTTAAAACAGACACTCTCCCATCTCGCCTGCTTTTATAGAAGAAATAACTATGATTAATTTTGTTTCCAGACTGACCAAGCAAAAAGGGGTGAACTTAACGGACATCGGACCTAACTACACCGATGGCTTTATACAGATCACATCTGAACACAAGACCAGCCTGGAAAATATATGGCAGTTAAGGTACGGCAGCTGTCTGAGGATATAATACATAACCTAATGATTCAGAAGAAAATAGATGTGCTATAACATAGTAATCAAGCTTTTTTAATGGATGGATTTGTTTTTATTTAGGGGGAGTTGCGTCACAGGGAAGGTTATAGCTTTGAAATGTTTTGGTAAGTTTCTGCAGGGTACTAACAACACTAACATAACAGTGGATTACATTGTAAACGTATGCATCTCACACACAGGTAAGACCCAATGACCTTCACACGACCTCTCAGTCATGACTTCCTAGTTCTACATATTGGTGGTATACACTAAGTGTACAAAACATTAGGAACACCTTCTCTTTCCATGACATAGACTGACCAGGGGAATTCAGGTGAAAGCTATTGTCCCTTATTGATGTCACTTGTTAAATCTACTTCAATCAGTGTAGATGAAAGGGAGAAGAAAGCTTAAATAATATTGTTTAAGCCTTGAGACAATTGAGACATGGATTGTTTATGTGTGCAATTCAGAGGGTGAATGTGAGAAACAAAAGATTGAAGTGCCTTTGAACGGGGTATGGTAGTAAGTACCAAGTGCACCGGTTTGAGTGTGTCAAGAACTGCAACACTGCTAGGTTTTCACGCTCAACAGTTTCCCGTGTGTATGAAGAATAGTCCACCACCCAAAGGACATCCAGCCAACGTGACACAACTGTGGGAAGCATTGGAGTCAACATGGGCCAGCATCCCTTTCAACACGCTTTCGACACCTTACAGAGTCCATGCCCCGATATTGAGACTGTTCTGAGGGCAAAGGGGGGTCCAACTCAATATTAGGAAAGTGTTCCTAATGTTTTTTACAGTAGGGTGATGATGAGTTACCTCCATACAATGTATGTAAAGTGATCTGGGAAAAAATGCCTTCATATCTGTTTCCTTTGCCTGTGTAGAGTGTGGGACGCGGGCTAAGCTGCCCAGGATAATCGGGGGAGTGGAGGCTACCTTGGGAAGGTGGCCCTGGCAAGTCAGTCTCTACTACAGCAACCGACACACCTGTGGAGGCACCATCATCACCAGCCAATGGGTGGTCACCGCAGCCCACTGTGTGCACAAGTAAGACCCCTCGGGGTAAAAGGTTAGAGGTCAGAGGTCACTGACTCATGACAGTGTAGTGATGACTAGGGACGGCAATTGCTCTCACTTTCTTTTGCACAAAGTAATTAATACTTTATACAATTGAGAATTGAAGAGCCATCTAGCTGACATACATTTCTTCATCTCTTTTATAACATTCCAGTTATAGGCTGCCACAGGTGTCCAGTTGGGTGGTCTACGCTGGTATTGTCACACGCAGTTCAGCTAAAATGGCTCAGTACACTGGATATGCAGTGGAAAAGATCATCTACAACAAGAAATACAACCCCAGGAGCCACGACAATGACATTGCTCTGATGAAACTACTGACCCCACTGAATTTCTCAGGTGACAGGGAACTTGATTACTTCACTTTTGAATGCATCACATAGTCCCTTGGCTGACTGGAACACTCAACTACATGATTACAGCAATCAGTTCCAAACCATGTTCCAATATTACTGAAATTAACTTCAACATGACCTACACTGTTCTCTAATATTCCAAATATTATTTTGTATTACATTTTTTAGATACCATCAGGCCTATCTGTCTGCCACAGTACGAGCATGATCTACCAGGAGGAACACAGTGCTGGATCTCTGGCTGGGGCTACACTCAACCAGATGATGGTACGACTATGTTAAATCAATAATATCATTTAAATAGGAAAATGTAATGTATCTATATCGATGGTTAAATGTTTTCTCATAGCCCAAAGTCATTTAAATCATAAAAATGAGAGGTATATTTACATTAGTTTGACTTTCTTTGACAGTTCTCATCCCTGCCACGCTAAAAGAAGCTACAGTTCCACTGATAAGCACCAAGAAATGCAACAGTTCCTGCATGTACAATGGAGAGGTCACCCCCCGCATGCTCTGTGCTGGATACACCGAGGGCAAAGTGGACGCATGTCAGGTTAGTTCATAAACACATACCAGTGTTCTTCCTCCTGTGGTTTGTTTTATGAAGAGATTTACCAAAGGTCAGAGAGTTGTTGTCTTACAAAAGTAGAATTGGTTCTTTATAATGAGAATATTTTCCCTCAGGTGTCCCCCTGTACTGTTCTAAATGATCAAAGACAAAGCTCATTAGGCATGTGCCTGAGAGAGCACACCAGCTTTATTCAGGGTCCTACCAATCAAATTCAGTGGCGCTCAGGATTCAGTATTCCACAATATCCCAACCCATAATCACTAAATCACTGTGACTTAACAATATCTCAACCCATAACAGTCAGTGTGGTAGTCTGGTAACCCGTGTGATTGACAGCAATGTATATCTGCCCAGGGAGACAGTGGGGGTCCGCTAGTCTGTCAAATTGACAACGTGTGGAGACTGGTGGGGGTGGTGAGCTGGGGTACAGGCTGCGCTGAGCCCAACCACCCCGGAGTCTACACCAAGGTGGCCGAGTTTCTCGGCTGGATCTACGACATGATTGAGGTAAACTTACACTAACTCTTCCGTTGCATAGGCTTATGTATTGATGTTTTACATATCAGGACCACATCTGCTTTGCAGTTCTGTTTCTCCTCTTGAAATTGCATAATACTGTATGTTACATTTGTTTTTCCATCCACAGAGCTACTGAGGAGGAAGAGGAATAAGACAATGGATGATCAGGGAGACTCCAGAACAGGCCTAGAGGAAACTGAAACATATGATGCTCCTGACATTCTTCCATCTGTACTGTAAATGTAATTTTACCTCCTTATAACGGCCATGTTGATTGCAGAAATGCATACATTATTTAACAGTAGGAAATATTTTACACTATACATGTTTGTCATACATTGTATTTTTAGCACCTGAATGAGAACATATTTATACCATATATTTGTCTTGTATTGAAAATAAATGATGCTTCATATCTAAACATGTTCATTGTCTACTCTGGTGTGATGAAAGAGCTTTATGTACCCGAGCCATCATTTCAGGATGCAGACGATGTCCAGTGCAAAGTAGTAGCATCTCTTCTGTCTGTAGAGGGCGTGCATGCACCATTCTCATCTCGTTTCCATAGTAACAGAGATCACTCGCTACAAAGTTGATTTAGTCAACATTTAGCTGTAAAGTTAGCACAGGGGTCGCAAGAACTTGAAGCAAGCAAGTTTACTGTGAGTATTTCCATGTGTTTTGTGTTAGAAGGATAACTAACGTTACTGTTCACCATTCGATTCACAGTATTCGTACCAAATAGTTTGATTGTATTCAAAGGCATTGCTGTCTGGTGTATTGCAACAGGTGGTAGACCTAGCGCTAGCTATTTAGCTACTGTAGCTAGCTAGCTTGCTAGCTAACGTTAACGTTATTTAACCTGGCTATGAATTATCTCCATGCTTCTTCATCTATAGCTAACTTTCATTGTCATACCCATAATCAAATACAAAACTCAAATGATCTGTGTGTATAACGTTACTAAACTAAATCCCTCAAAATCTTTTCAGAAATATGTCTTCTTCCCTGGGGTGTACAAAGGAAGTTTTGCAGCAGGTCAACCAGTTCTGGTCCATGTTAGACGACCTGTCTCAGAATGACCCTCAAAGCTACCAGATGTTTATCGAGAAACAGATGAAACAGGGAACTGATTATAATGCACCACCTCAGCCTGACTCCTGCCTACTCACTGAAATGCTGGTACCATCAAGTATCTGCTTTTTCTATGAACAGCTACACCCACACTGTAGAGTTCATCAGCTACACCCACACTGTAGAGTTCATCAGCTACACCCACACTGTAGAGTTTATCAGCTACACCCACACTGTAGAGTTCATCAGCTACACCCACACTGTAGAGTTCATCAACTACACCCACACTGTAGAGTTCATCAGCTACACCCACACTGTAGAGTTCATCAGCTACACCCACACTGTAGAGTTCATCAGCTACACCCACACTGTAGAGTTTATCGATTCAAAACATACAAACACTGGCCTACATAAAAATGACATAGCAAAGTGTGTTGGTAAGAGAATACTGGTTAATTTGTTTGCAGTGCACGTTTGACTGCACTGCTGGCTAATATGGAGGTGTGAACTATAAAGAGGCTGAACAGTTGCTTTATTGTTTGTGTCAGGAGCCAAAGAAAGGGTTGCTGTACATCAATGTGTGTGGCTGGAAGCGCGTCCCTACCCCTGCTGATGAGAACAAGCCAGTGCCTGTGTGTGGAGGGAGACTGGAGACAGACACTGATGAAGGAGGAGGTACCAAGAGAACTGTTGTCCTGCAGAACACAAACCTGTATTTCTGCATAATTACCTGCATTGTAACCTGTATTACAAGAGGTGCTGGCAAAAAAAGTTAACATTCCCCAAATGACTTTCTACTACAGCTGACTTTCTTATGGTTTGGATACTGTTATGTAACACTGAAATAAAAAGTTGTATCATTGCCGTTTCTCAGTACTACAACTTTGTTGTGTTTCCTGTATTCAGACGACTACAGTGTGATGGATGTGGCGTTCAGCCCTGCGGTGCTGCAGCAGGCTCAGAAGGACAAGAAGGAGGACCAGGTTCACCTGTTAGCTCTGAGCTTCACCCAGCAGCAGCATGGCCTGCGTCTGATCCAGCAGTACAACGTCAGCAGCAGTAAGCTGAAGGGCAGCCTAGAGGACATGCAGCGCCGCCTGGGTTCTCTAAAACAGTCCAGCCCTGCCACAAACACAGGTAAAGCCTCTACGTAATTATTCCCTGGTTCAAGGGGTTTTATTTTTTATTGAGGTGACACCACCAAGATAAAGGCGAGATTATTGAATTCAAGATTTCTTTAAAGGTATACTGTAGATGAAGATACATTTTTTGACATTCATTTGACATCAATTTCCCAGCCTCCCAGACCCCAGCTTCCCTGCTTCAGCAGATCTCTCTGCGTGAAGGGCAGACTGAGGACAGTACACCTGTGCAGCTCATCACATCTGTCGAGCTAACTCCTGGGCCAGGGGACCAACGCAACAAGACCAAGAACCTGATCCAGGTGATCTCTAGCTCAGTGACAGCCGAGCCTCAGCGGCCACAGCACCAGCTCACTGTCAACTCTGACCCCAGGGACCTCTCCCGGAGCCTGAAGCTGACTGTGGAGCTACCAAAGGTTCAGTCCATCACAGAGTGCCATCTCAGCATTTCCCAGGTCAGGGACCACTCTGCTTCCCCTTCCCTTGTGCTATGAATAAGGCCCTGTGATGGATTAACAAAAATTCTGTCCCTTTTGCTTAAACGCTTCTTATGTTGACATAATAGCCTGTTACATAAGTTATCCTTTCTGTGGTCTTGTCGGTCTAACAGTCTGTGTGTATTTCTCTGTAGGATGATGTACTACTAGAAGTGGAGGATATGTACCATCTACACCTGGAGCTGCCTGAGACTGTGAATGAGGAGTCGGCCTCTGCCACATTCAACAAGAAGAAACGGTTATTAACTTTGCAGGTGTCTATACTCTAGTGCTGGTACTGCCAACACTAAAAAGACGCAAATTCATTAATAGACAAAGAAAATAACAATAAACACTGTCTTTTCCTGCAAGACACAGTTACACCCAGTAGGTCATTTGTCTTTCTGAAGAGATTGGGACTTTGGAAATTAGAGAAGGCAGGAATGTAATTTCTGTTATGTTATGCATATAAGTTGTGTATCTGAACCTTTGTAGTAGTAAACAGTACCTTAGTAAAGACATTCACAACAACAATGACTCGAGTGGAATTTTAGTCCTCCATGATCATGAATTACATTAACTGCATGTCTGGGAAATAATTCACAAAGTCAATATTCATGCAATAATCCATGTTTATTAAAACTTCAAAATTGTATTGTGAAGAACTTTATTCATATTTGGCAACAACTTGTACTTCAAACAGTTACTGTAAGTCAAATGTCCATAGGACAGAGCCATTTTTGAAAGTATGGTTTTATCTCAAAACAGTAATAAATAGATTGGTCCCAATTGTTTTAATAACTACCTCTGCAGGGCTGCTGTGAATACTGAGAGGGTGTTATGACATCATATTCCAGTGGTCACAGTTTGAGGCTAGTGGTTCCCTCTATGGTTGGTTGGTTCCCAGTTCTACCGTCTCTCTCCATGGTCCTCCTCCACCCAGGCCACTATCTTCCCCTCCCAGCCAGGAACCAGGGCTCCGTCCTGGAACACCTGAAAACACCAACCAGAACCAGACAGGCATACTCTTTTAATATAAACTACACTACATGACCAACAGTACAGTGCATTCAGAAAGTATTCAGACCCCTTGACTTTTTCCATATTTTGTTACATTACAGCCTTGTTCTATAATTGATTTAAAAAACATTTTTCCACATCAATCTACACACAATACCCATACCCCCAGAGAGACAGAAGCTGTTTCTCAATCTCCAGGCCATCAGACTGTTAAACAGCCACCACTAACTCTGAGAGGCTGCTGCCAACATACTGACTCAACTCCAGCCACTTTAATAATGGAAAAATTGATGTAAAAATGTAAAAGTCACTAGCCACTTTAAACAATGCCACTTAATATAATGTTTACATACCCTACATTACTCATCTCATATGTACAGTATATACTGTACCCTATACCATCTACTGCATCTTGCCATCTTTTTTTAATTTCACCTTTATTTAACCAGGTAGGCTAGTTGAGAACAAGTTCTCATTTGCAACTGCGACCTGGCCAAGATAAAGCAAAGCAGTTGGACACATACAACAACAGAGTTACACATGGAGTAAAACAAACATACAGTCAATAAAACAGTAGAAACATAAGTCTATATACAATGTGAGCAAATGAGGTGAGATAAGAGAGGTAAAGGCAAATAAAAGGCCATGGTGGCGAAGTAAATACAATATAGCAAGTAAAACACTGGAATGGTAGATTTGCAGTGGAAGAATGTGCAAAGGAGAGATAGAAATAATGGGATGCAAAGGAGCAAAATAAATAAATACAGTAAGGTGAGAGGTAGTTGTTTGGGCTAAATTATAGATGGTCTATGTACAGGTGCAGTAATCTGTGAGCTGCTCTGACAGCTGGTGCTTAAAGCTAGTGAGGGAGATAAGTGTTTCCAGTTTCAGAGATTTTTGTAGTTCGTTCCAGTCATTGGCAGCAGAGAACTGAAAGGAGAGGCGGCCAAAGGAAGAATTGGTTTAGATATACCTGCTGGGGTGGGTGCTGCTATGGTGACCAGCGAGCTGAGATAAGGGGGGACTTTACCTAGCAGGGTCTTGTAGATGACCTGGAGCCAGTGGGTTTGGCGAAGAGTATGAAGCGAGGGCCAGCCAACGAGTGTACAGGTCGCGGTGGTTAGTATATGGGGCTTTGGTGACAAAACGGATGGCACTGTGATAGACTGCATCCAATTTGTTGAGTAGGGTATTGGAGGCTATTTTATAAATGATGTCGCTGAAGTCGAGGATCGGTAGGATGGTCAGTTTTACAAGGGTATGTTTGGCAGCTTGAGTAAAGGATGCTTTGTTGCGAAATAGGAAGCCAATTCTAGATTTAACTTTGGATTGGAGATGTTTGATGTGAGTCTGGAAGGAGAGTTTACAGTTTAACCAGACACCTAGGTATTTATAGTTGTCCACATATTCTAAGTCCGAACCGTCCAGAGTAGTGATGTTGGACGGGCGGGCAGGTGCAGGCAGTGATCGGTTGAAGAGCGTGCATTTAATTTTACTTGTATATAAGAGCTATTGGAGGCCACGGAAGGAGAGTTGTATGGCATTGAAGCTCATCTGGAGGGTTGTTAACGCAGTGTCCAAAGAAGGGCCAGGAGTATACAGAATGGTGTCGTCTGCGTAGAGGTGGATCAGAGACTCACCAGCAGCAAGAGCGACAACATTGATGTATACAGAGAAGAGAGTCGGTCCAAGAATTGAACCCTATGGCACCCCCATAGAGACTGCCAGAGGCCCGGACAACAGGCCCTCCGATTTGACACACTGAACTCTATCAGAGAAGTCTATCAGAGATTACTTTTATGTAATACATGTATCACTAGCCACTTTAAACAATGCCACTTTTATGTTTACATACCCTACATTACTCATCTCATATGTATACTGTACTCTATACCATCTACTGCATCTTGCCTATGCCATTCTGTACCATCACTCATTCATATATTTGTATGTACATATTCTTCATCCCTTTACACTTGTGTGTATAAGGTAGTTGTTGTGGAATTGTTAGGTTAGATTACTCGTTGGTTATTACTGCATTGTCGGAACTAGAAGCACAAGCATTTCGCTACACTCGCATTAACATCTGCTAACCATGTGTATGTGACAAATAACATTTGATTTGAATGACAAAGCAAAAACAGGTTTAGACATTTTTGCAAATGCTTTAAAAATAGAAAAGTGAAATATCACATCGACATATGTACTGTATTTAGACCCTTTACTCAGTACTTTGTTGAAGCACCTTTGGCAGTGACTACAGACTCGTATCTTCTTGTGTATGACGCTACAAGCTTGGCACACCTGTATGTTTGTCCCATTCTTCTCTGCAGATCCTCTCAAGCTCTGTAAGGTTGGATGGGGAGCTTTGCTGCCCAGCTATAGTCAGGTCCATAAGTATTTGGACAGTGACACTATTTGCATCATTTTTGCTCTGTACGCCACCACAATAGATTTGAAAGGAAACATTCAAGATGTGCTTTAAGTGTAGAAGCTCATCTTTAATTTAAGGGTTTTCTCAAAATTATTGTATGAACCATGTAGGTATTACAACCATTTTTAAACATAGCGCACGTGGCCCTCCCCACACACACACACACAATTTTAGGGGCTCAAAAGTAAATTGGACAAACTAACATAAATCATAAATTAAATTGTGAGTTTTAATACTTGGTTGCAAATCCTGCCTGAACTCTGGAACGCATAGGCATCACCAGATGCTGGGTTTCTTCCCTGGTGATGCTCTGCCGAGCCTTTACTGCAGCTGTCTACTGTTCCTACTTGTTCTTAGGGCGTTTTGCCTTCAGTTTTGCCTTCTGCAAGTGAAATGCATGCTCAATTGAATTCAGGTCAGGTGATTGACTTGGCCATTGCAGAACATTCCACCACTTTGCCTTAAAAAAGTATTGGGTTACTTTTGTAGTATGCTTCGGGTCATTGTCCATCTGCACTGTGAAGCGCGGTCCAATGAGTTTTGAAGCATTTGGCTGAATCTGAGCATATAATATAGCCCTAAACACTTCAGCATTCATCCTGCTGCTTTGTCAGCAGTCACCACATCATCAATAAATACAAGGGAACCAGTTCCATGGGCATCCATACATGCCCACGCCATAACACTACCTCCACCATGCTTCACAGATGAGGTGGTATGCTTCTGATCATGAGCAGTTCCTTTCCTTCTCCATACTCTCTTCCCATCATTCTGGTACAAGTTGATCTTTGTCTCATCTGTCCATTGGACTGTTCCAGAACTGCACAGGCTTTTTTAGATGTTTTCTAACTTTTGATCCCTTAAAAAGGGGGGAACCACACGTAAAAAGTTTTGTAAATTCTACACAGTTCACCCGATTTGGATGTAAATACCCTCAAATTAATGCTGAAAGCCTGCATTTACAGCTCATTATTTAATGTCAACTCCAATGCTGTGGTAGACAGCTAAAATAATAATAACTTGGTCAATGTCCAAATATTATGAATAGTGATCAGATGAATTGCAATTAATTGCAAAGTCCCTCTTTGCCATGCAAATGAACTGAATCCCCCCAAAACATTTCCACTACATTTCAGCCCTGCCACAAAAGGACCAACTGACATGTCAGTGATTCTCTCGTTAACACAGGTATGACTGTTGACGAGGACAAGGCTGGAGAGCACTCTGTCATGCTTATTGAGTTCGAATAACAGACTGGAAGCTTCAAAAGGAAGGTGGTGTCATTGTATGTCATTGTATGCAGTAGCGTTAAAATTTCCCTTCACTCAAACTAAGAGGCCTAGCCTGAACCATGGAAAACAGCCCCAGAGCATTATTCCTCCTCCACCAAACTTTACAGTTGGCACTATGCATTCGGACTGGTAGTGTTCTCCTGGCATTCCCCAAACCCAGATTTGTCTGTGGCTGGAATAGTCAAATCAACTCATTTGATGCGGTGTCCACATACTTTTGTATGTGTAGTGTATGATATATACAGGTACAGTCTCTAAACACATATCAACCTTAATAGAGAATCCACATCTTTATGATCTTAACGTAGTTACTGGGTTTTGGAACTATTGCCAATTCCAAGTGTTTTCTCTTTTCATTTTGGTCATTCAGGCATTTCCCCCTAAGTGGTAACATTTGACCCTGTCTAAATGTAAACCCAAAGCTGTAACCCAAAACATGCCTACCTCCTCCTTCACAGTCCCAAACTCTGGGTCAAGGGCTTTGAAGTGGTACCTGAAGCTACCCTGGCGGTCCACCGCTGCCTTGAAGTCTCTCAGAGTCACCTCCCCCAGCCTAACAGCACAGCACAGTCTCAGTGTCAGATGGCATCATGGTACACTGATCTGTGCAGAGACACATACATGCACATTCCCTCACAATGCTACAGCACATAGACACACAATAAACACACCAATGACACACATGCATGCATTCAATACCCAAAGCAGCCATCAAGGCAAAGGGTGGCTACTTTTAAGAATCTACAATCTACAATATATTTTGATTTGTGTAACACTTTTTTGGTTACTACATGATGTGTTATATGTGTTATTTCATAGTTTTGATGTCTTCACTATTATTCTACAATGTAGGAAATTGTACAAAAAAAAGAAAAAAAAGAATGAAAAACCCTTGAATGAGTAGGTGTGTCCAAACTTTTGACTGGCACTGTACATTGCATCCACAACTTACAGGCAGCATGCAACACAAAGGTACATATGCAATGGACATCATCAAGATCCAAAGAGGGATTCTGGATTTGTACCTTTTGGAGATGTTGACCAGGAAAGGAGTGAGTGAACGATCAGTGAAGTAGAGGACTTTAGTGGAGACTGTGGAGTCCAGGCCAGGACTACTGTGGGAGTGAGCTATTTCTGAAAACAAATAAAAACATATAGGTTTGCTTACTGGCTACAGCTTAAAGACAGGATTGATTGATTTGATTTGCCAATTAAGAAACACAGATACAGTACATACATCCAAAAACCCATGCCAGGGATATCACAAGAAAGACGGATTTCCATGGTACAAAAACATTCCAACATTACATAGATACACATGACCTAAATACAGACTTGAAAATGTGTCTATGGCTTGATCATTACCCAGCTTTTGACCTTTTTAAATGAAGTTATGGTTTTGATTTGATTTATTAGGATCCCCATTAGGCAATGGTGACAGCTAGTCTTATTATGGTCTGACACATAACGAAAAATACATTACAGACAAAAGACTTTACAATATACATACATTTAAAATCAACATGTAGTGTGTGTGTGTGTGCACATCTATCAGGTACACGTACATGTCAGTGCATACACACAACAAGTAGTTCACATGGGGGAGAGGCGTTGTGCCGTGAAGTGTTTATTTGTTTTTTGAAACCAGAATTTCCAACACATTAATGTTTCTTATATAAACAAGAAGTGACGCAGTCAGTCTCTCCTCAACTCTTAGCCAAGAGAGACTGGTATTCATAGTTTTAATATTAGCCCTCTGATTACATTGAAGAGCAAGATGTGGCGCTCTGTTCTGGGCCAGCTACAGCTTAACTAGGTCTTTCTTCGCAGCACTTGACCATGTGACTGGACAAAAATCAAGATAAGATAAAACTAGAGCCAGCAGGACTTGCTTTGTGGAGTGTCAAAAAAGCAGGCCTCTCCCCATCTTTACAACATTGAATCTATATGTTTTGACCACGACATTTTAAAATCTGTGGTAACACCAAGTAATTTAGTGTCCTCAATTATGGTTGCCATGGCTTTGAGTTGATGTGGTAGTTTGTTCCACTCAACAATGCCGGAATATTAAAAAAGTGTTCTTACCAGATAGACTCTTACATTTCAAACAGGCAATATCAGAGTCTCTGGCTCTGGCGTTGTATTGGTGGACATCTTATATATGTCAAATAATTTGATCGGTACCTGGGGGCTGAGTCTGTAATAATTATGTGGACCAGACCAAGTTGGATTAAAATGACCCTTTTCTCTACAGATAACCAGGCTAGCTGATTAAAATGCTGTATAGCTCCGAACATATGTTCAATGTAATTGAATTACACAATTAGATAAAGTTGCGTGAAAGAGAATTATCAAGGTTGTTGAATACTGCGTACAGTGGCTTATGAAAGTATACACCCCTCTTGGCATTTTTCCTATTTTGTCACCGTACAACGTGGAATTAAAATATATGTTTGTTTTTTTATCATTTGATTTACACAACATGCCTACCACTATGAAGATGCAAAATATTTTTTATTGTGAAACAAACAAGATATAAGACAAAAAAATCTGAAAACTTGAGCTTGCATAACTATTCACCCCCCAAAAGTCAATACTTTGTAGAGCCACCTTTTGCAGCAATTACAGCTGCAAGTCTCTTGGGGTATGTATCTATAAGCTCAAAAATCAAATCAAAAATCAAATCAAATTGTATTTGTCACATACACATGGTTAGCAGATGTTAATGCGAGTGTAGCGAAATGCTTGTGCTTCTAGTTCCGACAATGCAGTAATAACCAACAAGTAATCTAACTAACAATACCAAAACTACTGTCTTATACACAGTGTAAGGGGATAAAGAATGTGTACATAAGGATATATGAATGAGTAATGGTACAGAGCAGCATAGGCAGGATACAGTAGATGGTATCGAGTACAGTATATACAGTGCCTTGCGAAAGTATTCGGCCCCCTTGAACTTTGCGACCTTTTGCCACATTTCAGGCTTCAAACATAAAGATATAAAACTGTATTTTTTTGTGAAGAATCAACAACAAGTGGGACACAATCATGAAGTGGAACGACATTTATTGGATATTTTTTAACAAATCAAAAACTGAAAAATTGGGCGTGCAAAATTATTCAGCCCCTTTACTGTCAGTGCAGCAAACTCTCTCCAGAAGTTCAGTGAGGATCTCTGAATGATCCAATGTTGACCTAAATGACTAATGATGATAAATACAATCCACCTGTGTGTAATCAAGTCTCCGTATAAATGCACCTGCACTGTGATAGTCTCAGAGGTACGTTAAAAGCGCAGAGAGCATCATGAAGAACAAGGAACACACCAGGCAGGTCCGAGATACTGTTGTGAAGAAGTTTAAAGCCGGATTTGGATACAAAAAGATTTCCCAAGCTTTAAACATCCCAAGGAGCACTGTGCAAGCGATAATATTGAAATGGAAGGAGTATCAGACCACTGCAAATCTACCAAGACCTGGCCGTCCCTCTAAACTTTCAGCTCATACAAGGAGAAGACTGATCAGAGATGCAGCCAAGAGGCCCATGATCACTCTGGATGAACTGCAGAGATCTACAGCTGAGGTGGGAGACTCTGTCCATAGGACAACAATCAGTCGTATATTGCACAAATCTGGCCTTTATGGAAGAGTGGCAAGAAGAAAGCCATTTCTTAAAGATATCCATAAAAAGTGTCGTTTAAAGTTTGCCACAAGCCACCTGGGAGACACACCAAACATGTGGAAGAAGGTGCTCTGGTCAGATGAAACCAAAATTGAACTTTTTGGCAACAATGCAAAACGTTATGTTTGGCGTAAAAGCAACACAGCTGAACACACCATCCCCACTGTCAAACATGGTGGTGGCAGCATCATGGTTTGGGCCTGCTTTTCTTCAGCAGGGACAGGGAAGATGGTTAAAATTGATGGGAAGATGGATGGAGCCAAATACAGGACCATTCTGGAAGAAAACCTGATGGAGTCTGCAAAAGACCTGAGACTGGGACGGAGATTTGTCTTCCAACAAGACAATGATCCAAAACATAAAGCAAAATCTACAATGGAATGGTTCAAAAATAAACATATCCAGGTGTTAGAATGGCCAAGTCAAAGTCCAGACCTGAATCCAATCGATAATCTGTGGAAAGAACTGAAAACTGCTGTTCACAAATGCTCTCCATCCAACCTCACTGAACTCGAGCTGTTTTGCAAGGAGGAATGGGAAAAAATGTCAGTCTCTCGATGTGCAAAACTGATAGAGACATACCCCAAGCGACTTACAGCTGTAATCGCAGCAAAAGGTGGCGCTACAAAGTATTAACTTAAGGGGGCTGAATAATTTTGCACGCCCAATTTTTCAGTTTTTGATTTGTTAAAAAAGTTTGAAATAGCCAATAAATGTCATTCCACTTCATGATTGTGTCCCACTTGTTGTTGATTCTTCACAAAAAAATACAGTTTTATATCTTTATGTTTGAAGCCTGAAATGTGGCAAAAGGTCGCAAAGTTCAAGGGGGCCGAATACTTTCGCAAGGCACTGTACATGAGGTGAGTATGTAAACAAAGTGGCATAGTTAAAGTGGCTAGTGATACATGTATTACATAAGGATGCAGTCGATGATATAGAGTACAGTATATACGTATGCATATGAGATGAATAATGTAGGGTAAGTAACATTATATAAGGTAGCATTGTTTAAAGTGGCTAGTGATATATTTACATCAGTTCCCATCAATTCCCATTATTAAAGTGGCTGGAGTTGAGTCAGTGTCAGTGTCACTGTGTTGGCAGCAGCCACTCAATGTTAGTGGTGGCTGTTTAACAGTCTGATGGCCTTGAGATAGAAGCTGTTTTTCAGGTGGTTGGAGGACAGGTAGTTTGCCCCCGGTGATGCGTTGTGCAGACCTCACTACCCTCTGGAGAGCTTTACGGTTGTGGGCGGAGCAGTTGCCGTACCAGGCGGTGATACAGCCCGCCAGGATGCTCTCGATTGTGCATCTGTAGAAGTTTGTGAGTGCTTTTGGTGACAAACCGAATTTCTTCAGCCTCCTGAGGTTGAAGAGGCGCTGCTGCGCCTTCTTCACGATGCTGTCTGTGTGAGTGGACCAATTCAGTTTGTCTGTGATGTGTATGCCGAGGAACTTAAAACTTGCTACCCTCTCCACTACTGTTCCATCGATGTGGATAGGGGGAAACATCTAGCCACTGGGATTTTTGCCTGTTCTTCAAGGCAAAATTGCTCCAGCTCCTTCAAGTTGGATGGGTTCCGCTGGTGTAAAACATTCTTTAAGTCATACCACAGATTCTCAATTGGATTTAGGTCTGGGCTTTGACTAAGCCATTCAAAGACATTTAAATGTTTCCCCTTAAACCACTCGAGTGTTGCTTTAGCAGCATGCTTAGGGTCATTGTCCTGCTGGAAGGTGAACCTCCACCCCAGTCTCAAATCTCAGGAAGACTGAAACAGGTTCCCTAAAGAATTTCCCTTTATTTAGCGCCATCCATCATTCCTTCAATTCTGACGAGATTCCCAGTCCCTGCTGATGAAAAACATCCCCACAGCATGCTGCTGCCACCACCATGGGTTACTGTGGGGATGGTGTTCTTGGGGTGATGAAAGGTGTTGGGTTTGCGCCAGACATAGCGTTTTCCTTGATGGCCAAAAAGCTTAATTTTAGTCTCATCTGACCAGAGTACCTTCTTCCATATGTTTGGGGAGTCTCCCACATGCCTTTTGGCGAACACCAAACATGGTTGCTTATTTTTTTCTGGACGCTCTTCCGTAAAGCCCAGCTCTGTGGAGTGTATGGTTTAAAGTGGTCCTATGGACAGATACTCCAATCTCCGCTGTGGAGCTTTGCAGCTCCTTCAGAGTTATCTTTGGTCTCATTGTTGCCTCTCTGATTAATGCCCTCCTTGCCTGGTCCGTGAGTTTTGGTGGGCGGCCCTCTTGGCAGGTTTGTTGTGGTGCCTTATTCTTTCCATTTTTTAATAATGGATTTAAATGTTGCTTCGTGTGGTGTTCAAAGGATTGGATATTTTTATACAACTCAACCCTGATCTGTACTTCTCCACAACTTTGTCCCTGACCTGTTTGGAGAGCTCCTTGGTCTTCAATGCCGCTTGCTTGGTGGTGCCCCTTGCTTATTGGTGTTGCAGACTCTGGGGCCTTTCAGAACAGGTGTAGTCGGAAGTTTACATTCAACCACTCCACACATTTCTTGTTAACAAACTATAGTTTTGTCAAGTTGATTATGACATCTACTTTGTGCATGACATGAGTAATTTTTCCAACAATTGTTTACAGACATATTATTTCACCTTATCACAATTCCAGTGGATCAAAAGTTTACATACACTAACTTGACTGTGCCTTTAAACAGCTTGGAACGTTTTCCAGAAGATTCTGTCATGGTTTTAGAAGCTTCAGATAGGCTAATTAACATAGTTTACATAATTTGAGTCAATTGGAGGTGTACCTGTGGATGTATTTCAATAACTACCTTCAAACTCAGTGCCTCTTTGCTTGACATCATGGGAAAATAAAAATAAATAAAAAATAAATAAAAAATGTACACCTCCACAAGCCTGGTCAATCCTTGGGAGCAATTTACAAATGCCTGAAGGTACCATGTTCATCTGTACAAACAAAACACCATGGGACCACGCAGCCGCCTTACCGCTCAGGAAGGAGGCGCGTTCTGTCTCCTAGAGATGAGCGTACTTTGGTGCAAAAAGTGCAAATCAATCCCAGAACAACAACAAAGGACCCTGTGAAGATGCTGGAGGAAACAGGTACAAAACTATCTATATCCCCAGTAAAACGAGTTCTATATCGACGTAACCTAAAATGACGGTTTGCAACTGCAACTACGGTTTGCAACTGCACATGGGGACAAAGATCATGCTTTTTTGAGAAATGTCCTCTGGTCTGATGAAACAAAAATAGAACTGTTGGGCCATAATGACCATTGTTATGTTTGGAGGAAAAAGGGGGAGGCTTGCAAGCCGAAGAACACCATCCCAACTGTGAAGCATGGCAGCATCATGTTGTGGGGGTGCTTTGCTGCAGGTGGGACTGGTGTATTTCACAAAATAGATGGTATCATGAGGCAGGAAAATGATGTGAATATATGGAAAAAAACATCTCAAGACATCAGTCAGGAAGTTAAAGCTTGGTTGCAAATGGGTCTTGCAAATGGACAATGACCCCAAGCATGCTTCCAAAGTTGTGGTAAAATGGCTTAAGAACAACAAAGTCTGACCTCAATCCTATAGACAATTTGTAGGCAGAACTGAAAAAACATGTGTGAGCATGGAGGTCTACAAACCTGACACAGTTACACCAGCTCTGTCAGGAGGAATGGGCCAAAATTCACCCAACTTATTGTGGGACGTTTGTGGAAGGCTACCCGAAACGTTTGAACCAAGTTAACGATTTAAAGGCAATGCTACCAAATACTAATTTACTGCATGTAAACCTCTGACCCACTGAGAATGTGATGAAAGAAATAAAAGCTGAAATAAATAATTCTCTCTCCAATTATTCTGACATTTCACATTCTTAACATAAAGTGGTGATCCTAACTGACCCAAGACAGGGTATTTCTACTAGGATTAAATATCAGGAATTGTGAAAAACTGAGATTAAATGTATTTGGCTAAGGTGTATGTAAACTTCTGACAGATCATGTGACACTTAGATTGCACACAGGTGGACTTGAACTAATTATGTGACTTCTGAAGGTAATTGGTTGCAACAGAACTTATTTAAGGGCTTCGTAGCAAAGTGGGCGAATACACATTCAAGTACCACTTTTTCATTTTTATTTTTTGAAACAAGGTATTTTTTTAAATTTCACTTCACCAATTTGGACTATTTTCTGTATATCCATTACATGCAATCCAAATAAACATCCATTTAAATTACAGGTTGTAATGCAACAAAATAGGAAAAATGCCAAGGGGGGTGAATACTTTTGCAAGGCATTGTAACAAACAGTATATCTTACTTGAGCTGGGTGGCCATGAATCCCTGTCTGTGGGGTTGGCTCTTCGTCCTGGTGACTTGTATGGACCCTACAAGAAGACAGAGTCACAGTTACTAGAAGAAATGCCAATTCAGCCAGTCACGATGTGCACACGATAAACACATGATTATGACATCAGGTGCAAAATATAACGCTAACAGCATACACACAGCACCCACCTCTGTGGTCTTCTGTGTGTATTGTTGTGTGTGTCCCTCTCTGTCCTGCTGCCTGCGGCGTGTGTCGAGTGTGTATAGGCGGTCCATGAGACTGGCCACCCCTTGCTCCAGTGTGTCCAGGGTGTGATGCTGAGGGTCGTGACCTGAGAAACCATCCCTCAGACTACGCAGGGCCTCCCTCACCAGCTGCAGTTCCTCTCCCTGCTAATACACACAAAATGACATAAAATACTAGAACTGGTGGCCAGGCCAATTTGAAGGTTGTTGATCATTTGGCTATGGCCTTTAACCTCCAGTAGGTCTCTAGCTCTAGAGACAGCAATAACGATGACATGAAACACACATTAAATTAATCACTCACTCCCTCCCACCCACACTCCCTCCCAGGAAATGTACATACAGTGCCTTTAGAATGTATTCAGACCCCTTGACTTTTCCAACATTTTGTTACGCTACAGCCTTATTCTAAATTTTCACCTCAATTTACACAGGGGGGGAAAAAATACATTTGTGCTAATATATAAAAAAATGAAATATAAGATTTACATAAGTATTCAGACCCTTTACTCAGTACTTTGTTAAAGCACCTTTGGCAGCGATTACAGCCTCGAGTCTTCCTGGGTATGACGCTACAAGCTTGGCACACCTGTATTTAGGGAGTTTCTCCCATTCTTCTCTGCAGATCCTCTCAAGCATTGTCAGGTTGGATGAGGAGCGTTGCTCCATAGTTATTTTCAGGTCTCTCCAGATATGTTCGATCGGGTCGTTGTCCTGTTGGGAGGTGAACCTTCGACCCAGTCTGAGGTCTTGAGCACTCTGGAGCAAGTTTTCATTAAGGATCTCTCTGTACTTTGCTCTGTTCATCTTTGCCTCGATCCTGCCTAGTCTCCCAGTCCCTGCCGCTGAAAAAACATCCCCACAGCATGATGCTGCCACCACCTTGCTTCACCATAGGGATGGTGCCAGGTTTCCTCCAGATGTGATGCTTGTCGTTCAGGCCAAAGAGTTCAATCTTGGTTTCATCAGAGCAGATAATCTTGTTTCTCATGGTCTGAGAGTCTTTGGGTTCCTTTTGGCAAACTCTGTCATGTGCCTTCTACTGAGGGGTGGCTTCCGTCTGGCCACTCTACCATGAAGGTCTGATTGGTGGAGTGCTGCAGAGATGGATGTCCTTCTGGAAGGTTCTCCCATCTCCACAGAGGAACTCTAGAGCTCTGTCAGAGTGACCATCAGGTTCCTGACCAAGGCCCTTCTCCCCCGATTGCTCAGTTTGGCCGGGCTGTCACTTCTAGTTAGTCTTGGTGGTTCCAAACTTCTTCCATTTAAGAATGACGGAGGCCACTGTGTTCTTGGGGACCTTCAATGCTGCAGAAAATTTTTGGTACCCTTCCCCAGATCTGTGCCTCGACACAACCCTGTCTCGGAGCTCTACGCACAATTCCTTCAATCTCGTAGCTTGGTTTTTGCTCTGACATGCTCTGTCAACTGTGGGACCTTATATAGACAGGTGTGTGCTTTCCAAAAACATTTTTTTTATTTGTAAAAATGTCTAAAAACCTGTTTTTGCTTTGTCATTGTGGGGTATGGTTTATAGAATCCTGAGGATTTAAAAAAAACTTAACAAAATGTGGAAAAAGTCAAGGGGTCTGAATACTTTACGAATGCACTGTAGGCGTTCATGACTCACAGCTGTGTGTTGGAAGGCCGGACCAGGGGGTGGGCTCACAGAGTTACTGTACCCACTCTTCTCACTCCTAGATGACTGAAGAAAAATAGATATAATAAATCTTACCAACTTTGCAAGCTACAACATATAGATGTCACTTACTGTAAGTGCAGTGGAAACAGTTTGATTATGGTACCATACCCTGTGGCTTCCTTCATTAGAGTTGTGCCGAGCATCATCCAGTTTCATTTGCTGTTGCTGAAGTAGTCTATCCTTTTTTCCAAGTTGCTGCTGGTTTTATAGACGTACCACTGAGATATCTGATACATTTCAACTACATAATCATATCCAAAATTGTTAAAGTTTGTTGAAATTGTGAAAATGCACTTAGTTCCTTATCTTACCTCATACTCATTGAGTAGTTTGTTCCGATCGCTCAACTTCCGTTTGAGCTCTGCCTACAAATATACAAAAATATACTTATATTTGTAACGTGGATGAACAAAACATTTTGTGAATATTTTAATACATAAATAGATAGAGCCATTGAATATAAAGGTCAAATATTAATTCTAAATGTCAACGTGTGTATTATCATATCATCTGACTCACGTTCTCCCCCTCCAGTTGCTCTTTGCCCATGCTGCACCTCAGTAGCTCCTGCTTCAGCTGCAGCACCGCAGCCTCCTGTACAGACATACGCTGCTGAAGAGCATCCTAATGAGGAAAGGCAGATCAAAGACAACGCTAGAGAGGCCGGCTTGCCTACCAAAGAGTAAGGACCCACATATGGATCATTATGAAGCCTAAAACAGAGCACACCACTCTTCTGTAAAGGAACACTGGAGGCTAAAAGGGGCTGCTTCTCTACACAATGCTGCCATGAGAACTGAATAAAAGCCAGTAATCCATGTATAAGTAATGATCCAAACAAACTTAAGAGGGTTTGACTGGCAGGTCTTACCTTAATAGCCTGAAGGTGGCGTGCCTCTTGCTTGTGCCTCAGAAGCTCCCTCTGAGAGGACAGAAAGACAGACAGACAGACTCAGAGACATTTCATTAGGAGGGGAAGGTCTGTGTTCTTATGGCAGCTCATCCACATTAAGCCCAATTACCACTGTACCTTCAGATCAAGAGCCTCCTCCATGCTTTGGTCCAGACGACTGCGGATTAGAACCTTCAAAGCGAGGGGATGAGCGGCATTATGTGAGAATAGAGAAATGTCAGAGCTTATAAGGAGACAGTGACCTGGCATGAAAGCAGTCTAAGCAGATAACATAGACTAATTCATGCTTCAACAGTATCTGCGTCTTCTCTGGACTCTAGAGTGACAATAAAAACATTATAGCATGCCGAGGTCTGACACCGTCACATCACAGTGAGTGGCTGAACATGCTGTATTATCTAGTGACTAAAGAGGATGGGGGCGGACACAGTACCAGCTGCTGCTCAGAGTTAGCTCTGCTATCCCCGAAGCCCAGGGAGACGTCCTGCTCGTCCTCAGGGAGAGAGCCGTGCAGCAGTAGAGCCTGGAGAGAGAAGAGAGGGATAGATACATACTGTACCTACTGTATACGTAACAAAGTCTATACACCCAGAATATATTTCACAGTATAAAAACACAGAGAGAAAGACAGCTACACACACACACACACACGGATGTACAACCTCACCTATACCACACGGCTGCCAACCTGAACTGGACAGTGAAAATAGAGCAAATGCTTGGCTTAGACATTGCAGGACCATTTTAAGCTCAGTTGGGCAGGGCGGGGTAGAGGTGGGGGGTGATTTTTATACCTGACATGATAGATTAGATTGTGCTGTTTTAGAGCAGTTAAATCCTGATACCAGATAAAGCTTGGATGATCACAATCTCATTGTAAACTTACCTTAGCTGGAGCCTTGGAGGGATACGTCTTAGACACACTAAACATGTTCCCATAAAGCTACACTGAACAAAAACATTAATGCAACATGTAAAGTGTTGGTCCCATGTTTCATGAACTGAAAACAAATATCCCAGAAATGTTCCATATTCACAAAAAACTTATTTCTCTCAAATGTTGTGCACAAATTTGTTTAGATCCCTGTTAATGAGCATTTCTCCTTTGCCAAGATAATTAATCCGCCTGACAGGTGTGGCATATCAAGAAGCTGATTAAACAGCATGATCATTACAAAGGTGCACCTTGTGCAGGGGACAATAAAAGGCCACTCTAAAATGTACAGTTTTGTCACACAACACAATGCCACAGATGTCTCAAGTTTGAGGGAGAGTACAATTGGCATGCTGACTGCAGGAATGTTCACCAGAGCTGTTGCCAGATAATTGAATGTTCATTTCTCTACCATAAGAGAATTTGGCAGTACGTCCAACCGGCCTCACAACCACAGACCGCATGTATGGCATCGTGTGGGCGAGCAGTTTGCTGATGCCTACATTGTAAACAGAGTGCCCCATGGTGGTGATGAGGTTATGGTATGGGCAGGCATAAGCTACAGACAACGAACACAACTGCATTTTATAGATGGCAAGTTTCTGCAGTTGTTCTTCATCAACTTCGTCCTGTAGCCATCGCCTGTATTGTGGGAGGCTTTATTGTCAACAAATCACTAGGGTACAGTAGATATATACAAATAAATGTGATATTGGCCTAATTGATTGTACAATGTTTAAACACATAATATGGTATTATGACTTCAGTTTGTGAGTGTGTGATATGGGGGTTAGAAATATTTTGACTTTATAAAGAAAACCTTTAATAAAACACTTCCATGTTGATCTGAGCCATTCCACTGGGCACACACTGGTTGAATCAACGTTGTTTCCACATAATTTCAATTCAATTACATTGAACTAACGTGGAATAGAGGTTAAATTGACGTCTGTGCCCAGTGGGTTACTGTTGGAAAACCACATTAGTGTCCGACTTTTGGCTGTCTCAGATGCACCTCCCCCAACTTCACTCCTCGACTTTCGTCTGCAGTCAGTTGCTTCAGCCTTACCACTCAAACGTGCCCAAAATCTGCAGTGCTGCTCGTGGTTTGTCATCTCGCTGAGTCTACCTTTAGATTATGAAGTCAATCTCAATATGATTCAGAAGCTTGAAAACTCCATTGGATTTTTGCCCCGCAAAAAACTATAACGGAACATAATTCATGATGTTTTTTTATTTTACTTTAAGTTTGTTTTGGAGTCTTAGACAATAGTTTCAGCATGGTTTTCCTTTTTCAAACAAGTTTGTTAATTATTTTATTTCAGTTTACTAATTTGTTTTTGTTTTGGTTTCAGTTTTGCATGCATGCATGTCTGAGTGCGTGTGTGTGTGTGTTTGTGTGAGTCCATGTGTGTGTGTGTGTTTGTTGTTGGTTACCTGCAGGCGGAACACCATCCTCCTGGCCTCCTGCATCTCCTTTTCCAGCTGCTCCTGGTGACACTCCAGCTGCTCCTCCCATGACCTCTCCTCCTCTGGCCCACCATGCCCTGTGGCAGGACACAGGCCGCAGAGAGACAACACCTCTTCTGGAGGGCACAGACAGACACGCGGACAGACGGAGACAGACAGACGGACAGACGGACGGATGGACGGACGGACGGATGGATGGATGGACAGACAGATGGATAGATGGACAGGCAGATGGATAGATGGACAGACAGATGGATAGATGGACAGACAGATGGATAGATGGACAGACAGATGGATAGATGGACAGACAGATGGATGGATGGACAGACAGATGGATAGATGGACAGACAGATGGATAGATGGACAGACGGACGGACGGACGGACGGATGGATGGATGGATGGACAGACAGATGGATAGATGGACAGACAGATGGATAGATGGACAGACAGATGGATAGATGGACAGACAGATGGATAGATGGACAGACAGATGGATAGATGGACAGACAGATGGATAGATGGACAGACAGATGGATAGATGGACAGACAGATGGATGGATGGATGGACAGACAGATGGATGGATGGACAGACAGATGGACAGACAGATGGATAGATGGACAGACAGATGGATAGATGGACAGACAGATGGATAATGGACAGAGACAGAAACAGAACGGGCATGATACAACATCCTTTTTGTAGCAGATTAATCAAATGGAAACGGATCTCAGCACGAGAAAATGGATGTGCAGCCAACCTGTATCAGATTTCCTTTCCGTCAACTCTGATTTGTTATCCCCAGGCTCGGCATGGTCTTCAGATTGAGCTGAGATAAATGCTTCTTTAGGAGTGTCTGTGGACTGAGCGATGATGTACTCTTCTTTAGGGGAGTGTGCAGGGCTGGCTGAACTGAGGCTGCAACAGATGGTGCGAAAAGACAGGAATAAGGAATGAGTTTGTTTGCTGCGGAGCCAAATAAAAAGAAACAGTAAATAAATATAAAAGGAAGACATTATTCTTCTTGAAATTACATACATATACTGTACATAAATGCCATCTGGACTAAGCAATATTTCAACTGAATGATACACTGTGAACATACACTCCCTCCATATTTATTTGGACAGTGAAGCTAAAACTTTAAATTTAGCTCTATACTCCAGCATTTTGAACTTGAGATCAAGTATTTCATATGCAACTGACAGTATGTATGAAAATACATTCAAATAAGAGGTGACATTCTGTACAGTGGCCTAATATTAAACATTTGATATCAAATCCAAAATGCTGGAATATAGAGCCAAACTAAACGTTTTAGCTTCACTGTCCAAATAAATATGGAGGGAGTGAAAGTAAACACAGAGATGGACTTTGTTTGTTCATTCATTCATTCAACTTGATTGACACAAACATAAGTGACTGTTTGTATAAAGTTTTACTTAAGTTAGAATACACTTTACAGGCAACAGCAGACACATGGGACACATTGAGTCACAATTATTTCAAAAAGTAAAATAGGGGCAGGATTTAGAAACAAGCTGTTTTAGTGTTTTGGGGATGAACACATTCTTAGGATCAGTTTTTCCTCAGGGGACGTCAGTTCAAAACTAACAATGATTTCAATGTCTCTGAGAGGATTATTTCCTCTTTCAGCATGTATTGAGTCTGTTATATACTGAGTCTGTAAGGTTCTGGGTCTGTTATATAGTCATTCTCTTAGGTACTGAGTTTGTTAGGTACTGGGTCTGTTAGGTACTGGGTCTGTTAGGTACGGAGTCTGTTAGATACTGGGTCTGTTATATAGTCATTCTCTTAGGTACTGAGTTTGTTAGGTACTGGGTCTGTTAGGTTCTGGGTCTGTTAGGTACGGAGTCTGTTAGATACTGGGTCTGTTATATAGTCATTCTCTTAGGTACTGAGTTTGTTAGGTACTGGGTCTGTTAGGTTCTGGGTCTGTTAGGTACTGAGTCTGTTAGGTACTGGGTCTGTTATATAGTCATTCTCTTAGGTACTGAGTTTGTTAGGTACTGGATCTGTTAGGTTCTGGGTCTGTTAGGTACTGAGTCTGTTAGGTACTGGGTCTGTTATATAGTCAGTCTGTTAGGTACTGGGTCTGTTATGTACTGAGTTTGTTAGGTACTGGATCTGTTATAAAGTCTGTCTGTTAGGTACTGGGTCTGTTATGTACTGAGTCTGTTACGTACTGTGTATGTTATGTAGTCAGTCTGTTAGGTACTGGGTCTGTTATGTAGTCAGTCTGTATGTTATGATGAGGTCTAGGCCTCTTGTCATGTTCCCTCTTCTGTGTTTTCTAGAAATGGGATCATGTGTACTATGACCCCAGGCATTGGAAATGGCTCTCAGATGGGGGATTCCAAGATCCGTTTCTTAGTATCTGTGGGAAAACAACCATGCTTCTGTCTGTGTTATAAAGTCATTTGCCAGACAAGGGATAAACTACACCCCTATTCAGGGCAGTATGTCTGTTTAATGAATTTGAAATATGTATTTCAATGACTTTTTTTGCGTATGTTGTCATTTGTATTTTTTTTTACCCTTCACATTAGCATTTTGGTCATTTAGCTTCTACAGTAACTTACAGTCAGTGCATTCAACTAATGTAGAAAGAGGTAAACAAGCACATTAGCACAGTGATAGCAAGTAAGACACTTTTACCATTACTGAAAATGTTGTTGAGGTTAAGGAGGTACTTGCAAATGTATTTTGTATTTTGAATATTCAAGATACAATACTTGTATTTTAAATCAATGCTTTGCAAAAGTATTATGTATTTTATTTTAATACCTTGGTCTTCATGGTATTTTGTAATTGTATTTTGTCATGTTTGCCCATCTCTGCCACTTTTCAACATAAGACCCTTGGGCATAACATGTTGAAAAGGGGAGAGAGACTATGTTTGAACCTTTCTGCAAGATTGGTGGATGATGATGGATTGCATTTATGTATCCATATGTTACTTGGTGTGAAGAGGAATGTTGACATGAGTAATTAGACTCACATTACAGCCTGTGTGTGAGATGAACATCTGGTTTAATGTAGTGTTAGGATGGCATCTGTCTTTTTGCATTTAAAAAAACAACATTGCATGACTAAATTTGAGAGCTGCGACCGTATAACTGCCCTGGCTTGATCTCTCCCTTTTGCAAACCATGTAATTAGATGGACTTGGGGTTGCTATAGGGAAAGAATACTACACATTGTTTTTACTTTAACGCCAATTCCACGATAAAAGAGAAATGCTGAGAATTAGATTTTTCACTTAAAAATGTATGTAAAAAAAAAAAAAGATTGTCAAATTAAACAAACTGTACAACTAGGTTTGTTAGTGTTAGTGAATGATTAAAGGGTAGATAAACGTAAATGATATGGTAACAGAGTGATCGTGAGGTAACAGAGTGATGTTCAGTGGACATTGTTAAAAGTAGTCCTTGTGCATATAGTTATGTGGTTTGTTTTACTTTGCAATCACTGGTTTTTGTTTGACATACATTTTAAAGTGAAAAATCGGAGTCTCGGCATCACTCTGTTACCATGGAATTGACGTTTATCCACCCTTTATCCATTCACTAACACTGTGAACAGAGGGAGATGTATGGGGGTTAATTGGGCCACAGGTGGGTCTGTCTGTATGTGCTCTCTTACTGTGCCTCAGCTATAAATGATTAATACTGTATGTGGAGGCAGGTACCATATAATGCTTGCTTAGATCGATATGTAATTGAGTTGGTAGGGATGTATAGTAGATACAGTATGATGACATGAATAGAATTGTGAGAATTATGTTATATACAGTGCATTCGGGAAAGTATTCAGACTCCTTGACTTTTTCCACATTTTGTAACGTTACAGCCTTATTCTAAAATTGATTAAATTGTTTTTTCCCCTCATAAATCTACACACAATACCCCATAATGTCAAAGCAAAACAGGTTTTTAGACACATTTACATAAGTATTCAGACCCTTTATTCAGTACGTTGTTGAAGCACCCTTGGCAGCAATTACAGCCTCGAGTCTTCTTGGGTATGACACTACAAGCTTGGCAAACCTGTATTTTTTGCAGATCCTCTCAAGCTCTGTCAGGTCCTTGCTGCTGAAAAACATCCCCACAGCAAGATGCTGCCACAACCATGCTTCACCATAGGGATGGTTTTTATTTTATTTTATTTGTTTAACCTTTATTTATTTAGGCAGGTAGCACCACAACATGACAACAACATGGTAGCAACACAAAAATGGGAGCAGCTCAAGCATGGTGCAAACATTATTGGGCACAGACAACAGCACAAAGGGCAATAATGTAGAGACAACAATACATCACGCGAAGCAGCCACAATTGTCAGTAAGAGTGTCCATGATTGAGTCTTTGAATGAAGAGACAGATATAAAACTGTCCAATTTGTGTGTTTGTTGGGGCTCGTTCCAGTCGCTAGCTGCAGCGAACTGAAAGAGGAGCGACCCAGGGCGAACCAGTGCTTTGGGGACCTTGAACAGAATGTGACTGGGTGTTGTATGTGGATGATGAGGGCTGCAGTAGGTATCTCAGATAGGGAGGAGTAAGGCCTAAGAGGGTTTTATAAATAATCATCAACCAGTGGGTCTTGCGACGGGTATACAGTTGACCAGTTTACAGAGGAGTATAGAGTGCCGTGATGTGTCCTATGAGGAGCATTGGTGGCAAATCTGATGGCTGAATGGTAACATCTAGGTATTGGCCAGGTGATAAGGCCAGGTTTCCAGGTTTCCTCCAGACGTGACGCTTGGCATTCAGCGAAAGAGTTCAATCTTGGTTTCATCAGAGCATAGAATCTTGTTTCTCATGTTCTGAGAGTCCTTCAGGTGCCTTTTAGCAAACTACAAGCGGGCCGTCATGTGCCTTTTACTGAGGAGTGGCTTCCGTCTGGCCACTCTACCATAGAGACCTGATTGGTGGAGTGCTGCAGAGATGGTTGTCCTTCTGGAAGGTTCTTCCATCTCCACAGAGGAACTCTAGAGCTCCGTCAGAGTGACCATCAGGTTCCTGACCAAGGCCCTTCTCCCCCAATTGCTCAGTTTGGCAGGGCGGCCAGCTCTAGGAGGAGTCTTGGTGGTTCCAAACTTCTTCCATTTAAGACTGATGGCGGCCACTGTGTTCTTGGGGACCTTCAATGCTGCAGACATTTGGTACCCTTCCCCAGATCTGTGCCTCGACACAATCCTGTCTCTGAGCTCTACGGACAATTCCTTCAACCTCATGGCATGGTTTTTGCTCTGACATGCACTGTCAAATGTGGGACCTTATATAGACAGGTGTGTGCCTTTCCAAATCATGTCCAATCCATTGACTTAACCACAGGTGGACTCCAATCAAGTTGTAGAATCATCTCAAAGATGATCAATGGAAACAGGATGCACCTGAGCTCAATTTTTAGTCTCATAGCAAAGACTCTGAAAACTTACTGTATGTGAATAAGGTATTTCTGTTTTTATTTTATTTTATTTTTTGCTAACATTTCTAAAACCCTGTTTTCGCTTTGTCAGTATGGGATATTGTGTGTAGAATGATGAGGAAAATGTTTTATTTAATCCATTTTAGAATAAGGCTGTAATGTAACATTTTTGGGAAAAGTGAAGGGGTCTGAATACTTTCCGAATGCACTGTACCATCATACTCAGGAAGTTTGGAAAATGTTCTGTCATAAGGGGCCTACTTTGATGATTCTACTGAGCTACAGAGAAACAAGGACAGCCGGTTTCATCTTATCTGATTCTACTGAAGTGATTATCCCTAAGTACTCCACTGCAACTCATTTCAAATCATCTTGGAATAAGAACTGCAGGCAAAGACGTATGAAGTACATGCCAACCAATGTTCTGTATAAACCACTCTTATCGCGGCACCGCCCTTCCTTTGCCCTGGGTGCAGTTTGTTATAGCTACATGTGGTAATTTCTGTGGATTTCCCTTAAAGGATGTACCCTGCTGATCTGTTGTGCCAACTGAAACAACAACATACAGTAGAGATACCAAAATTAGCCACTGAGATTAGCAAGAGATGAGCTTCACTTCAGCATATCTGGTCTTTGCATGTCTTTTGTAATCCCTTTATTTTATATTATTTAACCTTTATTTAACCAGGAAGGGCTCATTGAGATTAAAATATATTTTTCAAGAGCACCCTGGCCAAGATAGGCAGCACCAAGTCATTACAAAAAAAATCACAGACAGACAACATGAAAAACTACAAGTAATCTAGTAAAAACCATTGAATACACAAGAGTATGAAACAGCAAATTAAAAACATTGACAGGTCAGGGAATCAGCCCCAAAATCCTTCATCAGTGATTTAAAAACACCAATCGGGACAAGTTCTTCCAGTTTAAAAGTATTTTGTGAGGTGTTCCAAGACGATGGCGCAGAGTACAAAAAAGCCCTTTTACCAAATTCAGTTCGGACATTTGGAACAGTTAGCAAGATAAAGTCCAGCGAACGAAGAGAGTACCCACCACATTTCTGAACAATAAAAATGCACAAATAAAAAGGTAGTAAACCCAAAATGGCTTTGTAAATAAAAGTATACCAGTGGCTGAGCCTACGAGTGACTAGAGAAGGCCAGCCAACCCTGGTATACAAAGTGCAGTGGTGCGTAAGGGTTTTGCAATTTAAAATAAATCTCAAAGTGCCATGGTAAAGGGTGTCAATTGATCTCAAACACTGAGCGGAAGCATTCATATACACTGCTCAAAAAAATAAAGGGAACACTTAAACAACACAATGTAACTCCAAGTCAATCACACTTCTGTGAAATCAAACTGTCCACTTAAGAAGCAACACTGATTGACAATAAATTCCACATGCAGTTGTGCAAATGGAATAGACAACAGGTGGAAATTATAGGCATTTAGCAAGACACCACCAATAAAGGAGTTGTTCTGCAGGTGGGGACCACAGACCACTTCTCAGTTCCTATGCTTCCTGGCTGATGTTTTGGTCACTTTTGAATGCTTGCGGTGCTTTCACTCTAGTGGTAGCATGAGACGGAGTCTACAACCCACACAAGTGGCTCAGGTAGTGCAGCTCATCCAGGATGGCACATCAATGCGAGATGTGGCAAGAAGGTTTGCTGTGTCTGTCAGCGTAGTGTCCAGAGCATGGAGGCGCTACCAGGAGACAGGCCAGTACATCAGGAGACGTGGAGGAGGCCGTAGGAGGGCAACAACCCAGCAGCAGGACCGCTACCTCTGCCTTTGTGCAAGGAGGAGCAGGAGGAGCACTGCCAGAGCCCTGCAAAATGACCTCTAGCAGGCCACAAATGTGCATGTGTCTGCTCAAACGGTCAGGAACAGACTCCATGAGGGTGGTATGACGTCCACAGGTGGGGGTTGTGCTTACAGCCCAACACCGTGCAGGACGTTTGGCATTTGCCAGAGAACACCAAGATTGGCAAATTTGCCACTGGCGCCCTGTGCTCTTCACAGATGAAAGCAGGTTCACACTGAGCACATGTGACACACGTGACAGTCTGGAGACGCCATGGAGAACATTCTGCTGCCTGCAACATCCTCCAGCATAACCGGTTTGGCGGTGGGTCTGTCATGGTGTGGGGTGGCATTTCTTTGGGGGGGGGCACACAGCCCTCCATGTGCTCGCCAGAGGTAGCCTGACTGCCATTAGGTACCGAGATGAGATCCTCAGACCCCTTGTGAGACCATATGCTGGTGTGGTTGGCCCTGGGTTCCTCCTAATGCAAGACAATGCGAGACCTCATGTGGCTGGAGTGTGTCAGCAGTTCCTGCAAGAGGAAGGCATTGATGCTATGGATTGGCCCGCCCGTTCCCCAGACCTGAATCCAATTGAGCACATCTGGGACATCATGTCTCGCTCCATCCACCAATGCCACGATGCACAACAGACTGTCCAGGAGTTGGCGGATGCTATAGTCCAGGTCTGGGAGAAGATCCCTCAGGAGACCATCCGCCACCTCATCAGGAGCATGCCCAGGCGTTGTATGGAGGTCATACAGGCACGTGGAGGCCACACACACTACTGAGCCTCATTTGGACTTGTTTTAAGGACATTACATAAAAGTTGGATCAGCCTGTAGTGTGGTTTTCCACTTTAATTTTGAGTGTGACTCCAAATCCAGACCTCCATGGGTTGATAAAATTGATTTCCATTGATATTTTTTGTGTGGTTTTGTTGTCAGCACATTCAACTATGTAAAGAAAAAAGTATTTAATAAGAATATTTCATTCATTCAGATCTAGGATGTGTTATTTTAGTGTTCCCTTTATTTTTTGAGCAGTGTATAAAATATCCCCATATAGCTGAAGTCGGAAGTTTACATACACTTAGGTTGGAGTCATTAAAACATTTTTTTTTTCAACCAATCCACAAATTTCTGGTTAACAAACTATAGTTTTGGAAAGTCGGTTAGGACGTTACTTTGTGTATGACACAAGTCATTTTTCCAACAATTGTTGACTGAGAGATTATTTCACTTATAATTCACTTTATCACAATTCCAGTGTGTCAGAAGTTTACACACACTAAGTTGCCTGTGCCTTCAAACAGCTTGGAAAATTCCAGAAAATTATGTCATGGCTTTAGAAGCTTCTGATAGGCTAATTGACATATGGGAAATCATGGGAAAATCAAAGAAAATGCCTGAAGGTACCACGTTCATCTGTACAAACAATAGTACGCAAGTATAAACACCATGGGACCATGCAGTCGTCATTTCGCTTAGGAAGGAGACGCATTCTGTCTCCTAAAGATGAACATACTTTAGTGTGAAAAGTGCAAATCAATCCCAGAACAACAGCAAAGGACCTTGTGAAGATGCTGGAGAAAACAGGTACAAAAGTATATCCACAGTAAAACGAGTCCTATATCAACATAACCTGAAAGGCCGCTCAGCAAGGAAGAAACCACTGCTCCAAAACCGCCATTAAAAAGTCAGACTACGGTTTGCAACTGCACATGGGGGAAAAGATCATACTTTTTGGAGAAATGTCCTCTGGTCTGATGAAACAAAAATAGAACTGGCCATAATGACCATCGTTGTGTTTAGAGGAAAAAGGGGGAGGCTTGCAAGCCAAAGAACACCATCCCAACTGTGATGCACAGTGGTGGCAGCATCATGTTGTGGGGGTGCTTTGCTGCAGGAGGGACTGGTGCACTTCACAAAATAGATGGCATCATGAGGAGAGAAAATTATGTGGATATATTGAAGCAACATTAAGACATCAGTCAGGAAGTTAAAGCTTGGTCACAAATGGGTCTTCCAAATGGACAATGACCCCAAGCATACTTCCAAAGTTGTGGCAAAATGGCTTAAGGACAACAAAGTCAAGGTATTGTTGTGGACTTCACAAAGACCTGACCTCCGTCCCATAGAACATTTGTGGGCAGAACTGAAAAAGTGTGTGTGAGCAAGGAGTACAATCCTGACCCAGTTACACCAGCTCTGTCAGGAGGAATGGGCCAAATGTCACCCAACTTATTGTGGGAAGCTTGTGGAAGGCTACCCGAAATGTTTGACCCAAGTTAAACAATTTAAAGGCAATGCTACCAAATACTAATTGAGTGTATGTAAACAGACCCACTGGGAATGTATTGAAATAAATAAAAGTTTAAATAAATAAATCTCTCTCCTATTATTCTGACATTTCGCATTCTTAAAATAAATTGGTCATCCTAACTGACGGAAAACAGGGAATTTTTACTAGAATTAAATGTCAGGAATTGTGAAAAACTGAGTTTAAATGTATTTGGCTAAGGTGTATGTGAACTTCCGACTTCAACTGTATAAAATATAGTAAATCCTCTTCAAATAATAAATTGTTTTTACCTCATATCTTTCTTCAATGTAACTGAATTGCTTTATATTTTCAATGTTATCTCTGAAAGAGGATCACTTACACACATTCAAGACCTGAGGCCTAGTTTTACAGTATAATGTCATTTGTTTGTTTACTGTCAATTTATTTTGGGTTAGAAATAAAACCTCCACTATGGTGGGCAAATATTAAACAGAAATTATCCTAATCTCTGGAACTAAATACTATATAACACTAAAACACAATTTGAGATTGGACATGCTCATATACAGTGTGATGCTAATCAGTCTGATCAAAGTAAATCTGAGATGTGAGCCAATCTGCAAATGGAAATCACAGCAATGCCAAACACTGTAGTTAGCTGTTGCTAGGCAATGTCACACATCCAGCTCACATAGACTTCCAGACAAACACCTACACGGACGCACAGTACCCATACCAAAGAAACACACACCCACACCTACATTCAGACAATAGCCGACAGCCCAGCCCTAAAATGATGTGAACTACTCAATTTCTACAAGGTATCATACTATGATTACTTTCTCCAACACGTGTAATATATATCTATATTGTATGAACATAAGATAATATTGATTAGACAAAGAAATGGCATCTCCTTCTAAATGACATAGTGCTTGCATTGTATCGAGGTGTCATAACCACTCCCGTCACTGTTAAGGTAGCAACATGTAAAGACAATGAACAAACACTGCATTTCTATAACCACTGATTGTAACAATGAGAGGGAGCGAGACAGTGTTATGTAAAAAAAGAGATATTGCAAATAATTTGTCAAATCCAACTCTTACCATTTCATCTGTTTGGCTCCCATGCTGGTTTGTTGCACTCTTAACCTCCCATTCAGCCTCTGCCCTGCATGTGGGTGATGCTTCCCTAGTCAGTCAGAAACATAGCCCCAAAACAGACCCAGCAGCAGGGGTGGGAGCAGCACTGCCAACACTAAACCAGCGGACTGAGCCTCCACGTCACACACACTACTGTGTTCAATCTGCAATAACAGCTAACAGTGTGTTCAAACCTTCTCCAGCATATTCCTTACATACAGCTAGAAATCCTAACCAACAGCTCTGGACTCTTCTCTAAATCACTCCCTGGAAGAACCCAATGGAAATCCTGGCTCAATCCCCCCAGCCCCTGGCAGAAGGGAGAGGATTGGTGTTCAGGCTCACCAGCGGCTGCCTAGTTTTTCAGAACACACTCCCCCTGTGGCTGAGCTCACCAGCTCCCATTCACAAACACAATGTTTGTGTTCTTTCTAGAGGAGAATTCCTGCAGCTCTCCTCCTCCATATATTTTCTCCCTTGCTTTCTCTCTCCCTCAGCCTATATCTCCCTCCCTCCTCACAGTCTTTCTCGTGTTCAGCCGCACAGGCTTTTTTCTCTGTCCCTTGTTCTTTCAGTGAGCAGCAGGGCTGTCAGACATAGCTCTAGCTGAGTGTTTACCCTCCCCCTCCCACTCTCTCTTTCTTACCTCCCCCTCCCACACTCTTCCCCTCTCACTAGAGGAGGAGGGGGCCTGTATGTTCTGCTAGCTGAAATGGGGCATATCTCCTTTACATTGGTCTGCTAAGCTACAGTATATTCTAGGCTAACACTGTGTGGTATGTGGTTTCCAACTGAGCCATTTTTGGCTGACACAAAATCACAGGTTTGTATGAAGCCACGTCAAACAAGTTGAAGCATGTGTGAGTAATGATATATTATCTCAATCAATAACTTGAACAACCAGGTCGAGGACACTGGGCCATATAATGCTTAAGCATTGATAATAATAGTATTTTAAAGCTATAATGATAGCATGTCACATCAACTCTATGATTTGAATAAATAAGCATTTGTTTTCTATTAGATCAAATACTTACAACCTGAGTTTAAAGACATTTATTTTATGTCTGAATTTTTGGATTGGAGAAAGATAGGGCACTTGCACAACACCGTATTATCAGCCTGACCAAAACTGTGGGAAACTAGGATCATCTTGGTTTGAATAAGGGAGGCAATGAAGACAAAAGGCTTTGTGTGACATGGAATGCTAATGATATGTATTGACTCTTTTGGGCCATAGCAGTAGCAGCAGGCAGAGTACAGCGGAAAGGGATCGAGGTGTTCTTGTAACGAAAACTAAGTATCATATTTTCTACATGCCTTGTAAACAACAGTTGTAGACGAACAGTGAAATGCTTACTTATGCGTCCTTCTCCAACAATGCAGAGTTAAGATAAAGATAAAAAATTAAATACAAAATGTAAATATTGACAAGAGGAAAAAATACACAGTCAATAATGAAAAATAACATGGTTATATACAGGGAGTACCAGTACCGAATCTATGTGCAGGGGTACAAGGTAATTGAGGTAGCTATGTACATATATGTAGGGATAAAGTTACTAGGGAACAGGATAGACAATAGACAGTAGCAGAAGCATACGTGGTGAGTGTGAAAGTGTGTGAGAGTGTGTGTGTTTGTGGCAACAGTAGGCATAAGGTGCATATCATGTGTGTCTGGGCAGATGCAGTGGTGTGTGTGTGTGTGTGTGTGTGTGTGTGTGTGTGTGTGTGTGTGTGTGTGTGTGTGTGTGTGTGTGTGTGTGTGTGTGTGTGTGTTGGGATGTCAGTGTCAGTATGTGTGAGTGTGTGGGTGGAGTCTAGTGTGTGTGTTCATAGAGTCAGTGCCAGAGAGTTAGTGCAGAAAAGGGTCAATGCAGGTAGTCCAGGTAGCCATTTGATTAGCTATTTAGCAGTCTTGTTTAGCAGGCTTATGGCTTGGGGGTAGAAGCTGTTCAGGGTCCTGTTGGTTCCAGGCTTGGTGCACTGGTACTGCTTGCCATACGATAGCAGAGAGAACAGTCTATGGCTGAGGTGGCTGGAACCTTTGACACTTTTTTGTGTCTTCGTCTGACACCGCCTGGTATAGAGGTCCTGAATTGCAGGGAGCTCGGCCCGAGTGATGTACTGGGCCGTATTAATCACAGTCTGTAGTGCCTGCGGTCGGGTACCTTGCAGTTGCCATACCAAGCGGTGATGCAGCCAGTCAAGATGCTCTCAATGGTGCAGCTATATAACTTTTTGAGGATTTGAGGGCATCCCTTGACAAAACTTGCTGTTGTTGTTATATAACCCATACCTTGCTACCACCCTAAGCATCAGTTAACAATAAACAGTTTCTCAAACACAGCTCATTGCTATCTGTTTTATATTGTGTACATAACAATATGAAAGGTGTATCACACTTCTATATACAACATTAGTACAACAGTTCACAATGCAAAAGACTGAGGACATTCTCTCAATGCTGCTTAGCGCCTACTCTGAAATGTTACTGATGGGCCTTCTGTGTCGTTGTGTGTCAAACCATCTGTGCTCATTAGGAAGTATGTTATTGTTAGAAATACAGTCAATCATAATAGGCTACATAACCTACTACAGGTAATCATTGCATTTTATCCAGATGATATCAGCCAAAAAGACCTAGGTCTGATTAATAGAGTGGATTGTGGCTAGTGAGATGCCATGTAGCTTGGCCTTTTAGAGCCATTTCCAAGTGAGAACAACTGGCTCAATGAGTGAATTTGTGCAGTATTTCAATCACCACATCCAACCACCTCTTGGGGCCCTCTACCAATTTTCTACTTGGACACCAATGATTGACAGACACATGGCCAATCAGCGTCCAAATTGCCATGTGACGTAACAAGCCCCACATAGGCGGGATTATGCAGCAGGATATTACGCATGTGGTTCATCTGCTACACGCCACAGACAGGGAAGTCAGCTGTTTGTGTGGTTTTAATCGTAAACGTTAAAGATCGAACGGTAATTCTGGTTAATACATATTCAATCAAGTTTAGAATTAGCGATATACGATTCATATCTTGAGTTTATTTATTATCTAGCAAAGCTTTTGTTGATAAAAGTACCCGTTAGTTAACGCTAGCCAGTTGTAGCTAGGTTGTTGTGATAGTAGGAAGTACGCAAAATACACACTTACAGTTGTAGACAGCTGGTTAGCAACACGTTTAGCTAGATAGCTGACTTGTCACGGACTGTTTTGTGCAACCCAATACAATTGAATGCAGCGCCGGTGTATACAAATACACCCGCCTTGCTAAAAGCACCTGGCTAGCTAGCTAGCATCCACAACTTCTCCAATGCACCTGACCTGTTTGCAGTGTGATCCCAGCATGTTGCTGCCCATGTAATTCACAGTGTTGTGTGTACAGTACCTTATACTTTTTCTCTACTTGAAGGTGTCATCATGTCCAGGGTGCCGATGGGCAAGGTGTTGCTGCGAAATGTTATTCGTCACACAGATGCCCACAACAAGGTGTGAGTGGGGGAGTTAACTAATCTGTGTGTGTGGCTTTGCCCTCTCCTGTGTACTCTCCTGATGATAGATGTTGTCTGTTTCAGATCCAAGAGGAGTCAGAAATGTGGAAGTTGAGGTGGATGGAGAAGGGTCCGTCCACCAGCCACAGACCGATGCCACCATCTTCAAATCCATCCAGGTCCGCTAACTGTTCCAGCATTGAAGTAGTGTAGACTGATACATCAGCCGGTGATGGCAAGCTAACACTATGTACCGTCTGAGACTTATTTGGAGAATGTAAAACCATATAAACACGTGCACGTAAAACCATATAAACACGTGCACGAGCCCGGCTAATATGCATGCATATGCATAGGTGATAGAAGTCTGAACGCACTTAAGTTACTATCACTTTGACAAGTTGGTTTAATAATACTTACCTGTGGATATAGGTTATTGTCTCAGATTTTAGCTGCATAAGGACCAACCACCCAGACATCCGGTAGAATTAAGTTCAAATGTAATTTTATTCAGCATTCTGGCTTGCAGAGGTCCAGAGAGGAACCTTTCCAAAAATGACATTGTCTCAGACGGTACATAGCGTTAGTGTTAGCCTGATACATCAGCAGGTGATAGCTAGCTATTTTAAGCTGCATCCTGATTCACCACCCTTTTCCCAAAGTGTGCACTTGCACACTTTCAGGCCTGGATTTCAAAGCATTGTATTTGTGTAAATATTGGTTGGAGGCAGTTTCCACCGTTGTTAGATCCATGACGGGAATTGTGCAAGTGTACATTTTGAGAGTAGGGTGGAGAATCAGGATGCAGCCTTGCAATAGTTTATAAGTGTGTTAAATGGAACAGGTTGATAGACATCAGAATTAGAGTTCACTATTACTCAGGAGTCACATGCACTGTGATCGCGTGGAGGATGGGTCTGTAGATAGACTGGGAGACCGGCTGCGGAGAAGAGAACGCAGCTCTGGCCAGGACGAGAGGGAGGCACGCTACTGGACCAAAGAACTCTATGACTTCGAAGCCAATGATCCAGACAGGTGCATACCTTTTCTATCTACAACTCTGTAGAAATATAGTCTCGTGAGTTTGTCGACGACATACTATGAAAGGTGGATCTCATTGGTAATGTGCATGTTTCCTCTACAGATGGGGACACAGCGGTTTTAAGGAGCTATACCCAGAGGAGTTTAAAAGTGACTGGTATGACATGAACTGCATTAACATGAAATACCATGTCTCATAACAGTAGTAGCTGTAGTGAAGATCTCACTATTTGCTTCGATACAAGAAATGTTGCATTTTATAATGCCTGATTTGTCTTTTCAGGGAAAGAGACCGTGGGGATGATCAGAATGGGCATTGCGGAAAGAAAAAGACAGCCAAATCAAAACATCTGAAGAAGTCCTCCAAGAAGAAAAAGAAGAAGAAGAAGAAAGAGGAAAATAGGACGGGTGAGTCAGATGGTGAGTCCAGCAGCGACAGTGTCAAACAGAAGAGGAAAAGCAACAAGAGCAAACATAAGAGGAAAAAGAGTGAGAGAGAGGAGGAGAGCAGTTCAGAGGAGAGAGGGAGAAGGAGGAAACGACACATGGACTCCCACAGAGACTCAGGACCAGAGTCACACAAGAAGAGGAAAAACTGGAAAGCAGGAGCGGACAAATCAGAGGACAGTTCTGAGGATTGAACCTTTTTCCATTGGCAGCCAGTAACCTGTAACTTCATACTGCTCCCTTTCAGTTGCCTGTCTCAAAGCTTTCAGTTACACCCCACTTCCACTTGAGTTCAATGTTTCCCACTAGATTTCTTGTGAACATGGCCATCACCATAGCTAGATAAGTTTGTGATTTATCCAATGACAAGACAACTGAGGAATTGGCTAAAGTACAAATACAACTTTTGAACAGACCTACTGGCAGGGGAAAGCATATTGTTCTTCGCTTTACACCTTTCCTCTGCAATACTCTTTTGTGTTGTACTTCTTTCTGTGTACTGCTGAGCACAAACCTGTGTTCTCCTCCCTTTGGGCATTCTTCACAGTAATACCTCACCTCTTCTGTTACTGGTTCTGCTCCGGCTGCAGTGCTCAGATAGTGAGCTGACACTGCACAAATATGGACTCAGAAAAGCCACCTCATGACAAGCTGACTGTAGAGCCATGTCTCATAGTTAGTGTCCAGGCTTTACTTTAGCTGTTATATTATGGAAAATTTTCATTTTATGCAGATTTCCCGACCAATTATGACAATCTCTTCTGCTTTTTTTTATTCAGTATTTATTTTTTTAAACTTTTGTAATTTATGGTAGTCAGGATTTCATGGAATGTCAGGACAACATTGAAAATAAAATGCATATTTGTTTGTAAAAATGTACTCTGGTTATCACACCACACATTTAGACATATCACATATCTCATGTATGCTTTTGAATACAGGATATCTACATGACTATCATTCACTATTCTCAGTAGGCCTATAGCCGTTCTATTCCATGACCATGTATATTACTCTTTATGCATCCAATTCTACATTAAATATTGCTTCCATATGGCCCTTTGGTTGAATCCTTCATGTGTACCATGTACAATGGAACATTGTGTTAATGGTGTACTGTTTCCCTCTAGTGTTCAGTTTCTACAGTACTCACTGTAGATGCAATGTGCAAGAAAATGGAATAGATTAACACTGAATGACAATGTCTATATTTCTATATAAACTCTTTTAATAAGAGACCTGCTGAAAAAGGTGCTATTGTCTAAACCAGGTTTGAGTTTCATTCAACGTAGAGAGCAGGCCACTGCTAGAAAGCTAGAAAGTATCTTTTCAATTTCATTCCTTTCTAGTCATCACTGTACAAGGTTAATTTATTATTTAGTGAAAGGGCTAGAAGGCCTACAGTATCTACTATCCTAATGTTATCTATGGTCTGTTGTCTTCACCTGGTGGCTCAATCAGTGTAGTACACCCTGAGGATTTATTTACTCATGGCTTCTTTTTCAGAATAAAGAATTTATTTGCGACAAAACAATACTTTTTCCGACCTGATGTTTGTATACTTTGACAACAGCTTCCTTTGAGACCATTGAAGTCTCCCACATATGTTTGTCTCAACAGGCACAAGATATATCTTAATATATATTTCATATATGATGAGATATGCCTTAATGCATATAGGACTTCTCACTGATCCATGCGCAAGCAGCTTTCATGACATTGATGAAAGGATCCAGGATCACCATAAGAAAAGGACACAGTGCACAACCGGTACAGTTAACCCACACAAAAAATTTAATACCCTCTCATGAGGGATAAGTGGTCCAAACCTTGTCATACTAAATAGGGAGAAGTGTGATGACACAGGTTTTTAATGTAAGAACTTGTGGCCAACACTCAAATGCTCAGTAAAAAGTTGTGACATATGACTTACTTACATAGTACACATACACCAATGTTTTTAATATACTTCTATATGTATTTTTAGTTAACTTTTTATCTAGACCCGCCAGATACAATACCGATTAATATCATACAGTCACATCAGGAACAATACCTAGTAATATCATTGAGTCCAACCAGCATTGAGGAGTCCACAGGTTTTTCAGGTCCATCCTCTCTATGCTAACATTTGAAATCGGCATGTGTATAGTTCTATAATCTTTTTATTACTGTATAGACTGGTGTGATACTTGTCCTCGTATCGTCGTGTCTTCGTGTGCAAAAGTCTTTGAAAGAACCCAAAGGATGATCAACATACAGGATACCTGGTTGTTCACTTTACACTGTGATGTTTGTTTTTTAACATTAAATGGAAAACTGTCACATTTGCCCCACCCCCTGGCATGTAAAAAAATCTAAGCAACACTCCCCATGAAACAGGGGGAAACCATGATAGAAAGTAAGGTTTATGACTACAGTGAGCAGCATCCTCCATTTGTACATATTTTAGAATAAGGCACTGCTGCATAAAATAATGAAATGACCAACAACTCTCTGTCTCTCTGGGAGTACGAGGGGAGGCAGGATGAAAGGAGACTATGTTCTTCTCCAGCAACTCTCTCTGAGAGTCTGTGTGTGTATGCATGTAACTTTATTTGTTAGATGTGTAAATGTGTATGTGTCAAACTGTTGGTGTGTGTCTGTGTGTATGTGTGTGACAGCAAGCCAGAGAGGCCAGGTTGCATCTCTTACACTGTGCTCTCCAGCATCCATTCAGTGCTGCTGAAAGTGACTCTCCGGTTGGCGAGCGGTGAGGACTCCACGTTGAGCTGGTTGGTGGACTTGTGCCGCCTCGTCCGCGCTCTGCGGGGGTAACTGTGGCTCTGGAATATGGAGTAGTCTCCCCCATCAAAGCTGAACCTGTGCCTAGTTCGTGCCAACTCATTATTAAACCCCATGTTGGCCAGGGCGCTCTTCTTGTCCTTGAGCCTGGGGGCCTCCTTGGTGCCGGCGTTGGGGCCTAGGAGACACAAGGACATGGTGGAGCCCGTCAGGCTGCTGTCTGTCTGTGTATCCTCCGATGGGGGGCCAGATCCAGAGCACTGGACGTCCAGGCTGGTCCTCTTCATCTTGTCCGTGGGCAGGGTGGGCAGCTCCACTTCCAGGATGGCCATAGTGGTTGGAGGGGTGTCCCACTCCCTCTTGTCACTGTCCACCTTCAGCACCAGGGCCATGCACTCCTTGGCTGCCACCGGTAGGGCTTCTCTCTGGTGGCTGTCCTCAGCAGGTTGCCTGGAGGTGGAGCGCTGGAGTCTGTGCTGGCTGCCGTTGGTCTGGGAGTGCATGCTGGAGCTGACCTTGGCCTTGCTGTCCTCGGGGCTGCTGTGCGCCTTGTAACGGATCATGAGAATGATGATAAACACCAGCACTGAGGCCACAATGATGCCGCCAATGATAATTATCATGGTGCCACCCAAAAACTGGCTGTGGATGAAGCGACACTGGCTGACCTCGCTGGCCGTGTGGAACTGGACACAGCCCACCACGCGCGTGGCCGTCAGAGAGGTGATGCCGTCGTCGTACACCGCCAGGACACACAGGTCATACTCCCGGCCCGCCGCCAGGTCGTTGATCAGGAAGGTCTTACTGGTGGACGGGATCATTCTGCAGAAAAAAGGAAAGAACAAACAGGAGTGGTGAAGGTTAGCTTTGCCAGGGGAATTTTGACTGCCCCCCTCAATTACCACCAATATACTACTGCATGGAACAAAACCATGTCAGACACAGTGTCACACTGCATTCTCATTAACGGCATGCACATGAGAAGTGTTAACCTGACACAGAGGTGTTTGAAAAACACTGAAAAGAGACAGTCATGTCAACTTAGTTCAGCTCCAGGAAGGCTTTAAATATCACCCTCATATGAGGGGCTCAAGTAAAGACAACAATGCTGACACTTGAATTCTAGACATGGTGACAGCGAGAAATGACTCCCCAACATGTTATGTACAGTATTCTATGATGGTAAAGGTTAAAAAGCAAGGTGACAAACAAGGTAGTGTGGAGCATTCACACATATATTCTGTATATATATACAGTTGAAGTCGGAAGTTCACATACACCTTAGCCAAATACATTTAAACTCAGTTTTTCACAATTCCCTGTAGCAAAAATTCCCTGTTTTAGGTCAGTTAGGATCAACACTTTACCTGAAGAATGTGAAAAGCCAGAATAAAAGTAGAGAGAATATTTATTTATTTATTTCAGCTTTTATTTCTTTCATCACATTCCCAGTGGGTCCGAAGTTTACATACACTCAATTAGTATTTGGCAGCATTGCCTTTAAATTGTTTAACTTGGGTCAAACGTTTCGGGTAGCCTTCCACAAGCTTCCCACAATAAGTTGGGTGAATTTTGGCCCATTCCTCCTGACAGAGCTGGTGTAACTGAGTCAGGTTTGTAGGCCTCCTTGCTGGAACACGCTTTTTCAGTTCTGCCCACAAATGTTCTATGGGACTGAGGTCAGGGCTTTGTGATGGCCACTCCAATACCTTAACTTTGTTGTCCTTAAGCCATTTTGCCACAACTTTGGAAGTATATTTGGGGTCATTGTTCATTTGGAAGACCCATTTGCGACCAAGCTTAAACTTCCTGACTGATGTCTTGAGATGTTGCTTCAATATATCCACATAATATTCTCTCCTCATGATGCTATCTTTTTTGTGAAGTGCACCAGTCCCTCCTGCAGAAAAGCACCCCAACAACACGATGCTGCCACCCACGTGCTTCACGGTTGGGATGGTGTTATTCTGCTTGCAACCTCCCCCTTTTTCCTCCAAACATAATAATGGTCATTATGGCCAAACAGTTATATTTTTGTTTCATCAGACCAGAGGACATTTCTCCAAAAAGTACCCATGTGCTGTTGCAAACCGTAGTCTGGCTTTTTTGTGGCGGTTTTGGAGCAGTGGCTTCTTCCTTGCTGAGCGGCCTTTCAGGTTATGTCGATATAGGACTCGTTTTACTGTGGATCTAGATACTTTGTACCTGTTTCCTCCAGGATCTTCACAAGGTCCTTTGCTGTTGTTCTGGGATTGATTTGCACTTTTTGCAAAAAAAGTATGTTCATCTCTAGGAGACAGAACGCGTCTCCTTCCTAAACGGTATGACGGCTGTGTGATCCCATGGAGTTTATACTTGCGTACTATTGTTTGTACAGATGAACATGTCAGCATTTGTGGGTCAGCATTTGTGGGTTCGATTGAAGGCTCAAAATGGCCAGAAATAAATAACTTTCTTCTGAAACTCGTCAGTCTATTCTTGTTCTGAGAAAAGAAGGCCAAAAACTGAAGATTTTGTACAACGCTGTGTACTACTTCCTTCACAGAACTGGCTCTAACCAGAATAGAAAGAGGAGTGGGAGGCCCCGGTGCATAACTGAGCAATAGGACAAGTACATTAGAGTGTCTAGTTTGAGAAACAGACACCTCACAAGTCCTCAACTGGCAACTTCATTATATTGTACCCGCAAAACACCAGTCTTAACATCAACATTGAAGAGGCGACTCCAGGATGCTAGCCTTCTAGGCAGAGTTCCTCTGTCCAGTGTCTGTGTTCTTTTGCCCATCTTAATCTTTTATTTTTGTTGGCTAGTCTGAGATATGGCTTTTTCTTTGCAACTCTGCCTAGAAGGCCAGCATCCCGGAGTTGCCTTTTCACTGTTGATGTTGAGACTGGTGTTTTGCGGGTACTGTTTAATGAAAAAATTGCCCTTACACCGTCTGGAGGTGTGTTGGGTCATTGTCCTGTTGAAAAACAAATTATAGTCCCACTAAGCGCAAACCAGATGCAATGGTGTATCACTGCAGAATGCTGTGGTAGCCATGCTGGTTAAGTATGCCTTGAATTCTAAATATATCACTGACAGTGCCACCAGAAAAGCATCCCCACACCATCACACCTCATCCTCCATGCTTCACGGTGGGAACCACACAATGCGGAAATCGGCCGTTCACATACTCTGTGCCTCGCAAAGACACCGCGGCTGGAATCAAAAATGTCAAATTTGGACTCATCAGACCAAAAGTCAGATTTCCATCGGTCTAATGTCCATAGCTTGTGTTTCTTGGCCCAAGCAATTCTCTTATTATTATTGGTGTCCTTTAGTGATGGATTCTTTGCAGCAATTCGACCATGAAGGCCTGATTCATGCAGTTCCCTCTGAACAGTTGATGTTGAGATGTGTCTGTTACTGTCACGCCCTGACCTTAGAGATCCTTTTTATGTCTCCATTTGGTTTGGTCAGGGTGTGATTTGGGGTGGGTATTCTATGTTCTATTATTTGTATTTCTATGTTTTGAGGGTTCTCAATCAGGGACAGCTGTCTATCGATGTCTCTGGTTGAGAACCATACTTTGTTAGCCCTTTTTCCCACCTGTCTTTGTGGGAAGTTGACTTTGTTTATGGCACATAGCCTTTAGCTTCACGGTTGTTTTTGTATCGTGTATTGTTTATTGTTTTTGTCGGTGTCATCCTAATAACAAATAATATGTACGCTCACCACGCTGCACCTTGGTCCTCTTCATTCGACGGCCGTGAAAGAACATCCCACCACAAACGGACCAAGCAGCGTGGTAAGGAGGAGCAGCGTGTTCACGATTCATGGAATTGGGAGGAAATCCTGGATGGGAAAGGACCTTGGAGGCAGGCTGGGGAATATCGCCGTCCGAAAGAGGAACTGGAAGCAGCTAGAGCTGAGCGGCGGCGATTTGAGGAGGCTAACCATCGAAGCAGGCATGAGAGGCAGCACACGGGGAGTGTGGCAGAGTCAGGATTCAGACCTGAGCCAACTCCCTGTGCTTACCGTGGCGAGCATGTGACTGGTCAGGCACCATGTTACGGGGTGATGCGCACGGTGTCTCGAGTGAGCATTCACAGGCCGGTGTGCTCTGTGCCAGCGTCCCGCATTTGCTGGGTGGAAGTGGGCATCCAGCCAGAACGGGTTGTGCCAGCTCTGTGCTCGAGACCGCCAGTGTGCCTCCAAGGCCCAGTGTATCCGGTGCTTCTGCCAAGGACAAAGCCTTGTCCAATGTCTCCCCAGGCTGGTGAGTCCTGTGCCTGCGCCTAAAACTAAGCCTCCTGTATGTCTCCCCAGCCTGGTGAGTCCTGTGCCTGCTCCCAGAGCTAGGCCTCCTGTGTGTCTCTCCACTCCAGTGATGATCCATGGTAAGAAGCCTCCAGTGATGATCCATGGCACGAAGCCTCCAGTGATGATCCAAAGCAGGAAGCCCCAAGTGATGATCCATGGCAAGAAGCCTCCAGTGACGATCCGTGGCAAGAAGCCTCCAGTGATGATCCATGGCACGAAGCCTCCAGTGATGATCCATGGCACGAAGCCTCCAGTGATGATCCATGGCAAGAAGCCTCAGGTGATGATCCTTGGTAAGAAGCCTCCAGTGATGATCCATGGCACGAAGCCTCCAGTGAGGAGTCATGGCACGAAGCCTACTACGACGGTCCCCAGTCCGGAGCCTCCAGCGACGGTCTCCAGTCCGGGGCCTCCAGCGACGGTCTCCAGTCCGGGGACCCCAGTGACAGTCTCCAGTCCGGGGCCCCAGGGACGGTCTCCAGTCCGGGCACCCCAGTGACAGTCTCCAGTCCGGGGCCCCCAGTGAGGATGCCCAGTTCGGGGCCCGCAACAAGGTTCCCCAGTCCGGAGCCCGCAACGAGGGTCCCCGCACCAGAGGTGCTACCAAAGTGGGTGAGCCAGTGGTGGAGTGGGGTCGGTGTCCCGCACCTGAGCCGCCACCGCGGATAGATGCCCACCCAGACCCTCCCCTATAGGTTCAGGTTTTGTGGCCGGAGTCCGCACCTTTTTTTATTTGATTTTTTTATTTTACCTTTATTTAACCAGGCAAGTCAGTTAAGAACAAATTCTTATTTTCAATGACGGCCTAGGAACAGTGGGTTAACTCCCTGTTCATGGACAGAACGACAGATTTGTCGCCCAAGCAAGTCTGGGGGGGGGGGGGGGGGGGGGGGGTACTGTCACGCCCTGACCTTAGAGATCCTTTTTATGTCTCTATTTGGTTTGGACAGGGTGTGATTTGGGGTGGTTATTCTATGTTCTATTATTTGTATTTCTATGTTTGGCCGGGTAGGGTTCTCAATCAGGGACAGCTGTTTATCGTTGTCTATGAGAACCATACTTAGGTAGCTCTTTTTCCCACCTGTCTTTGTGGGAAGTTTACTTTGTTTATGGCACATAGCCTTTAGCTTCACAGTTTGTGTCATGTTGTCTTGTCTCTGTCCTTTCCCTTCACCCTGTCTCCCTCTGCTGGTCGTGTCAGGTTACCTTTTCTCCCCTTCTTTCCCCCAGCTGTTCCCTGTCTCCTCCTAACTACCCATTCACCCCGTTCCCCACCTGTTCCCTTTTTCCCTCTGATTAGGTCCCTATATCTCCCTCTGTTTCTGCTCCTGTCCTTGTCGGATTCTTGTTTGTTTGTGTTTCATGCCTGAGCCAGACTATCGTCATGTTTGCTGTAACCTTGTCCTGTCCTGTCGGAATCTGCCGGTCTATCTGAGCCTACCTATGTTTTGTTATTAAAGAAGCTCTGTTTAAGTTAGTTCGCTTTTGGGTCCTCATTCACTCACCATAACAGAAGAATCCGACCAAGAATGGACCCAGCGACTTCGGATCCTCTCCACTCAGCCGTCGGGATCCAGGGAGCGATGCTAGGCAGACACGAGCAGGAAGTGTCTGCTGCTCGACATGCCGTTGAGACCCTGGCCACCCAAGTCTCCAACCTCACAGAACAGGTTCACCATCTCCGCCTCGATCCACCGGCCACTTCCAGGGCTTTCGAATCTCCGGAGCCCAGAATCAATAACCCGCCGTGTTACTCTGGGGAGCCCACTGAATGCCGCTCGTTCCTCACCCAGTGTGATATTGTGTTTTCTCTCCAGCCCAACACTTACTCCAGGAGCACTGCTCGTGTCGCCTACGTCATATCTCTCCTTATTGGACGGGCTCGTGAGTGGGGCACGGCAATCTGGGAGGCAAGGGCTGAGTGTACTAACCAGTATCAGGACTTTAAGGAGGAGATGATACGGGTTTTTGATCGATCTGTTTTTGGGGAGGAGGCTTCCAGGGCCCTGTCTTCCCTATGTCAAGGTAATCGATCCATAACAGACTACTCTATTGAGTTTCGCACTCTTGCTGCCTCCAGTGGCTGGAACGAGCCGGCTTTGCTCGCTCGTTTTCTGGAGGGTCTCCGCGCAGAGGTAAAGGATGAGATTCTCTCCCGGGAGGTCCCTTCCAGCGTGGATTCCCTGATTGAACTCGCTATTCGCATTGAGCGACGGGTTGATCTGCGTCACCGAGCTCGTGGAAAGGAGCTCGCGTTCTCCGTTGCCCCCCTCTCCGCATCACTACCATCTTCCTCTGCCGGCTCGGGAGCTGAGCCTATGCAGCTGGGAGGTATCCGCATCTCGACTAAGGAGAGGGAACGGAGAATCACCAACCGCCTCTGTCTCTATTGCGGTTCTGCTGGTCATTTTGTCACTTCATGTCCAGTAAAAGCCAGAGCTCATCAGTAAGCGGAGGGCTACTGGTGAGCGCTACTACTCCTGTCTCTCCTTCAAGATCCTGCACTACCTTGTCGGTCCATCTACGCTGGACCGGTTCGTCAGCTTCCTGCAGTGCCTTAATAGACTCTGGGGCGGAGGGCTGTTTTATGGACGAGACCTGGGCTCGGGAACATGACATTCCTCTCAGACAGTTAAGGGAGTCCACGGCCTTGTTCGCCCTGGATGGTAGTCCTCTCCCCAGGATTCAGCGTGAGACGCTACCTTTAACCCTCACTGTTTCTGGTAATCATAGCGAAACCATTTCTTTTTTGATTTTTCGTTCACCTTTTACACCTGTTGTTTTGGGCCATCCCTGGCTAGTTTGTCATAATCCTTCCATTAATTGGTCTAGTAATTCTATCCTCTCCTGGAACGTCTCTTGTCATGTGAAATGTTTAATGTCTGCTATCCCTCCTGTTTCCTCTGTCTCTTCTTCACAGGAGGAGCCTGGTGATTTGACAGGGGTGCCGGAGGAATATCACGATCTGCGCACGGTGTTCAGTCGGTCCAGGGCCACCTCTCTTCCTCCACACCGGTCGTATGATTGTAGTATTGATCTCCTTCCGGGAACCACTCCCCCCCGGGGTAGACTATACTCTCTGTCGGCTCCCGAACGTAAGGCTCTCGAGGATTATTTGTCTGTAGCTCTTGACGCCGGTACCATAGTCCCCTCCTCCTCTCCCGCCGGAGCGGGGTTTTTTTTTGTCAAGAAGAAGGACGGGTCTCTGCGCCCCTGCATAGATTATCGAGGGCTGAATGACATAACAGTTAAGAATCGTTATCCGCTTCCTCTTATGTCTTCAGCCTTCGAGATCCTGCAGGGAGCCAGGTTTTTCACTAAGTTGGACCTTCGTAACGCTTACCATCTCGTGCGCATCAGGGAGGGGGACGAGTGGAAGACGGCGTTTAACACTCCGTTAGGGCACTTTGAATACCGGGTTCTTCCTTTCGGCCTCGCTAACGCTCCAGCTGTCTTTCAGGCATTAGTCAATGATGTCCTGAGAGACATGCTGAACATCTTTGTTTTCGTTTACCTTGACGATATCCTGATTTTTTCACCGTCACTCCAGATTCATGTTCAGCACGTTCGACATGTCCTCCAGCGCCTTTTAGAGAATTGTCTTTTTGTGAAGGCTGAGAAGTGCACTTTTCATGCCTCCTCCGTCACATTTCTCGGTTCTGTTATTTCCGCTGAAGGCATTAAGATGGATCCCGCTAAAGTCCAAGCTGTCATTGATTGGCCCGTCCCTAAGTCACGCGTCGAGCTGCAGCGCTTTCTCGGCTTCGCGAACTTCTATCGTCGTTTCATCCGTAATTTCGGTCAGGTGGCCGCTCCTCTCACAGCCCTTACTTCTGTCAAGACGTGCTTTAAGTGGTCCGTTTCCGCCCAGGGAGCTTTTGATCTCCTCAAGAATCGTTTTACATCCGCTCCTATCCTTGTTACACCTGACGTCTCTAGACAGTTCGTTGTCGAGGTTGACGCGTCAGAGGTGGGCGTGGGAGCCATTCTTTCTCAGCGCTCCCTCTCTGACGACAAGGTCCACCCATGCGCGTATTTTTCTCATCGCCTGTCGCCGTCGGAACGTAACTATGATGTGGGTAACCGCGAACTGCTCGCCATCCGGTTAGCCCTAGGCGAATGGCGACAGTGGTTGGAGGGGGCGACCGTTCCTTTTGTCGTTTGGACTGACCATAGGAACCTTGAGTACATCCGTTCTGCCAAACGACTTAATGCGCGTCAGGCGCGTTGGGCGCTGTTTTTCGCTCGTTTCGAGTTCGTGATTTCTTATCGTCCGGGCTCTAAGAACACCAAGCCTGATGCTTTGTCTCGTCTCTTCAGTTCTTCAGTAGCCTCCACTGACCCCGAGGGGATTCTCCCTGAGGGGCGTGTTGTCGGGTTGACTGTCTGGGGAATTGAGAGGCAGGTAAAACAAGCGCTCACTCACACTCCGTCGCCGCGCGCTTGTCCTAGGAACCTTCTTTTCGTTCCCGTTCCTACTCGTCTGGCCGTTCTTCAGTGGGCTCACTCTGCCAAGTTAGCCGGCCACCCTGGCGTTCGGGGTACGCTTGCTTCCATTCGCCAGCGTTTTTGGTGGCCCACCCGGGAGCATGACACGCGTCGTTTCGTGGCTGCTTGTTCGGTCTGCGCGCAGACTAAGTCCGGTAACTCTCCTCCTGCCGGCCGTCTCAGGCCGCTTCCTATTCCCTCTCGACCGTGGTCTCACATCGCCTTAGATTTTGTCACCGGACTGCCTTCGTCAGCGGGGAAGACTGTTATTCTTACGGTTGTCGATAGGTTCTCTAAGGCGGCCCATTTCATTCCCCTTGCTAAGCTTCCTTCTGCTAAAGAGACGGCACAAATCATCATCGAGAATGTTTTCAGAATTCATGGCCTTCCGTCAGACGTCGTTTCGGACAGAGGTCCGCAATTCACGTCTCAATTTTGGAGGGAGTTTTGCCGTTTGATTGGGGCTTCCGTCAGTCTCTCTTCCGGCTTTCACCCCCAGTCTAACGGTCAAGCAGAACGGGCCAATCAGACTATTGGTCGCATCTTACGCAGTCTTTCTTTTCGCAACCCTGCGTCTTGGTCAGAACAGCTCCCCTGGGCAGAATACGCCCACAACTCGCTTCCTTCGTCTGCGACCGGGCTATCTCCTTTTCAGAGTAGCCTCGGGTACCAGCCTCCGCTGTTCTCATCTCAGTTCGCCGAGTCCAGCGTCCCCTCCGCTCAGGCTTTTGTCCAACGTTGCGAGCGCACCTGGAAGAGGGTCAGGTCTGCACTTTGCCGTTATAGGACGCAGACTGTGAGGGCTGCTAATAAGCGTAGAACTAAGAGTCCTAGATATTGTCGCGGTCAGAGAGTTTGGCTCTCCACTCAGAACCTTCCCCTTAAGACGGCTTCTCGCAAGTTGACCCCGCGGTTCATTGGTCCGTTCCGTATTTCTCGGGTCATTAATCCTGTCGCAGTTCGACTTCTTCTTCCGCGATACCTTCGTCGCGTCCACCCGGTCTTCCACGTCTCCTGCATTAAGCCCGTTCTTCGCGCCCCCGCTCGTCTTCCCCCCCCCCCCCCCCATCCTTGTCGAGGGCGCACCCATCTACAGGGTCCGCAGGATTTTGGACATGCGTCCTCGGGGCCGTGGTCACCAGTACCTTGTCGATTGGGAGGGGTACGGTCCTGAGGAGAGGAGTTGGGTTCCCTCTCGGGACGTGCTGGACCGTGCGCTGATCGAGGATTTCCTCCGTTGCCGCCAGGTTTCCTCCTCGAGTGCGCCAGGAGGCGCTCGGTGAGTGGGGGGGTACTGTCATGTTGTCTTGTCTCTGTCCTTTCCCTTCACCCTGTCTCCCTCTGCTGGTCGTGTCAGGTTACCTTTTCTCCCCTTCTTTCCCCCAGCTGTTCCCTGTCTCCTCCTAACTACCCATTCACCCCGTTCCCCACCTGTTCCCTTTTTCCCTCTGATTAGGTCCCTATATCTCCCTCTGTTTCTGCTCCTGTCCTTGTCGGATTCTTGTTTGTTTGTGTTTCATGCCTGAGCCAGACTATCGTCATGTTTGCTGTAACCTTGTCCTGTCCTGTCGGAATCTGCCGGTCTATCTGAGCCTACCTATGTTTTGTTATTAAAGAAGCTCTGTTTAAGTTAGTTCGCTTTTGGGTCCTCATTCACTCACCATAACAGTTTGTTTTGTAGTGTTTATTGTTTTCTTCTGCGTCTTTTCTAATAAAAATAATATGTACGCTCACCACCCTGCATCTTGGTCCTCTTCATTCGACGGCAGTGACAGTTACTTGAACTCTGTGAAGCATTTATTTGGGCTGCAATTTCTGAGGCTGGTAACTCTAATGAATTTATCCTTTGCAGCAGAGGTAACTCTGGGTCTTCCTTTCCTGTGGCGGTCCTTATGAGAGCTAGTTTCATCATAGCACTCAACTGCACTTAAAACCTCTTTGGGATAGGGGGCAGCATTTTCACTTTTGGATAAATAGTGTGCCCAATTTCAACTTCCTGCTACTCATGCCAGGAATATAAGATATGCATATTATTAGTAGATTTGGATAGAAAACACTGAAGTTTCTAAAACTGTTTGAATCATGTCTGTGAGTATAACAGAACTTATGTAGCAGGCAAAACCCAGAGGACTAACCATTCAGAATTATTTGAGGTCATTGTCTATTTAATGAGTTTTCACTGGGGAACTGGATGTCTAAGGCACTTGTTTGCAGTGCCTACCGCTTCCACTGGATGTCACCAGTCTTTGGAAAATGGTTGAGGTTATTCCTTTGTGAAAGGAAGAAGTATGGACATCTTGAAACAGTGTAACACTGTTGAGAGTTGGGCAAGACTAGAAAAGTAGCGTCAGTTTGTTGTTGTCCTGTATTGAAAACAGATAGACCCGTCTTCAATTTGATCAATTATTAACGTTTAAAAATACCTACAGTTGTATTACAAAAGTAGTTTGAAATGTTTTTGCAAAGTTTACAGGTAACTTTTGAGATATTTTGTAGTGACGTTGCGCAAATTGGATGCTGTTTTTTTCTGGATCAAACGTATTTAGTCAGCCACCAATTGTGCAAGTTCTGCCACTTAAAAAGATGAGAGAGCTCTGTAGTTTTCATCATAGGTACTATGACAGACAAAATGAGAAAAAAAATCCAGAAAATCACATTGTAGGATTTTTTATGAATTTATTTGCAAATTATGGTGGAAAATAAGTATTTGGTCACCTAAAAACAAACAAGATTTCTGGCTCTCAAAGACCTGTAACTTCTTTAAGAGGCTCCTCTGTCCTCCACTCGTTACCTGTATTAATGGCACCTGTTTGAACTTTTATCAGTATAAAAGACACCTGTCCACAACCTCAAACAGTCACACTCCAAACTCCACTATGGCCAAGACCAAAGAGCTGTCAAAGGACACCTGAAACAAAATTGTAGACCTGCAGCAGGCTGGGAAGACTGAATCTGCAATAGGTAAACAGCTTGGTTTGAAGAAATCAACTGTGGGAGAAATTATTAGGAAATGGAAGACATACAAGACCACTGATAATCTCCCTCGAACTGGGGCTCCACTCAAGATCTGAACCCCGTGGGGTCAAAATGATCACAAGAACGGTGAGCAAAAATCCCAGAACCACACAGGGGGACCTAGTGAATGACCTTCAGAGAGCTGGGACCAAAGTAACAAAGCCTACCATCAGTAACACACTACGCCGCCAGGGACTCAAATCCTGCAGTGCCAGACGTGTCCCCCTGCTTAAGCCAGTACATGTCCAGGCCCGTCTGAAGTTTGCTAGAGAGCATTTGGATGATCCAGAAGAAGATTGGGAGAATGTCATATGGTCAGATGAATGCTGAGTTGCATCCAAAGAACACCATACCTACTGTGAAGCATGGGGGTGGAAACATCATGCTTTGGGGCTGTTTTTCTGCAAAGGGACCAGGACGACTTATCCGTGTAAAGGAAAGAATGAATGGGGCCATGTATCGTTAGATTTTGAGTGAAAACCTCCTTCCATCAGCAAAGGCACTGAAGATGAAACGTGGCTGGGTCTTTCAGCATGACAATCATCCCAAACACACCTTCCGGGCAATGAAGGAGTGGCTTCGTAAGAAGCATTTCAAGGTCCTGGAGTGGCCTAGCCAGTCTCCAGATCTCAACCCCATAGAAAATCTTTGGAGGGAGTTAAAAGTCTGTGTTGCCCAGCAACAGCCCCAAAACATCACTGCTCTAGAGGAGATCTGCATGGAGGAATGGGCCAAAATACCAGCAACAGTGTGTGAAAACCTTGTGAAGATTTACAGAAAACGTTTGACCTCTGTCATTGCCAACAAAGGGTATATAACAAAGTATTGAGATAAACTTTTGTTATTGACCAAATACTTATTTTCCACCCTCATTAGCAAATAAATTCATTAAAATCCCACAATGTGATTTTCTGAATTTCTTTTCTCATTTTGTCTCTCATAGTTGAAGTTTACCTATGATGAAAATTACAGGCCTCTCTCATCTTTTTAAGTGGGAGAACCTGCACAATTGGTGGCTAACTAAATACTTTTTTGCCCCACTGTATATGGACGGAATTAATCGAACAAAAGGACCATTTGTGATGTTTATGGGACATATTGGAGTGCCACCAAACTAATCTTGTCAAAGGTAAGGCATGATTTATATTTTGTTTCTGCATTTTGTGTAGCGCCTGCAGGGTTGAAATATTATTTCTCTCTTTGTTTACTGTTGTGCTATCATCAGATAATAGCTTCTTATGCTTTTGCCGAAAAGCCTTTTTTAAATCTGACATGTTGGCTGGATTCAGATCGAGAGTAGCTTTAATTTGATATCTTACATGTGTGATTTAATGAAAGTTTGAATTTTATAGTATTTTATTTGAATCTGGCACTCTGCATTTTCCCTGGCAATTGGCCAAGTGGGACATTTGCGTCCCGCCTATCCCAGAGAGGTTTTAACCTCTTAGAGCTCTAGGGGCGCTATTTCATTTTTGGATAAAAAACGTTCCCGTTTTAAGCGCGATATTTTGTCACGAAAAGATGCTCGACTATGCATATTCTTGACAGTTTTGGAAAGAAAACACTCTGAAGTTTCAGAATCTGCAAAGATTTTGTCTGTAAGTGCCCCAGAACTCATTCTACAGGCGAAACCAAGATGATGCATCACCCAGGAATTAGCAGAATTTCTGAAGCTCTGTTTTCCATTCTCTCCTTATATGGCTGTGATTGCGCAAGGAATGAGCCTTCACTTTCTGTCGTTCGCCCAAGGTCTTAGCAGCATTGTGACGTATTTGTAGGCATATCATTGGAAGATTGGCCATAAGAGACTACATTTTCCAGAGGTCCGCCCGGTGTCCTTTGTCTAAATTTGTGCGTAATCTTCAGGTGCGGTCATTTTCTCCTGGGATTCAGGAGAGAAAGCATGTGTCCAAGAACGATGTATCAATGAAGAGATATGTGAAAAACACCTTGAGGATTGATTCTAAACAACGTTTGCCATGTTTTCAGTCGATATTATGGAGTTAATTTGGAAAAAAGTTTGCGTTTTGAGGACTGAATTTATGGATTTTTTGTGTATTTCTAATACACAAGGAATCTTTTTGGAAAAACTGAGCATCTGCTATCTAACTGAGAGTATCCTCATTGAAAACATCAGAAGTTCTTCAAAGGTAAATGATTTTATTTGAAGGCTTTTATGTTTTTGTTAATGTTGCGTGCTGGATGCTAACGCTAATGCTAACGCTAAATGCTAACGCGAAATGCTAACTCTAGCTAGCTACTTTTACACAAATGATTGTTTTCCTATGGTTGAGAAGCATATTTTGAAAATCTGAGATGACAGTGTTGTTTACAAAAGGCTAAGCTTGAGAGATGGCATATTTATTTCATTTCATTTGCGATTTTCATAAATAGTTAACGTTGTGTTATGCTAATGAGCTTGCTGATAGATTTACACAATCCTGGATACAGGGGTTTTTTCATAGCTAAACGTGACGCAGAAAACGGAGCGATTTGTCCTAAACAAATAATCTTTCAGGAAAAACTGAACATTTGCTATCTGAGAGTCTCCTCATTGAAAACATCTGAAGTTCTTCAAAGGTAAATGATTTTATTTGAATGCTTTTCTGTTTTTTTGTGTAAATGTTGCCAGCTGAATGCTAATGCTAAATGCTACGTTAGCCATCAATACTGTTACACAAATGCTTGTTTTGCAATGGTTGAGAAGCATATTTTGAAAATCTGAGATGACAGTGTTGTTAACAAAAGGCTAAGCTTGAGAGCTAGCATATTTATTTCATTTCATTTGCGATTTTCATGAATAGTTAACGTTGCGTTATGGTAATGAGCTTGAGTCTGTATTCACGAACCCGGATCCGGGATGGGGAGATCAGAAAGGTTAATTAAAGAAACGTTCAAAGTTCTGAAATTATCTGGATAGACTGACCTTCATGTCTTCAAGTACTGATGGACTGTCGTTTCTCTTTGCTTATTTGAGCTGTTCTTGCCATAATATGGACTTGGTCTTTCATCAAATAGGGCTATCTTCTGTATACCAACCCTACCTTGTCACAACATAACTGAATGGATGAAATGCATTAAGAAGGAAAGAAATTCCACAAATTAACTTTTAACAAGCCACTACAGTTAATTGAAAGATATTCCAAGTGACTTCCTCATAAAGCTGGTTGAGAGAATGCCAACAGTGTGCAAAGCTGTCTTCAAAGCAAAGGGTGGCTACTATGAAGAATCTCAAATATAAAATATATTTTGATTTGTTTAACAATTTTTTTGTTACTACATGATTCCATAGAGTGGCAAGAAAAAGTATGGGAACCCTTTGGAATTACCTGGATTTCTGCATAAATTGGTCATAACATTTGATCTGATCATTTGATCTGATCTAAGTCACAACAATAGACAAACACAGTCTAATAACAAACTAATAACACACAAATTATTGTATTTTTCTGTCTATATTACATAGATAATTTAAACATTCAGTGTACGTTGTAAAAAGTATGTGAACCCCTAAGATAATGACTTCTCCAAAAGCTAATTGGAGTCAGGAGTCAGCTAACCTTGAGTCCAATCAATGAGACAAGATTGGAGATGTTTGTTGGAGCTACCCTGCCCTATAAAAACACTCACAAAATGTGAGTTTGCTATTCACAAGAAGCATTGCCTGATGTGAACCATGCCTCAAACAAAATAAATCTCAGGAGACCTACGATTTAGAATTGTTGACTTGCATAAAGCTGGAAAGGGTTACAAAAGTATCTATAAAAGCCTTGATGTTCATCAGTCCATGGTAAGACAAATTGTCTATGAATGGAGAAAGTTCAGCACTGTTGCTACTCTCTCAGGAGTGGCCGTCCTGCAAATATGACTGCAAGAACACAGCGCAGAATGCTCAATGAGGTTAAGAAGAATCCCAGTGTCAGTTAAAGACTAACAGAAATCTCTGGAACATGCTAACATCTCTGTTGACGAGTACGATACGTAAAACACTAAACAAGATGTTTATGGGAGGACACCACGGAAGAAGCCACTGCTGTCCAATAAAAACATTGCTGCACGTTTGAAGTTTGCAAAGAGCACCTGGATGTTCCACAGCGCTACTGGCAAAATATTCTGTGGACAGATTAAACTAAAGTTGAGTTGTTTGGAAGGAACACACAGCACTATGTGTGGAGAAAAAAAGGCACAGCACATGAACATCAAAACCTCATCCCAACTGTAACGTATGGTGGAGGGAGCATCATGGTTTGGGGCTGTTTTGCTGCCTCAGGGCCTGGACAGCTTGCTATCATTGACAGAAAAATGAATTCCCAAGTTTATCAAGACATTTTGCAGGAGAATGTTTGGCTGTCTGTCCGACAATTGAAGCTCAACAGAAGTTGGGTGGTGCAACAGGACAACGACCCAAAACAAAGAAGTAAATCAAGAGAGCGGTTCACACCAGACATCCCAAGAATATTGCTGAACTGAAACAGTTTTGTAAAGAGGAAAGGTCCAAAATTCCTCCTGACCATTGTGCAGGTCTCATCCACAACTAAAGAAAACGTTTGGTTGAGGTTGTTGCTGCCAAAGGAGGGTCAACCAGTTTTTCACATACTTTTCCCAATAAAGACATGAAATAAAAAAGTTGGTCAGATGAAGCAGATACTAAGTTACAGGACTGTTTTGCTGGCACAGACTGCAATATGAGCCGGGATTCTTCCGATGGCATTGAGGAGTACACCACATCAGTCACTGGCTTCATCAATAAGTGCATTGATGACGTCGTCCCTACAGTGACTGCACGTACATACCCCAAACAGAAGCCATGGATTACAGGCAACATCCGCACTGAGCTAAAGGGTTGAGCTGCCGCTTTCAAGGAGCGGGACTCTAACCCGGAAGCTTATAGGAAATCTCGCTATGCCTTCTGATGAACCATCAAACAGGCAAAGCATCAATACAGGACTAAGATCGACTCATACTACACCGGCTCTGATGCTCGTCGGATGTGGCAGGTTTTGCAAACTATTACAGACTACAAAGGGAAGCACAGCCGAGAGCTGCACAGTGACACAAGCCTACCAGAAGAGCTAAATTACTTCAATGCTTGCTTCGTGGCAAGTAACACTGAAACATGCATGAGAGAATCAGCTGTTCCGGACGACTGTGTGATCATGCTCTCCGCAGCCGATGTAAGACCTTTAAACATTCACAAGGCAGCAGAGCCAGATGGATTACCATATCAAATCAAATTGTATTTATCACATACACATGGTTAGCAGATGTTAATGCGAGTGTAGCGAAATGTGGGAACAGCAGACTGGGATAAGGATTGATTGAATATGTCCGTAAATGGTTAGCCTTTAAACATTCACAAGGCAGCAGAGCCAGATGGATTACCATATCAAATCAAATTGTATTTATCACATACACATGGTTAGCAGATGTTAATGCGAGTGTAGCGAAATGTGGGAACAGCAGACTGGGATAAGGATTGATTGAATACCATGTGCTGTGCGCATGTTCTGAGAATGCGGCCGGGGATGCCGTCTGGGCCTGCAGCTTTGCGAGGGTTAACACGTTTAAATATTTTACTCACGTTAGCTGCAGTGAAGGAGAGCCCGCAGGTTTTGGTAGCGGGCCGTGTCAGTGGCACTGTATTGTCCTCAAAGCGAGCAAAGAAGTTGTTTAGGCGCAAGACATTGTGGTCCGCGACGGGGCTGGTTTTTCTTTTGTAGTCCGTGATTGACTGTAGACCCTGCCACACACCTCCCGTGTCTGAGCTGTTGAATTGCGACTCCACTTTGTCTCTATACTGACGCTTAGCTTGTTTGATTGCCTTGCGGAGGGAATAGCTACACTGTTTGTATTCGGTCATGTTTCCGGTCACCTTCCCTTGATTAAAAGCAGTGGTTCGCGCTTTCAATTTTGCGCGAATGCTGCCATCAATCCACGGTTTCTGGTTGGGGAATGTTTTAATAGACGCTGTGGGTAAAACATCACCGATGCACTTGCTAATAAACTCGCTCACCGAATCAGCATATTCAACATATCCCAGTCCACGTGATCGAAGCAATCTTGAAACGTGGAATCCGATTGGTCGGACCAGCGTTGAACAGACCTGAGCACGGGGGCTTCCTGTTTTAGTCTCTGTCTATAGGCTGGGAGCAACAAAATGGAGTCGTGGTCAGATTTTCCGAAAGGAGGGCAGGGGAGGGCCGTATATGCGTCGCGGAAGTTAGAATAACAATGATCCAGGGTTTTGCCAGCCCGGTTCATGCAATCGATATGCTGATAGAATTTTGGGAGCCTTGTTTTCAGATTAGGTAACCTGCCTAAGTAACTACCGACCAGTAGCACTCAGGTCTGTGGTTATGAAGTGCTTGAAAAACAGTCATGGCTTACACATTGTCCCAGAAACCCTAGACCAATTCCAATTTGCAACCCGCCCCAACAAATCCACAGATGACGCAATCTCTATTGCACTCCACACTGCTCTTTCACACCTTGACAAAAGGAAAACCTATGTGAGAATGCTATTCATTGACCACAGCTCACCGTTCAATGCCATAGTGCCCTCAATGCTCATCACTAAGCTAAGGACCCTGTGACTAAACACTTCCCTCTGCAACTGGATCCTGGACTTCCTGACGGACTGCCCCCAGGTGGTAAGGGTAGGTAACAACACATCCGCCAAGCTGATCCTCAATACGGGGGCTCCTCAGGGGTGCATGCTCAGTCCCCTCCTGTACGCCCTGTTCACTCATGACTGCATGGCCAGGCACGACTCCAACACCATCATCTAGTTTGCTGATGACACATCAGTGATAGGCCTGATCACCGACAACGACGAGACAGCCTATAGAGAGGAGGTCAGAGACCTGAAACCTCTCCCTCAACATGATCAAGACAAAGGAGATTATTGTGGACTAAAGGAGAAGGAGGACCGAGCACGCTCCCATTCTCATTGACAGGGCTGCAGTGGAGCATCTTCAAGTTCCTTGGCGTCCACATCACCAAACAAACTAACATGGTCCAAGCACACCAAGACAGTCGTGAAGAGGGCACGACAAAACCTATTCCCCCTCAGGAGACTGAAAATGTTCTACAGCTGCTCTATCGAGAGCATCCTGACAGGTTGCATCACTGCCTGGATTGGCCTCCGACCGCAAGGCACTACAGAGCGTACTTTTTATTTCATACTTTTTTTTAGGTGTTTCTCTTAAAACTGCATTGTTGGTTAAGGGCCTGTAAGTAAGCATTTCACTGTAAGGTGTTCACCTGTTCTTTTGGTACTATACACACACACACACACACACACACACACACACACACACACACACACACACACACACACACACACACACACACACACACACACACACACACACGTCACAACAACTGCAGGGAAGGACAATGCAGGCTTCTGACCAAATTCCCATGGTGCGAAGACAAGTTAGATGTGTGAAATAAACACATAGTCTTTGAACATGAAGGAGAAAAACATTGTCTTTAGGCTGACATCTGTGTTAATATAATTAGAAGCATGATAACGCTTGATGGTTCTCACATGTAGGTAAAAATATCTCACCTAAAGACAAATACTCAGGTCGCTGTATAATCATAAGGGAGAACATTATACAGGCGAATAGCTCATTAAATCAGAAGTTGTAACGGGTGTTGTCGTCGGATGAGGAATAATCATACCATAGCGCAGAGTGGTAAGTGTTCATGCTTTTTATTTAGACTGAACACTAATAACAAAATAACAAAGAGAATGAACGAAACGGAAACAGTCCTGTAAGGTGCAGAAAACACAAAACAGAAAATAACTACCCACAACCCAATGGAGGGAAAAAGCTACCTAAGTATGGTTCCCAATCAGAGACAACGATAGTCAGCTGTCCCAGATTGAGAACCATACCAAAGACAAAGAAATACAAAACATAGAAAAAAGAACATAGAATGCCCACCCAAATTACACCCCGACGAAACCAAAATAGAGACATAAAAAGCTCTCTATAGTCAGGGCGTGACAGAAGTGATATAAACAGAAAAGTCAACCAACATCAACAGGTCTAAACTTGACCTTATGATGCCTTTTACAGGACACTGTCCTAATCCCTGCCCTGTTAGTGCAGTGGTGCACATTGGGCCAAGTCCTTTGTATGTTTTATTATCAAGAACACATTTTTATTTACAATGACGGCCTACACCGGTCCTATGGGACTACCAATCACGGCAGGTTGTGATTCAGGCCTTAATCAAACCAGTGATGCCTAGTAGTGACACCTCTAGCACTGAGATGCATTGCCTTAGACCGCTGCGCCTAATAGACACACATCAAATAGGCCTACGTACTCTGAGTAATGAGTAATGCAAAATGGCAGTGTTAGCACATACCTAGCTCATTTAAGATGGACTGAAATGAATGATTTAATTCCATGTATCAATTCTATAACCCAGGTATTAGAGTGCCCATTTTGCATTAGTCAGTTCTACAATATTCCTCATCATGAATTTATGTTGAAGATAAGGACATGGAACCTACACTAATTGAAGCATAGAACTCAAGAACTGTATATAACTATTATATTAATCAATTCTACAGCAATTCACAAATCAGATTGGCCAATAGGTAAAATTACTTTCTGCAATTCACGTTTGGCTATAGGCTGTACGCAAAAACTTTGGTTTAAAATTCCCATGATGGTATTAATAAAATATCTATTTGTCAAATGATCAGATAAACATTACTATAATAATCTCTGTTGTTTGACCCATTGTGCTTTTACTCATCAATGTGATGCAACCAAACCTTTCATTACTGGGGTCCTGAAAGGCACAGTGGTCTAAGACACTGCAGTACCTGGTTCGAATCCAGGCTGCATCACATCCAGCTGTGATTGGGAGTCCCATTTGGCGGCGCACAATTGGCCCAGCGTCGTCCGAGTTTGGCCGGGGTAGGCCGTCATTGTAAATAAGAAGTTGTTCTTAACTGACTTACCTAGTTAAATAAATACTATACAGCTGACTGCTAAATGGCAGCTCAACACCTTGTATGTGTTTAGTGAGTCATTCGTCAATGTGGAATAAATTACATGTTGTAATATCTATCATATTAAACAGGGTTCCCCTAATGTTCCACTGAGTTCTTCAAAATGGTAGAAGTCTGCAGCAGATAGCAATCATGTTCATGTCTGACTCATGGGTTTCCTGGGCACAATTATGTCCTATTGGGATTATGGTAAGGGATGGGGTTATTGTTGGTTTGATGATAAGGACTGGGAAGTGATAGTGCCTGCTGAAGCTAGATAATATTGAGACAAAAGGTTATATTTACTCTCTAAAGGCCAAGTCATAAGTGTTAATCGTATAATTTTTGTTTTCCCATAGGCCTAGAACTAACAACTGCAAATGTAAAGTCATACTAAGCATTTTTTTCTATTAAAACCAACATATAGTCTGTTAATGCACTCTTTTATCCCAAAACCATAATAAAATTGTGCACTTACTTACATTTAGTGACATAGTTAATTATACATCACCTATGCAGCTCTGGGAGTTATGGATCTATTATAATGGACTGTCATGTCATTCAGCAGATGGGCATTCCAGATGGCTCAGACCGTCTCCAGAGCTGGCTCAGACCTTCGCCCCCCGCCCCAACACAGCCCCATCCCCACCCCCTTTTTTGTTGTCGAGTTTAATGTCCTTGTCTATAACCGTTCTGTACTTTGTCATATATTTGTATGTTTTATGTAGACCTCAGTATCTGCTGCATATGCAGTAGCTAATGGGGATCCTAATAAACCAAACTAAACCAGCTTTCCACCAGCTCCAGTCCTCCAGCCACAGCGCTCCCATTCCTCCAGCCCCAGCGCTCCCATTCCTCTAGCCCCAGCGCTCCCATTCCTCCAGCCCCAGCGCTCCCATTCCTCCAGCCCCAGCGCTCCCATTCCTCCAGCCCCAGCACTCCCATTTCTCCAGCCCCAGCGCTCTCATTTCTCCAGCCCCAGCGCTCCCATTTTTCCAGCCCCAGCGCTCCCATTTCTCCAGCCCCAGCCCCCACATGGCTTACCTGTAAACCAGTGTGTCGTCTGCAGTGCTGTTGTACTGGATCTGGTACATCCTGATGCCTGGGATGTGGCGCTCGGAGGGCCAACGAATCACAGCCGAGGAGGAGGTCAGCTCGGCCACCACCACTCTCTTATCCTGGTGCTTGTCATGGCCCTTGGTGTCGTTGCCTGACTTGGAGGAGGTGGTGATGTCAGAGAGGCCCCGATCGGCCTCGCGCATGTGGTGCAATGTGTTGTTGACGAGCAATGGCAGAGGGATCATGTTGATCTCCACAGCAGCTGTGGCGATGCCGGCAGCATTGGAAGCCACACAGTTGAAGGCACCACTGTCCTTTAAGGTGGTGATGAGGATGTCCAAGGTACCGTTGTCATACAGGATAGTGCGGGAGTTGTTGTGCACCAGCTTACCGTCGGGGAAGCGCCAGTGGATGGCTGGGTCCGGGTCTCCCATGGCCTTGCACTTGAGGGTGACCCCCTGACCCTCCATGACGTAGGGCTTGGTGGATATGTGTTTGGTGATGAGCGGGGGCTCGCAGATGAACTCCTCCTCCTGGATGGACCAGAAGTACTTATCCATGAGATGCTCTGGGGAGGCGCAGGTCTCCAGGTCATCCTCCCGGGTCAGTCTGCGGAGCCATAGCAGCTCGCAGTTACAGTGGAGAGGGTTTCCCCCGAAGCTCACCGCCAGGGAGGACGGGTTGGAGCCCTTGGCATCTGACAGCACCTGGGCGTGCTGAAACAGGCTGTCCGGTGGTAGCTTCTGCAGCCGGTTGGAGGTCATATCCAGACGAACCAGCTTGGTGAGGAGCGTGAAAGTCCCAGCTCCAATGTGATCAATCAGGTTGTGATCAAGGGTGAGGGTGTTGATGTGGCTCATCCTGCCTATCTCCTCCCAGGGCAGGGTCCTCAGGTTGTTGTTGGACAGATCCAAGTCCTCGATGGTCGACACAAACTCATCAAAGGAGGTAGGGGCCACATGGTGGATCTGGTTGTTCCCCAGTATGAGGTGGCGGAGGTTGACCAGGCCTTTGAAGTGGTCGCTCTTGATGACACTGAGGCGGTTGCCATCCATGTGGAGGGCTCGTAGAGAGCGCAGGCCCAGGAAGGCGTTGGGCGTGATCTGGCTGATGGTGTTACGGGACAGGGTGAGGTGAACCAGGCTGGTCATGTTGAAAAAGTCTTTCCTGCGGATAATGGTGATGAAGTTGTCTGTGAGACGCAGCTCCACGGTCTTGCGGTCGATGGTTGGAGGCACAAACAACAGACCGGTCTTAGCGCAGAGCAGAGTCAGAGTGGGGGAGAGGTGCTGGCAGATGCAGCGGCCGGGGCAGTTGTAGCCCTTCACCAGCACCGCACACAGCAGTACACACAGCAGCACACACAAAACCAGACGCTCCATGGTCTGTCTGTCTATCAGGTTCCAGATCCTGGAACAGATAAAGATAGAGAAAGAAAGGGCAGAGATACATTAAAATAAGTATATTTGGCGGGTTTAAAAATCATACAATTTATATTATATACACAAATGGAGTCATCAACCAAGATGATTGAAACTGCCAGTAGGGTACCGGTCACCAGAGAGACATGTCAGAGGTTGTTGATAGCGTGGTGAGATGATAGATGACTGAACTGTACTGCCCCAGCTTTGGTATTATCCCTTAAAAAACAGAGAATAGTCCAGCAAAACAAACACAAAGTGGCTAATATGCCATGCCAGCAGACTGTCGATCCCATCCAAATTTGAATAGTTGCGGTGTTGTTTTTACATGGAGCTAATATGTCATATACTTCCCTATCATACCGTATGCTTGTGTGTTTGTCTAGCTCTGAACTTCACAACAGTGTAGGGAATTAAGGGGAGAAGGGGTACTTGTCAGCACTGCTTAAGGATTTATATGGCCTTTTCATGCTCCCTTCACTCTTCATGCTTCAGAACTGTACTGCAGAATTAGACATGAGTCTGTCAAGTAAATCATAGCAACAAAACATGAAGGTGAAAAGTGAGATGAGAGACATTGGTTCTAAATCCATCAGATGGAGGTATTATTAGATGGTTCTTCGGTGTTGAGGCTGATGTTCAGATTCTCTGATCCCCATTTAGTGCTATTGATCCAGCTCTGAGAGCATAAGTCTGCAGTGACAGGTGCAGAAAGAGATCCTTGGGTGTAATAACCACCAAATCACAATGAAAGCCCATTCTTTCATGACTGCTGCCATATCCCCATGCAGTACTTTTCCCTCTTTTCGGTATCAATCTTTGTTGCTGATGCATTTAACACTCGATGTTTATCACAGACGGAGCCCATGTATAGGGAGGGATATGATGATAACTGACTGTTCTCCACGGATAACCAATCATTCCTGGCTATGTATTTTTTTTTAAATAACAACCGTCTACTTGTCTAGACTGGCAGTCTTTTGATTTGTCTTTAGCTTGCCTTTCATCTTTTCCTTTGGATCAGATGTTCTTTATCTTTCCATTTCTTTATTGTATATCACACATCAAAGATTCATATCATATGACATGAATCTTTTGATTGTTTTACTAAGAAAACATATGTTCTACTTTTTTTTCTAAGAACCCCCAGACATAGAGAGCAGAACATGAACAATAACTAATAAGTTTAAGACTATGACAAGCTATTTTATTCATATGTGTATATTTCCTGTATGTATATTTGCATTTCGGTTAATTCAGTTCATCAGGATGTCACGGGAGGCTTTATTGCTGGTAGCACACTGTGCCTGGCTTGTGTAAATTATTTATATCAATCTGACCCTTTTTTAGAAGCTGGAGAGGTAAAATTAATAAAGTAGGTTATAGAAAACATAATCTCATTTCATACAACAAAAGTATTATACAATGAATGTGTTCTCGGTTGGTCTGAATATATATATGTTTCATCGGCGCAAAACATCAATTGTCTCATATACTTTTAGGTAGAACATTGTTCTCCAACAATTGTGTAAGCATTCAAATGGTAACTAGGCCACAGAGCTTATGGTTTCTCTGAGGACCATCTGTGCTCTAGCGTTTCCTGCCATCACCATTGAGGATACTCTATTGATCTCTCAGCATCTCCGGTGAAGAAAGAAAACTTTGTTGCCAAGGCAACTCTGGGGTAGAATGTAGGTCTTTCAATTGCATTAAGATGTTAAGCTGCCAGAAAAATAAGGTTTCAACCCTAATGGAGATAGAGAAGATAAGGACATTTACAAGGGAAGATAAGGACATTTACAAGATATTGTATCAGCCACCCACTTCAAAACCACATTATGTGTGTCTATAGGTGAGGAGGACCCGAGGAGCACATAGAACTATGCATTGGAATTCAGGTGCAAACTGAAATGAATGAAAGAGTAATATACTGGTGGCAAGTCTGTCTTTGTATTTAATTGAGGATATTTCTTGTACCGGGGAAGAACTCTCAAATGATTCCGGCTTAAAATCGTATTACTGCATTATACACCAGCCACTCTTTTGGAGGGACTGCAGATGAAGATGTGAGGAGCTCATGACATACTGTATTTGCTCTGAGCGGCAAAAGACAGCGTTCATAAGACTACCTAGTGGTCCAGTCCAACCTTAGCCAATCACAACAAACAAGCCACAACAAATTGACACTAGTCAATAATCTACATAATGAGTTTAAAAGCATGATAGTGCATTTTAATCGACTAAATTATTCCAATATATGCATATTCATTATCAATTAAAAGTCTAATTATGACATTCATTAATTATTCAGAACATTTCTTAGTTAAATAACCTCCATAACTAGTGTCTAATATCCAATTAACAAATTGGCCCCTATCAAGAAGAGATTATTATTTGAAATGTAGTATCAAAACATCTGACTAATCCACACAGAATATCAAGAATGTCAATTCCCCATTGTCATTGGGATCTTACTAAAATTATCAATGCAAGCACACAATAGTGTATTCAACAGTATATTATATTAAACATGTTCTGCTATCAACACATATCAATTAAAATCAAATGAATATGAGTTTGAATGGGACATTGTAAATAGTCAATTATAACTGACCACAAAAGCAATGTCCTATTCATAGTTCAGAAAAGGCCACCTCATTGTATACACAAGCAGAACGTGGTCAAGTAATGCTTATTTATTTCCTATGTGACTGTCTGGCGAGAGTAAATTAGACAATGTAGGCAGTGAACTTTTAGCTGCCCCACAGTGACTCTCGTCAGGAAACCAGCATAATTATTGACATGCTGAGTTAATTGGAGTCAGTTCCATCTCCGCCACTAAGCCAAGCTCTGTGTGGTGCTACACAACCCTGGGGAGTTCTGGTCCCATCGAGAGAATACCTCGGTAAATAGAGGACATTTGCATTTTATAATTATAGCCACATGCAAATGGCGAAAAGGATGCAGAGTAATGTGCCCTGTATTTTCAATTTCATACCTCGCCCAAAAACGTACTCAGGGAAAGTAATTGAAAAGTACTAACTAGAGTCACAGCCTTTAACTGTGGCAAATTCCTAAGAAGGAAGACTTTGCCATCCTACTAAATTGTAGGAAGGATTAAATGGTTATTTGAACAACAAGTAATTGTCAGAGGTTTATTCTACACCTACATTGACATTTTGCTAGTCTTTTTCCTAAAATCCAAGGGAATCTAAATGGTTTTGCTCCACAGTGAATTTGAACAGGCTGTGAATTTGAAGAGTAAATGTGTGCAAGCCTTGATTGAGCCTTGAGACAAATTATGTGCTTGATTTATATTGAACAATTCGTTTTCTATTGTCAAGAAACCTATACAACAAATGATGGCACTTGGCTGCCAACACTGAATACAGCAGTCGAGGCTCCTCAGAGGAGGAAGGGGAGGACCATCCTCCTCAGTGAATTTCATATAAAGAAAAATTGTAAAACATTGAAAAGGTTATCCTTTTTTAGATAAAACTATACTAAATATATTAATGTCACCAAATAATTCACTGTTTTGTAATGAAGGTCTACAGTAGCCTCAACAACACTCTGTAGGGTAGCACCATGGTGTAGCCGGAGGACAGCTAGCTTCCATCCTCCTCTTGGTACATTGACTTCAATACAAAACCTAGGAGGCTCTTGGTTCTCACCCCCTTCCATAAACTTGCATAGTAATTATGACAACTTCCGGAGGACATCCTCCAATCTAGCAGAGCTCTTGCAGCATGAACTCACATGTTGTCCACCCAATCAAAGTATCAGCAAATTAATCTAATACTGAAAGCATAAGCTACAGCTAGCTAGCGCTGGAGTGCATAAAATTGGGTGGGTAGTTGACTCAAAGAGAGAGAAAGACAATAGTTGAACAGTTTTTTAACAAATTAATTTATTCGCAAATGAAGGAGAAGCAAGAGAAAGTAATATTTTTCAGTTTTACTTTCTTAGCTAGCAAATGCAGCTGGCTAGTTTAGTTACTCAAACACCCTGCTCAAACAGAGGGATGCTATGTTAGCTAGCTGGCTATGACTATCCAACACAACACTGGAACTCTTACAAGTCAAGGTAAGCTTTTGGTTTTATAATTTTCTTGCCCCCGGGACCTGCCGGTGGTCCCGTTACTGGATGATTGTAGTGGGTTTACTAAAGTACTAGTTCTATTAGCTATGTTCTAGGACGTTACTTAGCTAATATGGGGAAAACTATGTAGGCTGTGTGTAGCGGTTATGATGTTGTTTGGCTTGTATTTTCTGTTTGTTTTTTCGCCTGGTCACATACAGCTGATGTGTTGGTCATTGAAGTCCACAACGAAGGGAAAAGATGAGAGGAGGAGAGTGCATAGAGGCAAGAAGGAATACAATGTGGCTGCTATGAATGTCAACTGTGCTTATGTGTGAATAGGGTGTATTCATTCCACCGATTCTGTTGAAAAACGTTTCTTATAAATAGAAGTAAATGTAACGGAATAAAAATACCTGAATTGTCCAATAGAAACTCTCGTTTTCAACTGTTGGACTAATAATTACACCCTAGATAAGCTAGATGCAGGCCATAGTGTGCAAGGCGGTATTGAATGTGTCACTGTCTGTCCATGTGTCACTGTCTCATCTCAAATTTTTCTCTCAACCTGTGGGCACCTACGTTGTAAACTTTCATTCATAGGCTAAGTTGTAGCAACTAGAGGTCGACCGATTCATCCGAATGGCCGATTAACTAGGGCTGATTTCAAGTTTTCATAACAATTGGAAATCGGTATTTTTGGGCACCGATTTGGGCAATATTATTATATTTTTAAAAAATGTACACTTTTATTTAATCTTTATTTAACTAGGCAAGTCAGTTAAGAACACATTCTTATTTTCAATGACGGCCTAGGAACGGTGGGTTAACTGCCTCGTTCAGGGGCAGAACGACAGGTTTTTACCTTTTCAGCTCGGGAGATTCAATCTTGCAGCCTTACAGTTAACTAGTCCAATGCTCTAACCACCTGATTACATTGCACTCCACAAGGAGACTGCCTGTTACGCGAATGCAGTAAGCCAAGGTAAGTTGCTAGCTAGCATTAAACTTATCTTATAAAAAACAATCAATCAATCATAATCACTAGTTAACTACACATGGTTGATGATATTACTAGTTTATCTAGCGTGTCCTGCGTTGCATATAATCGATGCGGTGCGTATCACAGAAGTATATATTTTTAAACCTGCATATTTAGCTAAAAGAAATCCAGGTTAGCAGGCAATATTAACCAGGGGAAATTGTGTCACTTCTCTTGCGTTCATTGCACGCTTGAGTCAGTGTATATGCAACAGTTTTGGCCGCCTAATTTGCCAGAATTTTACGTAATTATGACATAACATTGAAGGTTGTGCAATGTAACAGGTATGTTTAGACTTATGGATGTCACCCGTTAGATAAAATACGGAACGGTTCCATATTTCACAGAAGAAAATAACATCTTGTTTTCGAGATGATAGTTTCCGGATTCGGCCATATTAATGACCTAAGGCTCGTATTTCTGTGTGTTATCATGTTATAACTAAGTCTATGATTTGATAGAGCAGTCTGACTGAGCGATGGTGGGCACCAGCAGGCTCGTAAGCATTCATTCAAACAGCACATTAGTGCGTTTGCCAGCAGCAGTTTATGACTTCAAGCCTATCGACTCCCAAGATTAGGCTGGTGTAACAGATGTGAAATGGCTAGCTAGTTAGCGGGGTGCGCGCTAATAGCGTTTCAAATGTCACTCGCTCTGAGACTTGGAGTGGTTGTTCCCCTTGCTCTGCATGGGTAACGCTGCTTTGAGGGTGGCTGTTGTGTTCCTGGATCAAGCCCAGGTAGGAGCGAGGAGAGGGACGGAAGCTATACTGTTACACTGGCAAAATTAAAGTGCCTATAAGAACATCCAATAGTCAAAGGTTAATGAAATACAAATGGTATAGAGAGAAATAGTCCTATAATTCCTATAATAACTACAACCTAAAACTTCTTACCTGGGAATATTGAAGACTCGTGTTAAAAGGAACCACCAGCTTTCATACGTTCTCATGTTCTGAGCAAGGAACTTAAACGTTAGCTTTCTTACATGGCACATATTGCACTTTTACTTTCTTCTCAAACACTTTGGTTTTGCATTATTTAAACCAAATTGAACATGTTTCATTATTTATTTGAGGCTAAATGTATTTTATTGATGTATTATATTAAGTTAAAATAAGTGTTCATTCAGTATTGTTGGAATTGTCATTATTACAAATAAATTGTAAAAAAATCGTCTGATTAATCGGTAAAGGCTTTTTTTGGTCCTCCAATAATCGGTATCGGTATCGGCATTGAAAAATCAGAATCGGTCGACCTCTAGTAGCAACCTCATGATGGTTATAGGGACAATTTGAGTATCATATAGTAGCCTAAACCTATCGATGTTACATTGAACTGGGTGAATATGAATGACAGTCATCCGACATGCTGTAATAGAAATAAGGCCATGCTCATGAAACAAACAAATTGTCCTCCCTCATCACAAACGGCACTGACCGCCACTGGAATACAGTAAGTGCACTGTACAGAATCCCTGCTCTGAAGTAATACCCAACAAATTGTACCCTGATACAGACATGTTTACAACCACTGAAAAACATCATCCACAAAGCCCGGATTAGGTCCATGAAATTCTTCATTATGATGACTTGGAAAACAGAAAAGACAAACTATGCAAAAAGGAATTACTGGATGTGTTGTTGAATTAAGCATAAATTGTAAACACCGAGCCAGAAAGCCTCCCCAGTCAGCTCCCTTAATTAATTAGGATAATAATCAGGACAATGCAAAGTCCTCTTATTTGAGCTGTCCACTTGCCCATTTTCAGTATGCTGTGAGAAGTTGTGCATAGCTCTGTGCTGAGAATAAGAAATAACATTCCACAGTAAACACTATGCTGAGAACACTGGGAGAGCAATTAAGATCTACCTTAACTTCATTGTTTATGTTTTCTGTTAAATTACTGCATAGGGGCAGTATATTGAGATATTTTGAGATATATTCTGCATGATTCATTGCAGGTGAATCATGAATGAAAATGAGTCATCGGCAAAAGCACTAAATTACTGTATGTTATTGTATAACCTGTTACCAGATCAATTACTACAAAATGTGTTCTCTAGGCTGGTTGTTGTTATCCCTTATCCTATAATACAGCTTTAGGACAATGAGCAGCTGTACAAAAACTCCCACTTTCTTTATTCAAGGACAGTATTGTGTTCTCTACTGCTTTTGTCCGCCTGGTACATACTAACAAAATTAGGATAATAGGGAACAGTATGAATATAAACAAACTGTAATCTATGCATTCAAATTGCTAACATTTTTCAAGCTGAATAGAACAAGGACAGGAGCTGTCATGATTGTTGAAGAAATCTACCAAAAATCATATTATTTTCCTGACTAGCCTTCATTTTCACAGGAGTAGGAGTTTGAAAGTGTTGAAAGTGGATGATTATTTGATTGTCTAGACAGTTCTCTCTGTAAGTTCACAAAGTCATAAGGCAATGATTGATATAACACAGACCATTTCATTGATGTTCCTTAATTATCCCATTGAGATTGATTGACAATGGATGCATTTCTATTGTGAGATATATAAAAAAAAATTGATAGGCACTTGGAAAATAAACATTCAAATGAGATGGAATAGTGCAAACATGATAAAGGGCAAAAGGCGATGCAATTTCAAGACTATTACCACTTTGTTTATTCTGAAAGCATTATTTACCTGAAATACCATTGACATCCAAGTGATCAAGTGGAGATATTTAGACTGCAAGTAGAAAAACAAATTCTACTCCACTTGAATCCTGAAGATCCCTGATGTAATAAAACACTGTTGTATACCGTTTATACTATTAATGTAAATACAGTGCCTTGCGAAAGTATTCGGCCCCCTTGAACTTTGCGACCTTTTGCCACATTTCAGGCTTCAAACATAAAGATATAAAACTGTATTTTTTTGTGAAGAATCAACAACAAGTGGGACACAATCATGAAGTGGAACGACATTTATTGGATATTTCAAACTTTTTTAACAAATCAAAAACTGAAAAATTGGGCGTGCAAAATTATTCAGCCCCTTTACTTTCAGTGCAGCAAACTCTCTCCAGAAGTTCAGTGAGGATCTCTGAATGATCCAATGTTGACCTAAATGACTAATGATGATAAATACAATCCACCTGTGTGTAATCAAGTCTCCGTATAAATGCACCTGCACTGTGATAGTCTCAGAGGTCCGTTAAAAGCGCAGAGAGCATCATGAAGAACAAGGAACACACCAGGCAGGTCCGAGATACTCTTGTGAAGAAGTTTAAAGCCGGATTTGGATACAAAAAGATTTCCCAAGCTTTAAACATCCCAAGGAGCACTGTGCAAGCGATAATATTGAAATGGAAGGAGTATCAGACCACTGCAAATCTACCAAGACCTGGCCGTCCCTCTAAACTTTCAGCTCATACAAGGAGAAGACTGATCAGAGATGCAGCCAAGAGGCCCATGATCACTCTGGATGAACTACAGAGATCTACAGCTGAGGTGGGAGACTCTGTCCATAGGACAACAATCAGTCGTATATTGCACAAATCTGGCCTTTATGGAAGAGTGGCAAGAAGAAAGCCATTTCTTAAAGATATCCATAAAAAGTGTTGTTTAAAGTTTGCCACAAGCCACCTGGGAGACACACCAAACATGTGGAAGAAGGTGCTCTGGTCAGATGAAACCAAAATTGAACTTTTTGGCAACAATGCAAAACGTTATGTTTGGCGTAAAAGCAACACAGCTGAACACACCATCCCCACTGTCAAACATGGTGGTGGCAGCATCATGGTTTGGGCTTGCTTTTCTTCAGCAGGGACAGGGAAGATTGTTAAAATTGATGGGAAGATGGATGGAGCCAAATACAGGACCATTCTGGAAGAAAACCTGACCGCGTCTGCAAAAGACCTGAGACTGGGACGGAGATTTGTCTTCCAACAAGACAATGATCCAAAACATAAAGCAAAATCTACAATGGAATGGTTCAAAAATAAACATATCCAAGTGTTAGAATGGCCAAGTCAAAGTCCAGACCTGAATCCAATCGAGAATCTGTGGAAAGAACTGAAAACTGCTGTTCACAAATGCTCTCCATCCAACCTCACTGAGCTCGAGCTGTTTTGCAAGGAGGAATGGGACAAAATGTCAGTCTCTCGATGTGCAAAACTGATAGAGACATACCCCAAGCGACTTACAGCTGTAATCGCAGCAAAAGGTGGCGCTACAAAGTATTAACTTAAGGGGGCTGAATAATTTTGCACGCCCAATTTTTCAGTTTTTGATTTGTTAAAAAAGTTTGAAATATCCAATAAATGTCATTCCACTTCATGATTGTGTCCCACTTGTTGTTGATTCTTCACAAAAAAATACAGTTTTATATCTTTATGTTTGAAGCCTGAAATGTGGCAAAAGGTCGCAAAGTTTAAGGGGGCCGAATACTTTCGCAAGGCACTGTAGTCCTGGACTGTAGAAAAAAATACTACTTATAGTAGCCTACTCAGTTTGTTGAAGATAGAGGATTGAGTGACTCATGATTAAAAGTAGTAGTCTGCTCCAGCTGGAGACAAAGAAGGATATAGTAGAGGTTGGGGTATGGAGGTGGATAAGCCCAGAAGCCAGTGGAGCAGTCTAGCTCTGTGCTGAGTAGTATTTAGTCAATATTCCCTGTGTCCACTGGTTGTTGTTGCATTAATGTGTCCTTCCAGTGGTGAACCACCAGGAAACAGTCGGTCACTGACTACATTAACCATTTTTCTTTAGCTACCGTGGAAATTAGCTGCTTCCAGTCTTAAAGCCATGCCTTAGGGAGATAAACACAACTTAAATTGCTTAGACATTTGACCTTTACAGTCCACTTTTAAAAGCACTATTATTCCAATGTAATAAATCCGAAAATTGAACTGACAAAATAAAATCGCCAGAGGACTGTGAGCTAGTGAGCTTAGAGGGTGGTGTGATGGATTGGAGAGTAGAGGGTAAATGTAGTGGACATGAGTTTGATGCAGTGAACATATGATCTTAGGTAAACATATACATTATATACAGTGCATTCGGAAAGTATTCAGACCCCTTGACTTTTTCCACATTATTTTTCCACATTCCACCAATTGTAAAATTGATAATAGTATTTTTCCTTCATCAATCTACACACAATACCCCATAATGACAAAGCAAAAACAGGTTTTTTTTAAATGTTACAAATAAAAGCGTAAAAATCACATTTGCGTAAATATTCAGATCGTTTACTCGGTACAATGGCGCTGCCGTTTTACGGGCTCCTAACCAATTGTGCTATTTTGTGTGTTTTTCACGTTATTTGTAACTTATTTTGTACGTAATGTTTCTGTCACCGTCTCTTATGACCGGATGAGCTCTCTAAACTGGACCGTTTTATCTCCATCTCATCATTCAAAGACTCAATCATGGACATTCTCACTGATAGTTGTGGCTGCTTAACGTGATGTATTGTTGTCTCTACCTTCTTACTTTTTGTGCTGTTGTCTGTGCCCAGTAATGTTTGTACCATGTTTGTGCTGCTACCATGTTGTGTTGCTACCATGTTGTTGTCATGTTGTGTTGCTACCCTGCTGTGTTTTCGTGTGTTGCTGCTACGCTGTGTTGTTGTCTTACGTCTCTCTTTATGTAGTGTTGTGGTGTCTCTCTTGTAGTGATGTGTGTTTTGTCCTATATTTTTATTCCCAGCCCCCATTCCTGCAGGAGGCCTTTAGCCTTCTGTTGGCCATCATTGTAAATAAGAATTTGTTGTTAACTGACTTGCCTAGTTAAATAAAGGTTAAATAAAATTAAAATTAAAAAAATCGAATAAAGACTATCCTACCAACGGGACATCAAAATCTGTTCTTCTGTTTCGCCGATTCGTGGCTGAAGGACGACATGGATAACATACAGCATTGGCGAGATAGAACAGCTGCATCTGGTAAGACAAGGGGTGATGACTGTGTCTATTTGTCAATAACAGCTGGTGCACAAAATCTAATATTAAGGAAGTCTCAAGGTTTTTAGAGTATCTCACATTATTTACCAAGAGAGTTTTCATCTATATTCTTCGTAGCTGTATATTTACCACCACAAACCGATGCTTGCACTAAGACCGCACACAATGAGCTGTTTACTGTCATAAGCAAACAAGAAAATGCTCATCCAGAGGCGGCTCTCCTAGTAGCCGGGGACTTTAATGTAGGGAAACTTAAATCCATTTGACCTAATTTCTACCAGCTTGTTACATGTGCAACTGAAGGAAAACAAATTCTAGACCACCTTTACTCCACCCCCCCCCCCCCCTCCGTTTTGTACGCTGCTGCTACTTGCTGTTTATTATCTATGCATAGTCACTTCACCCCCACCTCATGGCTTGGTTTTTGCTCTGACATGCACTGTCAACTGTGGGACCTTATATAGACAGGTGTGTGCCTTACCAAATCATGTCCAGTCAATTTAATTTACCACAGGTGGACTCAAGTTGAAGAAATAGCTCAAGGATGATCAATGGAAACAGGATGCACCTGAGCTCAACTTCAAGTCTCGCAGCAAAGGGTCTGAATACTTATGTAAATTAGGTATATGTTGATTATCAATACATTTGCAAAAAAAAATGTTTTTGCTTTGTCATTATGGGGTGTTGTGTGTGGATTGATGAGGAATTGTTTTTATTTAATCAACTTTAGAATAAGGCTGTAACATATCAAAATGTGGAAAATGTCAATGGGTCTGAATACTTTCCAAATGCACTGTATACACAAAAGTATGTGGGCACCCCTTCAAATGAGTGGATTTGGCTATTTCAGCCACACCCATTGCTGACAGGTGTATAAAATCGAGCACACAGCTAGCATACAACAACATTCTAGACGATTCTGTGCTTCCAACATTGTGGCAACAGTTTGGGGAAGGCCCTTTCCTGTTTCAGCATGACAATGCGAGTCCATACAGAAATGGTTTGTCGAGATCGGTGTGGAAGAACTTGATTGGCCTGCACAGAGCCCTGACCTCAACCCCATCAAACACTTTTGGGATGAATTGGAACGCCGACTGCGAGCCAGGCCTAATCGCCCAACATCAGTGCCCGACCTCACTAATGCTCTTGTGTTATATCAGCAAAGGGGGGACCAACTCCATATGAATGCCAATGATTTTGGAATGAGATGTTCAACAAGCTGGTGTCCTACACTACATGACCGAAAGTATGTACCATATAGGAGGAAAATAAATACCTGAGGGAGTGACAGGGGCCTTTGGCTCTTCTGCTACAAATAGCATCTTTGGAGGGGGTGCTATCTGAAATTACTTCTAATTTCCTGTCACTGGCTAATTAATAATTTGCAGACATGAAATCAAAATTTAAAGGATTATGGTCCACAATTTAATATTGGGGCTGATTTAATAGTGTTACTTCAGTTTCGGTCATTTAAGAGTCATAAAGGTGGACTCAGGGACCATGTCTTGGTTATGATGTATGGTCTGAGACAGCTATGCTATGGCATATTAAAGAAATAGTTATGCTTAAAGTCTATTTGAAATGTCTTCTTGGGTCATACGACTGCAATAAGTGCATTTCCTTCAAGCTCGTTTGGTAATACTGGTAAGACAACCACATTTAGATTCAGTGTGACAGAAAATGTGGCTATTGATGCATAGAAAGTTAAAATTTCAAATAAGTGAAAAAGAAGTCAATACAAATGTAAGCCTTTAACTTGAGTTTTGGCCAGAGTAGTTGCTGCAGCTCTGTTTTATGTTCACACGTTCAGACTGCACATTAATTATTCTACATGGGACAGATTTAGAGACTACTCTGAGAAAAAAAGCCTTGAAAAGTCATCACACAGTCTAATAAACTGTGAATTAAACCCCAGTTTCTTTGTTTTCAAATCTCCCACCCTGTGTTTATGCAATTTACCACCCTGCACCAGGCTTAATCTTTAACAGCAAAGCAACCTGCTCGATGCCATTATTACACTTTAATATAGCCCTGCTCCTGCAACTCATCCAGAAAGCTAAAGCCAGGCGAGCTCATTGTGCTGCCAGGGCCACTTATATCAGGCCTGCTTCATGTGCTCCTCCTCCTCCTTACTCCCCCCTACCCATGAGCCAATGCAAATGACAGTAACAGCTTGGACGTGACAGTAATTGCAAGTGGTGCGAGCTCTGCTCCAAGGCCAGGCATGAAGGCAGATGAAGGCCGGGAGGAGTGCTGCCAGGCCTCTTTGAGGACACTGCGTCTCCCGTATGCACGAGTAGACAGTGGAAAGAGAGGAGGCTCACAACCAGTTTCTCATTTGCCTGCAAGTCCCATGGTGCACTCTCACTATGTACTTAACGAAAGGAAAGCAGTAGGCTGGGCTCCTTCTTTCATGGTCTTGTTTACTCCATCACACAGTTGGACACCAATACTGCCTGGATGAGATATTGGCCATCTCATTGATCATAGCACCAATACACTGAACAGGCAACATTTAGAAGTAATAGCAGCTTTTGAACAATGAGACTGAGGATAGTGAAATACATTCTTATGCAAAGCTGGCATACCACAAGTGTCATTAACTTGACTGAGGAACACATAACAAATCTTGTGTTGGGAAAACCACCACTTTTTTATCTACAGTACATCAATGCAATAAGGCAATGTTTCACCACAGTTCTTTGATAGTAGTGCAACATTACGGTTATATTAGCCAGTTGACCCTTTTATACTACTGAAATGATATCCATTAGATCTAAAAACATTATTCATAACCATTTATATACATATTCATACATGTAGTATTATGAAATTTTGAAAGGAAATATTACAAATCTGTTATATTAGTGGGGTTGAATGAGATTACAGAGATATCTATCATAACTGGCTATTACATGTCTCCATATCAGGGACTTCAGAAGAGTTTGGAGAACCGTCTCCGTTCCTGTTGGTGTCTGAGGGGAAGAATGAATCACGGACATCTCAGAGGAGTAGAAAGACAGCAACCACATGATAAACAACAAACAGTCACCAATGCATCTGAAAAAGCCCACAAACATCTAAATGAGTCGGTGGTGGATCAGATAAGGCAGCTTCAGTGAGTCCGTTACGTTCTGCATGTGTTCACCATGACCAGATATTAATCAGTTGTGACTGAGTAAGAGGAAACATCAAGAGGTCAAATTTATAATCCACTGAGCTCCCCCTGTGTCACTGTCACACAGCCATTGCGTCTGGTTTGGTGTTATGCTTTTCATGTGATGTGATGTTACCTGAAAGCTCGCCTAAGATAGAGGCATATTCTAACCAATCACTTCACCACTAAGAATGTTCCTGAAATTACTCCATTTCATTTGCTATTCCCCAGATTCAGTGTGATACGGCTGGCATATGGTTTTAATTTGGTGGATGATTAGTGGACAGATAACAGGGATTGAGCCCAGCAGAGAGTGGATGTGTCCCAAATGGCAGCACATAGGGCACTGTTAAGTGACTATGGTGCAATTTGAGATAAAAATAGTGTCTTGTCATCATGGCAGACCTGAACCCCCCTGAGTACACCTTGAGCCTCCCCTTTACAGGTTATTACTCAGCCTCGCACAGCCTCGCTCAGCTTCGCACTTCCTCGCTCAGCCTCTCAGTCTCTCAATCTCGCTCAGCCTCTCATACTTGGTATTCCAGGAACTAGAGAGGGAAAGGCTCAGATTACTGTGAAGGGGAGAGATCTGACCACACAACATGAGATGGGAGGAGGAAAAGGAGGAGAGGAGAGGAGGAGAGAACTGGGTAATGTAATGTCGCTGAGTCTTATCCTTTCTGCTTCATTTGCATTGGGAGTGTTTTAGGGATCATACCTCAACTTAACCTCTGCCATAATCCTGCTTTGCTCTGATTCTTGATTAAACACTCATATTTACTACATGCTTACAGAGCACTGACTGTAGGCTTAGATTAATGTGAGTAGAGATGAACTGGGAGTAGTTCTCTACCTGTTATGCATGTTATTATCACCTGCATCATCCCTGACAACTATTAAACTGCAGACAAAAGAACAACTGCACCAAAGATGTTAAACAAATATGAATGGACCAGAATGGCTTCATACAGACATTAATAAATTACTTTCATTTGACATGAAATATACATTCCTTGACAATGCCTAGTTAAAAATGGAAGCATTTCTTATGACACAAACCCATCAGAAAGTCCTATGGTGCAAGGAAATATGCAGAGGCATCCATAAAGCATGGCTATTGCAGGCGTTGCTTGTTAGCAGAAGGGGCAGCTGTGTGTGTGTGGCAGGGTGTGCATATGTGTACAGGGTGGGGTGTGTGCACTAGCTAAACTCAGCTCAGCTCACAAGCTGGCTAATTAGCATTGCCCTCTCATTCCCTTTTGAGCAGGGGAGGACAAGTGGGGGACATCATATTTCTTTGTTAGAAGCATTGTGTGTCCCCTCTGACCACAGAAACCACAGGAGTTCTGACCACAGGGGGTCACAGAGTAGACAGCGTAATCCACCATCCCCACCAGCCCCCCGTGGGAATGGCCACCAGCTAGCTCTCCCTTCCCTAACCAACACCCTCAGCTCAGACAACACTACTGGCATCACATACACCTATTGGATCATCATTTACTTTAAGCAATAGTTACCGTGCAGTGACATTTTCAGGCTACATGTCTGGTCCCAACTCCAATCAGAAGACAGATGTTATGGAGGAAACAGGTGCGTATTGCACAGCTCTTTGAAGCACACTCTGATCTCTGGCTGGTTGCACTCTGAAGACACAGCAGAGATGATTCAACTGGATCCTCTGGTGTACTACAGCTTTAATTAATAGGCTCATATTACATATTATTTAGACAGTGATAATTGCCTTTACATCTCTCCTATATTTGAGGTTTATTAGCAAAAAGAGAGCCCTGGTCTGTTTGGGCTTTGTCAAAGTAGCAGAACAGGCCATTTTAATAATTGGTCATGCACCGGTGGCTTTGATGGAACAGTTTGTTGTTTTTGTGTGTGTGTTTTTGTTTGTAGTGTGGAACAGCTGTTTCCCAACTACCAGTTATCTTCATAAGGCTGCCTCTGAAGGCCTGTGATGATGCACTCTCTCCCGAAAGAGAGAGCTCGCTTCCGCAATGTGAAAAGTTGCCCCGGGTAAGGGAAGAACAGACTGCAACTGTTCAAGTCAATTCACAGTGGCTCGGTAAAGAAGGCATGGGGAGGGTTGCAAACAGCCTGGGCTACTCACCAGATATTAAGCTCTGGTCTCCATGGCAGAAATCACATGCGTATAGGCATCCCGTCTCTCTTGCAGTCAGTCAGTCACAGCTCTGAGAGTAGAACGACACCCACTGGCATTAGAGAGAAACACCTAGAGGCCTGGGAACACAAGATACCATCTCTGGTTAAAACATTGTAACTGAGGCTAAACTAAGTTGATGCTCAGAGCCATGGGAACTTTCCCTGGCTGATTAAACACATTGTTTGAGGTTGGTCATCTGGCCACTCAATATTATTAGACAAAAAGACAGAACTCCCAAAGATAAGCAGTGAGACATTCATCATTTAATTGGCTGATATCTACTCCTTTTAAACTTGGCAGCTTTGGTGAGATATGAGCACTGATCTGATTGTAAGGCAATGGAAGAAAGAAACACAAACAGCAGGAAATATATGGGAGAAAAGTGAGTTGGAGACACAATGACTATGGCTGTGTATCCCATCATGAATATTTCATTGCATTATTGTAGCTGACGAAGAACAAAGTGTAAAGAGGCGCATTATGAAACATTTATCATGTTTTGACAAGAGCTTTGGAATCTATCTATCCCTGTGCTACAAAACACACCGGATTCTTCTTCTTTCCTGATTAAGTTTTTAAAAGAGAACAGAGGTGATTAACTTTATTGGCTTTATACCCATAAACTGTAGCAAATTTCCCCTTATGATAAATCACCAGACTCCACGAGAACGTACACCTGTGCTAAATACTAGCTTAGGATACCATTTTATTGCTAGAAACAAATAAAAAAACTTCAGAGGTATTGCAAGGTCGTAAGTCTTCGGTTTTCTCACTTGTCTCTAAAATTTAAACCACCTACTGTACATAACATGTCCCAAGTCCAGCAGCAGAGGAGGTTGCATGCAATGCTACATAGATTACCATATTACTCTCATTCATCTGCACAGAGCCCCTCATGCATGAAAACAGAATTCTCCACTCAGGTTTGCCATCTATTTGTATTTAGAATGGGGTTTGAGGGTTGTCCTCTCAAGCTATAATTTCATCCAATGAAGTATTTATGATGGAAGCTTTTTGTTAGTGTTAAGTTCAGTCCCACCTTCTGTAATCCAATTCCACTTAGAGACTTTGCATCACATAGGAGAGAAGGTTACAAGGAAACAATGGAAGACTGGCTGTGGGTGCCCGCAAATGACCTTATGTCATTATTGAGCAAGCAATTAGTACAGTAAACAATTGGAGGGTGACAATTCATAATCATACCCTCATGCATATTATCTATTCTATTATCTGCGTCTGGCAGCCATTGTTTCAAGTCTGTCTTCTAATCTACAGCTTACTTATCCTGTGTAACATTGCAGGGGTGTGACAAGTACAGTACTTGACTGGTGCATGAAGTTGACATTTTGTTTTCTAACATGTCCTTGGATTTTCCACAATGGGCTCAACAACAGATTTCCCTGTTTTATCGCTGTCTCTCAGCCACCCCATCACCTGGCTCACACTGATAAGTCCTGTAGGGTCAGGTAAAGACAAGCCCTCCTGTCTGACTTTATCTCCATTCACCCTCTCCTTGTCTCCTTCACTATATCAAAGCCATTCCCCTTTCATCCTTCAGATATTCACCTTCTTTCCACCTGCAGTTCCCTCCTATAAAGTAGAAAGAGAAATAATCCTTCAATGGTGGGCTACGTTTGGCCAATGGACAGATTCTGTCAAGTAATTATCCATCACTGTGCTTCTTCTCCTTTGGACTGAGACAGTCAGATGTTAGAAAGGCAGTCCTTTCCCTTTTTACTCCTCATCTGCCAACCCTCCTACTAACAGTGCTGCGGACTTCTCTCACACCGCAACGTTCTGTCCATCAACCACTCTGAACCATGTATAGGAGTGTCGTGGAAACAGGGACAGACAGTTCAGATCAGAATATGAACAGATGAGGAAGCATCACTTCACTGACCACACTCGGTCTCAGGTAACACATCTCGTTATTTGTTATTTTATTTTATTGTATTACTTTTTATTTTTTACTTTATTCATTTAGTAAATATTTTTTTATCTCTGTATCTTGAACTGCATTATTGGTTAAGGGCTCGTAAGTGACTGTCCCGCCCTGACCTGAGATATCTCTGTTTTCTTTATATTTTGGTTAGGTCAGGGTGTGACTAGGGTGGGTAGGTAGCCATTTCCCTTTGGTGTTTGTGGGATCTTGTCTATGTGTAGTTGCTTGTCAGCACTCGTTTGTATAGCTTCACGGTTCGTTTTGTTATGTTGTTAGTTTGTTCAGTGTTCATTCTTTAAATAAATAAGAATGTATGCATACGACGCTGCGCCTTGGTCCGATCCTTATAACGAACATGACAGTGACCATTACACGGTATAGTCTACACCTGTTGTATTCGGCACATGTGACAAATAACATTTGTTGTGATTTGAGATTTGCACTGTCTATTATCCTGATCAGGAAATCTTTAAGATAACTTTTAAAACTTTTAAAAAAGGCATTAGGCTTACTGTAAATAATGTAAAATATGCTGTATGTTGATGATTCATTTATTTGCATAAAAATGGGTATGCTTCATCCAAACAAACCCTGCTGAAAGGCATCTATACCTACAATTGGGAAATCTACATATACAATAAAGGCCTGTCTTAGTTATTCTGCCTCACAGTAGCTCCTGCTTCCGTTTCTGGCAGAGAGAAAACAGACAAACTGTTGGGAGGACAGTGGATTTGAATCCACTGGGATATTGTCTCTTCCTAAAGAAGGTACAACTAAAAGGCCTCAGGTGATAGTCTGTCAGATCCTGCCGATCTTATTTAAGGACAAAAAAAATGCCTTCAAGCCCAAATCAATTATAGATATTTTGACCAAATACATACTGTACGTAGCCTACACATTGTAGGGCGCCTATACTCTCCATCTCTCTAAACTACACCATCCAGGTATCGACAGAACAACCCCTTAGCCTGCCATGAGGTAAAATAGGACCCTGGCCTCATAGTCTTTCATGATATGGGAAATCAATTTCTAAATAACCAAGTGAGGCACATTCTGTGTATTCATCACGGAATTTAATTATTCTTCAATTGCCTCGGTGGGGTAAAAGGTCTTGTTTAGAATGTCATATTTTAGCAGGTGTTTCCCTCCTCACCTGTCCCTAACTGCCTGAAATGAAGACAAGCAATAAAGCAGCAGCTCCAGCTATAAGGTATGTAAGGGAATACATGAAAGGACACTCTCAAAGTCAGGATGACTCAATGTAAAAGGTATGAAAGGACACTCTCAAAGTCAGGATGACTCAATGTAAAAGGTATGAAAGGACACTCTCAAAGTCAGGATGACTCAATGTAAAAGGTATGAAAGGACACTCTCAAAGTCAGGATGACTCAATGTAAAAGGTATGAAAGGACACTCTCAAAGTCAGGATGACTCAATGTAAAAGGTATGAAAGGACACTCTCAAAGTCAGGATGACTCAATGTAAAAGGTATGAAAGGACACTCTCAAAGTCAGGATGACTCAATGTAAAAGGTATGAAAGGACACTCTCAAAGTCAGGATGACTCAATGTAAAAGGTAAGTTCCCTTAATGTATGAAAGGACACTCTCAAAGTCAGGATGACTCAATGTAAAAGGTATGAAAGGACACTCTCAAAGTCAGGATGACTCAGCACTGGACACAATGAGCCATTTGATCAGGGAACAGTGAGAGTGGTATTATGGTATAGAGTGACAGATAGTTGTAGTAAAGGTTAAGTCAAGCTTAACCACAATGTAACAATAACACCTTTTTCCAAGGGGCAGCTACTACTTGTTCAGGCTTTACTACTTTACTGTACAGAACTGTGAATTAATGCAGTGGTGCAAAGTACAAATACTTTAAAGTACTACTTAAGTAGTTTTCTGGGGTATCTGTACTTTACTATTTATATTTTTAAGAACTTTTACTTCACTATATTCCAAATTAAAATAATGTACTTTTTACTCCATACATTTTCTCTGACACCCAAAATGACTCATTACATTGTGAATGTTTAGCAGGACAGGAAAACGGCCCAATTCACACACTTATGAAGAGAACATTCTTGGTCATCCCTACCTCCTCTGATCTAGCGGACTCACTAAACACAAATGTGTCATTTGTAAAGTATGTCTGAGTGTGCCTCTGGGTATCCGTAAATAAAAAAAATAAAACTTTAAATTGTACTTCTGGTTTGCTCAGTATAAGGAATTTGAAATTATTTATAGTTTTACTTTTGATACTTAAGTATATTTAAGTAATTACATTTACTTTTGATACTTAAGTATATTTAAAACCAAATACTTTTAGACTTTTAATCAAGTAATATTTTACTGGGTGACTTTCACTTGAGTCATTTCCTATTAAGGCACTGTATCTTTATTTTTTCTCAAGTATGACATACAGTGCATTCGGACAGTATTCAGACTCCTTCACTTTTTCAAATTTTGTAAAAACTTTACAGCCTTATTCTAAAATGTATTAAATCATTTTTTTCACTCATGAATCTACACACAATACCCTGTAATGATAAAGCAAAAACTGCTTTTTAGAAATGTTTGCAAATGTATTAAAAATAAAAAACTGAAATATCACATTTACATAAGTATTCAGACCCTTTAATCAGTACTGTGTTGAAGCACCATTGGCAAAGATTACAGACTCAAGTCTTCTTAGGTATGACGCTACAGGCTTGTCACACCTGTATTTGGGGAGTTTCTCCCATTTTTCTCTGCAGATCCTCTCAAGCTCTGTCAGGTTGGATGGGTAGCATCGTAGCACAGCAATTTTCAGATTTCTCCTGAGACGTTCGATCGGGTTCAAGTTCTGGGTTTTGGCTGGGCCACTCAAGGACATTTAGAGACTTGTAGCCACTTCTGCGTTGTCTTGGCTGTGTGCTTAGGGTTGGGTACCTGTTGGAAAGTGAACCTTCGCTCTGGAGGAGGTCTTCATCAAGGGTCTCTCTGTACTTTGCTCCATTCATCTGTCCTTGATCCTGACTAGTCTCCCAGTCCCTGCTGCTGAAAAACATTCCCACAGCATGATACTGCCACCTCCATGCTTCACCGTAGGGATGGTGCAAGGTTTCCGCCAGACGTGATGTTTGGCATTCAGGCCAAAGAGTTCATTCTTGGTTTCATCAGACCAGATATTCTTGTTTCTCATGGTCAGAGTCTTTAGGTGCCTTTTGGCAAACTCCAAGCAGGCTGTCAAGTGCCTTAGACTGAGGAGTGCCACTCTAACATTCCCTGGATCTGTGCCGCAACACAATCCTGTCTCGGAGCTCTACAGACAACTCCTTCAACCTCATGGCTTGGTTTTTGTTCTGACATGTACTGTCAACTGTGGAACCTTATGGGTGTGTGCCTTTCCAAATCATGTCCAATCAATTTATTTTACCATAGGTGGACTCCCATCAAGTTGTAGAAACATCTCAAGGATGATCAATGAAAACAGGATGCACCTGAGCTCAATTTCGAGTCTCATAGCAAAGGGTCTGAATACCTATGTAAATAAGGTTTCTTTTTTATATATACATTTGCAAACATTTCTAAAAACCTAATTTTCCTTTGTCATTATGGGGTATTGTGTTTAGATTGATGAGAAAAATAAATAATTGTATCCATTTTAGAATAAGGCTGCAACGTAACAACATGTGGAAAAAGTCAAGGGGACTGAATACTTTCCGAAGGCTCTGTATGGGTAATTTTCCACCACTGGATTAACGTTGGGACATCGCAGCATCAGAAACACAGGCAGGACATCAATCAAATTAAGTATTCAATGATTTTCTGCAACATAATATGACCTCTATCAAATTTGTATTGCGTCTAACAAATAGGTTGTTAGTAACATTAATGCTCCCAATCTGTCAGGATTTTGAGAGGATGCCACTGAAATAAATCTGTTTAGAGACTTGAAATCTGTTTCAAAGTCGGTCCCTCTCATTTGAAGTTAATTACATTATTCCATGGCAGGCACGATCATGTCTTCCTGACGACTTACAAAGTGCTAAGTGTTTGATGTCATACAGAATGCTTAGTGTAAACTGGAAGACAAACAACCTCCGACCAGTAATGATTACTGAGGCCAAGCAGCCATTTTGGGTAGATGTTGTGCTGATAATCCACTATAGTTCCCCTCTAATGAGTCCCAATAGGTATCTCAGAGGGGCATCTTTATTTGAGGTGGGACTAGAATATGTTTTCCCCTGAAATTGCTTGTAGATGCAGTTTGATTGGTTAATAGCTTTTTGTATTAGCTTTGACCAACCTTTGACATTAAAGGTCAAGTTAAAGCTAACGGCCAATGTGCTAGCCAATCAATAGCCATGAATCTGGTGCAGGGACAGGGTTAAGAGCCCTTTAGAGAGCTCTACATAAAGGAGGAAAGGAATTTTATAAATTGCATCTCAATGACAATTTGGATTCTTAGTTATGGTTATATTGAGTTTAAATCCAAATGGTGCTATACTTGTGTATATGTGTGTGTCAGATTTGGCACACACAGAGAATAATGCCTTCTCTTCTTAATTTGAGTAGGTTTTGCATTTCTGGCCCTGGTGCACTTGGAAGACTCCAGAGAATGATTCAAGCAGGCATCAGCGATAGTTCTGCCAAAATCTTGTATACCTCTGCCAGTAGGGCATAGCTTGCTTCCAACACAAACAGCCCAGCATTGTAGCAATCCAAAGCAGCTGTTTAAATCATCTAATGAATTGTTACAGTAAATTAACATAATATCAACTAGTTTAGGTGCAATTTAGACATTTTCACCAGTTTATTCTGGGAGATATGAGGGTAAGGATTTTTTTTTGGGGGGGGGGTAATTCTCAATTGAGCATATGAGTAAAAATAAATGGCCTCATAGTTTAGATGTTCCGTTGCAAATATTTAAGAGTGTTCTCTTGATGTCTCTGAGGAGTACTGTTTTGGCCTGTCTACCAAATGACTCTTTCCCCCAGTTTACAGTATGATTATCCCGGAGCAACACGCTGTCCTTCCGTATAAAAATCAAGCTACATTTTCATGTAAGAACAAATTGCTTGAGCGGATTATATTTCACATCTACCTAATTCCCACAAGATGCTTTTGTAATTTTCTACAGATTATGTGTGTAATCTTTTCCACAGGCAGGTCTTTGAATGTTAAACGCAGGCTGTGGTTAGTTCTACCAGTATCACAGTAATACCTGGCATATTGTGATTTGCAGGGAGAGGCTCTTGCCAGATCAATAGGACAAAAAAGCATCTGAGGCATCTTGACATTTCAAACAAAATCACGGGCCCTTAATTGCGTTTTCCCGGATCATTAGCGGAAAGACATTACAGGGGATTGTTAAACCACCAGAGGTACATGTGCTTGTGATTACATGCACAGATGTCAGAGAAAACATGCTCCAAATACATCTGTTATGCTTCTGCAATAGTACCACAAGGTAGGCTACTTAGTTGTTCCCAGTAAATACCACTGCACCACCACAGGAACCCTAACTAATATAGCTACTTAATTGGTCAAAATGGAGGTTTATTGTCCCCTCTCACAAAGAAATGTAGGGCCTCCTGGTTTGATATTAATATTCACATCACATTCCACCAACTCAGCAGAAATGTGCCAAACACCATAAATGCAAAATAGGTCAGGACGAAGAGTGGTATGAAATTTGATTTATTGTACAATTCTCATTTTCATGGCCCGATGAATGAACGCGTGAGTCAATAAGAAGAATCAGAGGAGATCACCCAGAAAGAGGGAACTTTCGGTCATAAAGAACAGTCTTCTGTGATGTCCTCTGAGGCTGGATTGTTTTCTGAATGTGTGGCCGGTTGCATCAGCATGGTATCTGATCACAGTAATTGTATCACACTTTCATATTCAATGCAGATATAATACTGTAAGTTGGGGCAGTTCCTGTACGGTAGGATAAGCTTTTACGACTCCCTTGCTTGGCCCATTGAGCTTTAACTTGAGGACGCAGCTATGCTCTATGATACTTAAGTGATTTTGTGGTTCAGTGACTCCTTATAATCATATGGCGTGGCACTTCTATTTCCAGGAACATTTATTTGTTACGGAGGGCTAATACATGCAACACAATTTAACCTGCGTCCATTTATTTTCTAATCATTTCATCAAGTGTAATTTTATACAGTCCCTATAGTATAGCAGCCTATACTTTTAACTCCATCTTGTTTTTGGTCTTACACTCTACAGACTATGGTATACCTGCACTCCATAACATGGGATTTATTTTACACACTGACATAGGAATGGATTTCCTATCAACATTTAAATTAGGGTTTTCGTCATAAAAAGCTGTTGTGCTTTTTATATTGCAAAACGACATTGCCCCATGCTCACAAATTCATATATGGAGATTACCTGGATTAGTGAGACAACTATTAGCATTGACATAGTGTCGAACATATCCTGTTACATACCATCCTGAAGGGGGGAAAAAACTGCAGTTGACACCATCCCTGGTTAATCCCCTGGCAGGGATCAATGAAACAGAATGTTGAGTCCCAGGCAGCTCACAGACGACCAGACTGGTTGAGTGGGAACGAAATGACTTTCAGTGTCTCTACATAAGGACATGCTATTTAAAGATGTTCCCCTCCACAGTAATCCTTCATAGTACTCCTTTACTGAATGAACACTGTATTCTAACACAGAGCCTCCATCATAGCCCCAGCATTGCCAAATGAATGTGACAACTTCTGTAAACAAGGGCAGAGACTATCGACGAACCCTCCTTGCTAATGAAGCCAGATAAATCTCCCTGCTCTGCTCTCCGAGTCTCTGTGTGTAAACAATGTTAGAGCTGCTCCTGTGCTCTGTCAGACCTGTCACACTGACAGCCTGTGCAACTGCTCAAGACTAAATCATATGCACAACACCAACCAACCTAAGAGAAGCTGGGTGATGCTGCTGGGGAAACACAACAGCTTATCATTTCCTATCCTCATGAAAAGGCAAAAAAAAAGTATGTTGCTGCTCTAGAATATTCATGGTTTGTGTAATTTGAAGTCCTCCACTTCTATATTTATAGCATTTTTGTCAAAACACATTAGTTGTGTGTCTGTCAAGACAAGAAGAAGGATGAACACAGAGCAGATCAGAGTCTGCTCACTCTGATCTGATAATTAGCAATACACCAAAGCAGGAATAAAGGCAGCTAATCTTAAAAGTAGAAAGTAGAGCTAGCGACAATCTGATTTTCCCCTTTATCTGCTTGTTTTCCTCCCAAACACTAGCTCCCAAACTGGCACAAGATCAGGAAGGTTCTTTAGCAGCCGTATTACCTGTCTACAAGTTCGCAATCCAAACTAATATGGTTACTTTTTTTCCCAGCTCACAATTGAATCTCTCTCAGTTAAACTCCTCTAGCATCCCATTTGGCAAAGCTAGCTACACAACTTGTGACATAAATATGAGATAAACGTCACATAGAAATTCACCATTACTGTAATTTTTGGCACAACATGGTTTATGCGGCTCATGTATAATGCAAGTACCTTCCCCAAAACAAAGAAAAACAAAAACAGATCCCCAGCACCCTCAGCGCTAACCCCCTGCCACTGAGAATTAATAATACAGTTCAAGACGCATTGGAAACTAGAATGAGTCCCCTAAGTGCCCATGTGGTCTAATTTGTCTGAGTAAAATTGAAATCACTGCTTAAATCTTACAGTGAAAAACTAACTTTAAAGATGCTGCAGTTCTCTGAGTTGAATTGGGTAGTAGCTTTCATGCACTTGACAGTCATTTCAAATTCCATTTCACTTCAACTGTCACGTCCTGACCTTAGTTCCTTTTGTATGTTTCTATTTTAGGTTGGTCAGGGCGTGAGTTGGGGTGGGCATTCAATGTTTTTGTTCTATGTTTGGTTTTTCCATGTGTTTGGCCTGGTATGGTTCCCAATCAGAGGCAGCTGTCAATCGTTGTCTCTGATTGAGAACCATTCTTAGGTAGCCTGTTTTCCCACTCTTGTTTGTGGGTGGTTGTTTTCTGTTTAGTGTCACCTTGCAGAACTGTTTTGTTTCTTCCATTCACTTCGTTATTTTGTTTTGTGTGTTCAGTTAATTAATTAACATGGACATTTACCACGCTGCGCATTTGTCCGACATTCCATACTCGTCTTCAGATGACGAAGAGATCCGTTACATCAACCCCCAACAATATTCCCTAAGATGTTATTGAAACAGAGGTGTAGGTGCCAGAAAAAAGCAATCGCCTACTCAACAATTATTTTTTTACAATACATTTTGTTTTCTTTCATAGCTGTTTCATAGATTGTATGAAAGGTTGAAAACTTGGGCAGAGTTTAAAGTCTCACTACCACTGTACATGTTCCGTAGATGCAGCTGAGGCTTTCTACAGTACACCATATTATCCATTTTATTTAGGTAACATAGAGTACAAGCGAGCATCCTGTTTATAAGAAGTCATCCAGTAGTATCATCCCTCCTGATCCTATGCACTCAAGCACACTTATCTGTGAATGTATTATTGATATAGCTGGGAGAAAACACTACACTGAGGTCTTACAGATCCATCTCGCTCAGAAAGGAGCATCTCAGTAGGGAACCTCAGTCTAAGTCCTCCATGTACACTTCAACAGCGGTAAACATATGTACCAGAGAGTGTGAGGTGGAACAAGTCACCTCCAGGAGGGTACAGTGGGCCTTTATGAAATGTTAAAGTGGGCCTCAAATATGCTCATTGTTTCTCGTGATTGTATAATACAGGAGGGTAGCTATAGAACATGTATCTTACTCTTTATCAAGCCTTCAGAGATCCCCCCAACATTGTTGGAAAAATAAGTGCTTCATCAGAATGAAATGGGTTATGTCAAGTATCCAGAACAGATGTGGATGTTTTGGGGTTATAATGTGTTTGCACCAGAGCCTCTGCACTTGATGGAAAGCAAAAGACTTGACAAGCTGTTTCATTCTCGTACTTTATGTGATTTGGCATGCATATTTTCTCAGATTTTACAACTGTTATCCCTATGTGATTTGGATAGTGAGGAAATATACACTCAGTGGCCAGTTTATTAGGTACACTCATCTAGTACAGGGTCGGAACCCCTTTGCCCCAGAACGGCCTTGGGGAGTGAATTATTTGGGGAGTACTTCCGGCGCCGACAGAGATGGCCGCCTCGCTTCGCGTTCCTAGGAAACTATGCAGTTTTTTGTTTTTTTTTACGTGTTATTTCTTACATTGGTACCCCAGGTCATCTTGGGTTTCATTACATACAGTCGAGAAGAACTACTGAACATAGCAGCGTCAACTCACCATCAGTACGACCAAGAATATGACTTTCGCGAAGCGGATCCGGAGCCGGCGACCCAAAAAAACGACTTCGTAAAAGTAGGAAACGGAGTGGTCTTCTGGTCAGACTCCGGAGACGGGCACATCGTGCACCACTCCCTAGCATTCTTCTCGCCAATGTCCAGTCTCTTGACAACAAGGTTGATGAAATCCGAGCAAGGGTAGCATTCCAGAGGGACATCAGAGACTGTAACGTTCTTTGCTTCACGGAAACATGGCTCACTGGAGAGATGCTATTGGAGTCGGTGCAGCCAGCTGGTTTCTCCACGCATCGCGCAGACAGAAACAAACATCTTTCTGGTAAGAACGTGACGTGGTGTGATCATAACAAAATACAGCTACTCAAGTCCTTCTGTTCACCTGATTTAGAGTTCCTCACAATCAAATGTCGACCGCATTATCTACCAAGGGAATTCTCTTCGATTATAATCACAGCCGTATATATTCCCTCTGTGCAAACTGGAATCCATTTATCCGGAGGCTGCATTCATTGTAGCTGGGGATTTTAAGGCTAATCTGAAAACAAGACTCCCTAACTTTTATCAGCATATCGATTGCGCAACCAGGGCTGGAAAAACCTTGGATCACTGCTATTCTAACTTCCGCGACGCATATAAGGCCCTGCCCCGCCCTCCTTTCGGAAAAGCTGACCACGACTCCATTTTGTTGATCCCTGCCTACAGACAGAAACTAAGACAAGAAGCTCCCGCGCTGAGGTCTGTTCAACGCTGGTCCGACCAATCTGACTCCACACTCCAAGACTGCTTCCATCACGTGGACTGGGATATGTTTCGTATTGCGAGCGAGTTCATTAGAACGTGAGCGAGTTCATTAGAACGTGCGTTGAAGATGTCGTTCCCATAGCAACGATTAAAACATTCCTAAACCAGAAACCGTGGATTGATGGCAGCATTCGCGTGAAACTGAAAGCCTGAACCACTGCTTTTAATCAGGGCAAGGTGACCGGAAACATGACCGAATCAAACAAGCTAAGCGTCAGTATAGAGACAAAGTAGAATCTCAATTCAACGGCTCAGACACAAGAGGTATGTGGCAGGGTCTACAGTCAATCACGGATTACAAAAAGAAAACTGTCCCCGTCACGGACCAGGATGTCTTGCTCCCAGGCAGACTAAATAACTTTTTTGCCAGCTTTGAGGACAATATAGTGCCACTGACACGGCCCGCAACTAAAACATGCGGACTCTCCTTCACTGCAGCCGACGTGAGGAAAACATTTAAACGTGTCAACCCTCGCAAGGCTGCAGGCCCAGACGGCATCCCCAGCCGCGCCCTCAGAGCATGCGCAGACCAGCTGGCTGGTGTGTTTACGGACATATTCAATCAATCCCTATCCCAGTCTGTTGTTCTCACATGCTTCAAAAGGGCCACCATTGTTCCTGTTCCCAAGAAAGCTAAGGTAACTGAGCTAAACGACTACCGCCCCGTAGCACTCACTTCCGTCATCATGAAGTGCTTTGAGAGACTAGTCAAGGACCATATCACCTCCACCCTACCTGACACCCTAGACCCACTCCAATTTGCTTACCACCCAAATAGGTCCACAGACGATGCAATCTCAACCACACTGCACGCTGCCCTAACCCATCTGGACAAGAGGAATACCTATGTGAGAATGCTGTTCATCGACTACAGCTCGGCATTTAACACCATAGTGCCCTCCAAGCTCGTCATCAAGCTCGAGACCCTGGGTCTCGACCCCGCCCTGTGCAACTGGGTACTGGACTTCCTGACGGGCCGCCCCCAGGTGGTGAGGGTAGGCAACAACATTTCCACCCCGCTGATCCTCAACACTGGGGCCCCACAAGGGTGCGTTCTGAGCCCTCTCCTGTACTCCCTGTTCACCCACGACTGCGTGGGCACGCACGCCTCCAACTCAATCATCAAGTTTGCGGACGACACAACAGTGGTAGGCTTGATTACCAACAACGACGAGACGGCCTACAGGGAGGAGGTGAGGGCCCTCGGAGTGTGGTGTCAGGAAAATAACCTCACACTCAACGTCAACAAAACTAAGGAGATGATTGTGGACTTCAGGAAACAGCAGAGGGAACACCCCCCTATCCACATCGATGGAACAGTAGTGGAGAGGGTAGTAAGTTTTAAGTTCCTCGGCGTACACATCACAGACAAACTGAATTGGTCCACCCACACAGACAGCATCGTGAAGAAGGCGCAGCAGCGCCTCTTCAACCTCAGGAGGCTGAAGAAATTTGGCTTGTCACCAAAAGCACTCACAAACTTCTACAGATGCACAATCGAGAGCATCCTGTCGGGCTGTATCACCGCCTGGTACAGCAACTGCTCCGCCCACAACCGTAATGCTCTCCAGAGGGTAGTGAGGTCTGCACAACGCATCACCGGGGGCAAACTACCTGCCCTCCAGGACACCTACACCACCCGATGTCACAGGAAGGCCATAATGATCATCAAGGACAACAACCACCCAAAACACTGCCTGTTCACCCCGCTATCAACCAGAAGGCGAGGTCAGTGCAAGTGCATCAAAGTAGGGACCGAGAGACTGAAAAACAGCTTCTATCTCAAGGCCATCAGACTGTTAAACAGCCACCACTGACATTGAGTGGCTGCTGCCAAAACACTGACTCAACTCCAGCCACTTTAATAATGGGAATTGATGTAAAATATATCACTAGCCACTTTAACCAATGTTTACATACCCTACCCTCATCTCATATGTATATACTGTACTCATTTTTAATTTTACCTTTATTTAACTATGCAAGTCAGTTAAGAACAAACTCTTATTTTCAATGAAAGCCTAGGAACAGTGGGTTAACTGCCTGTTCAGGGGCAGAATGACAGATTTGTACCTTGTCAGCTCAGGGGTTTGAACTTGCAACCTTGTGGTTACTAGTCCAACACTCTAACCACTAGGCTACCCTGCATCTTTATGTAATACATGTATCACTAGCCACTTTAAACTATGCCACTTTGTTTACATACCCTACATTACTCATCTCATATGTATATACTGTACTCGATACCATCTACTGCATCTTGCCTATGCCGTTCTGTACCATCACTCATTCATACATCTTCATGTACATATTCTTTATCCCTTTACACTTGTGTGTATAAGGTAGTAGTTTTGGAATTGTTAGGTTAGATTACTCGTTGGTTACTACTGCATTGTCGGAACTAGAAGCACAAGCATTTCGCTACACTCACATTAACATCTGCTAACCATGTGTATGTGACAAATAAATGTGATTTTATTTTGATTTGCATTTGTAAAGAGTCTCAATGTACCCGTTCGTGTAGACTGGAATAGCCTGACTTTAACCTTACACTTCACTGGCTTCCTAGAGAGTATGCTACATGACGTATACAATAGTAAGCTGAGCTTATTCCCCAGAGTTTGCCCCCACTATCGGTACCTCACAAATTTGATTCTTCCTCACAGTCTGACACACGTACTCCATTCCACTCAGAAGTTGCAGGCAATCTTTACTTTTGAGTGCCACAAAAGTCAACAGATGTCCCATGTTGGACCTTCCTATTATGAGGCAATCTAAGTGAGTTTGGCTGTGGGTCAAAGTGTAGTGTTGTTCACCACACAGTGAAACATGGGTACTGTGGAGGAGACTGAGCAACAGCTGGGGATGGTGCAGTAAACCACTGAGAGGATGTCACTTACAGTACAGCATTAAGATGATTCATTGAAGTTAACATGCTTGGTTCCTCAAGCTTCAACACTTGAAACCTGCCAAGCATATCTGACGAAAGGTCAGTTCACTCCAATTTATTTGTAGAAAGGAGAGGACACGAGGTGACATGAGTACAGAGGGAATTTAATCAACCTGCTATCCAGATGCTTTAGTCAGGTTCTGCTCTACAAGCAGACTGTTTTAGCGTGAGATGCACATCTGAACATGGCCACTGGTGCATGGCTAATGACCAATAAAGGAATCCTGCACATATTACCATGACAACTTTTAGCAGAACACTGTTTTGGTTGTCAAGGGAAGTGCATATCAAGGATTTAAATGTACATTATATGGCTAATTGGGGGGCGCTGTGTTGAAGCCACCGTGCCTCCATCTTGACACTCCCCCACCATTGTAAAACATTTTTGGGAAGCTATAGGAAAACATTTATTAATATCTACATTCGTTTTGCCACACGTACTACATTACAGAAACCTTAATGCATAGTTTTAAATTATATCATGTGAGCTAAAAATAAAAAATATATACAAATATTTTCCTTAAAGTACTATTTTATTTTTCTATTACTGATGTTACTGTCCCCACTACAACCAACAGTTACGTAATACATGTAATGTTGTCCTTTAATTGAACTACTGTCAAATGAAATGTATTCCTATGGAGTCCTTCTCCTACTGGGGAGAGTCAATATCTTCGACCGGTGGCTTCGAAGCCTCTCAATGGCCAATACATAGTATTAGCAATCCAGGGTTTATATACAGTGCCTTCAGAAAGTATTCATACCCCTTAACTTGTACATTTTGTTGTGTTAAAGCCTAAATTCAAAATGGATTCTAAAAAAAAATCTCACCCACTACACACAATACCCCATAATGAGAAAGTCAAAACATGTTTTTAGAATTTTTTACAACTATATAAAAAATGTAATACAGAAATATATTGTTTGCATAAGTATTCACACCCCTGAGTCATTACATATTAAAATCACCTTTGGCAGCGATTACAGCTGTGAGTCTTTCTCGGTAAATCTCTTAAGCACTTTGCACACCTGGATTGTACAATATTTGCACGTTATTATGGTTGTTGATTGGTTGTTGATCATTGCTAGACAGCGAGTCTTGCCATAGGTTTTCAAGCTGATTTAAGTCAAAACTGTAACTACGCCACTCAGGAACATTCAATGTTGTCTTGGTAAGCTCCAGTGTATATTTGTATTCATTTCTAACAACTTTGACATTATCGGGTATTGTGTGTGAGCCAGTGACACAAAATCTCAATTTAATACATTTTAAAATCTGTCCGTAACACAGCAAAATGTGGAAAAAGTCAAGGAGTGTGAATACTTTCTGAAGGCAGTGTACATCATTGGTGCATACAGATGTAGGATCTGCACAGCAGGAAATGCAAACATGTAGTGTATTCAAGGTTTAAAAAGGCTTATATAATTTGTAATTTCCACTTTAAAATGTCCATTATTTATAATCCACATAATAATTCACATTTCATGTTGCTGCAGGATTATTTTCCTGCTGTAGCAAACTGCCTCAAATGAAGACACAGCCAAGGAGGGATCAGACACATTTTCAGATTGGATGCTCTCTGTTAAACACATTTTGCATTCCAGCTTTTGATGCATTTTTTAAAGAGATTTTTCTGTAAATATACCTAAATGATGTAGCAGCAATTACCAATAATGGGGAAATGTGTGTGAAACACTGGGCTCCTTCCTCACCTTGGTCTTTTGGAAAAGGATTTAAGCAGTCAGATAGAGTCACAGTAGCAAAGTGATTAGAGGCAATATCGATCCATGTCTTTGGGTAACTTCTCTGTTCAAAGTGAATGGACTACACCTCAATTTGTTTCTTTAGCCCTCCCGATGACTGCATATTTTCCTAAAGCTATTCAACGACAAACAGGATTTAAAAACTGCTCAGCGGCCGTCAGTCGAGCATAGAATGGGATAATGGTTGTCAGCATCAAGGGACTTATTTCTCTACATATGATCCCAGGCAAATCTATTACACCTATAATCATATGATCATATATTTTTTTAAGTGATAAAGTGCTTGTGACAATTTTACGACCTGTAGTGACTTCACAATGCAGGCCTTACCAGATGGAGAGGAAGGTAATTCACAAAAGCAATAGTGTGCTAGATAAAAAAAAATGTTACTTGAAATGTTTGGGCACCACAACCAGTAGTTAGTATCACATCATATACTGAATGCACTGTGTATGATAGACTATCACAGGCAGGTACAGTAATTTAAGTACGTGTAAAGGCTGTGCATGATTCAATTTGCACATCAAATGGAGGCGGCTACCTGCTTGCTAACAAATACCCAAATACAGTTGACATCGGAAGTTTACAAACACTTAGGTTGGAGTCATTAAAACTCGTTTTTCAACCACTCCACAAATGTCTTGTTAACAAACTATAGTTTTGGCAAGCCGGTTAGGACATCTACTTTGTGTAGGACACAAGTAATTTTTCCAAAAATTGTTTACAGACAGATTATTTCACTTGTAATTCACTGTATCACAATTACAGTGAGTCAGAAGTTTACATACACTAAGCTGTCTTTAAACAGCTTGGAAAATTCCAGAAAATGATGTCATGGCTTTAGAAGCTTCTGAAAGGCTAATTGACATCATTTGAGTCAATTGGCGGATTACCTGTGGATGTATTTCAAGGCCTACTTTCAAACTCAGTTCCTCTTTGCTTGACATCATGGGAAAATAAAAAGAAATCAGCCAAGACCTCCACAATTGTAGACCTCCACAAGTCTGGTTCATCCTTGGGAGCAATTGCCAAAAGCCTGAAGGTACCACGTTCATCTGTACAAACAATAGTACGCAAGTATAAACACCATGGGACCACGCAGCTGTCACACCGCTCAGGAAGGAGACGCTTTCTGTCTCCTAGAGATGAATGTACTTTGGTACTTTGGCGAAAAGTGAAAATCAATCCCAGAACAACAGCAAAGGACCTTATGCTGGAGGAAACAGGTACCAAAATATCTACATCCACAGTAAAACGAGTCGACATAACCTGAAAGGCCGCTCAGCAAGGAAGAAGCCACTGCTCCAAAACCGCCATAAAATGCCAGACTACGGTTTGCAACTGCACGTGGGGACAAAGATCTGACTTTTTGGAGAAATGGCCTCTGGTCTGATGAAACAAAAATAGAACTGTTTGGCCATAATGACCATCGTTATGTTTGGAGGAAAAAAGGGATGCTTGCAAGCCGAAGAATACCATCCCAACCTGTGAAGCACGTGGGTGGCAGCATCTTGTTGTGAGGGTGCTTTGCTGCAGAATGGACTGGTGCACTTCACAAAATAGATGGTATCATGAGGTGGGAAATTATGTGGATATATTGAAGCAACATCTCAAGTCATCAGTTAAAGCTAAAGCTAAAGCTAAGTTAAAGCTTGGTTGCAAATGGGTCTTGCAAATGGACAATAACCCCAAGCATACTTCCAAAGTTGTGGTAAAATGGCTTAAGAACAACAAAGTCAAGGTATTGGAGTGGCCATCACAAAGCCCTGACCTCAGTCCCATAGAAAAGTTGTGGGAAGAACTGAAAAAGCATGTGCGAGCAAGGAGGCCTACAAACCTGACTCAGTTACACCAGCTCTGTCAGGAGGAATTGGCCAAAATTCACTTAACTTATTGTGGGAAGCTTGTGGAAGGCTACCCGAAACATTTGACCCAAGTTAAACAATTTAAAGGCAATGCTACCAAATACTAATTGAGTGTATGTAAACTTCTGACCAACTGGGAATGTGATGAATGTGACATAAAAGCTGACATAAATCATTCTCTCTACTATTATTCTGACATTTCACATTCTTAAAATAAAGTATTGATCCTAACTGACCTAAGACATGGTATTTTTACTAAATGTCAGGAATTGTGAAAACTTTACATCTCAAGTATTGTCTCTTCACGAGTTGTCCAGCGGTGCTTTATTAAATGCCTTAGAAGTCTACGTTAAAGTTTTACAACGACAATAAACTTCCACATGCAGGGGTTGTTTTGTATTCCCCTAACAGTTTTAGACAGCTACAGTAGACAAGGAGGCGTGTGCCCTTTCCCCAAAAAGTCAAATCCTAGGGATGATTACATCTTCTCTGGCCTGACCCTGGCTAGCTAGCAGCAAAAAGCTTTCATGATCACAGATGAAAGGACAGGGAGGAGGAGAAGCAGACTTCTGTGCAGTCTGAAGAATACGTTTCCTTCATGGGGTAGACTGAATAACTTACATTATTATTATATATGAGCACTCCATCCTATGCCCTTGATTCCCCCATCTTATGCTCGCACCGTGGCACCGATTGAGGCAACACTTCACTTTATTATTTACATATTGCAGTAATAATCGTCCATATTCTTTTCCCCCTTCACATTCGTTTTCGTATTCCATTTGCTTTTAGGGCTACATGAAGCATACCCAATATAGGCAGAGTAGTGTAATGTATAAATGAAACATTAGGGCAGCGAAGACAGAGTCCTACTCAGCGGTCACATGCATTTTGCAGACATTTTAAGTCAGTCAGAACATATAGGAATAAAGCAGAAAGAATGTGTCCAGCCAGACTAAAGCAAGCGACTTTAAATGGGCAGCCATCAGAGAGGTCCTGAATAATTGATAGGTCCTCTTGTTTTGCAGCACAATGAGGAGGCTTTATGTCCTACACAGAGACCAGGGTGTCTATTATGCTGTTTCAGCGTGTCATGTTTATACTCCTCATTTGCATATGTATTACATTTACTTTATTTGATTTAGGAATTTTGTGGCATGTGTTTATAATGAATGCATCTGCTACTGGTTCCTGAGTAATTGCATTATCAATATGGCAGGTGTCAGAATCCACCACATATGTCTTGATCTGGAAACCAACTGCTCTGCCTCAGGAGAGCCAACTGCTCTGCCTCAGGAGAGCCAACTGCTCTGCCTCAGGAGAGCCAACTGCTCTGCCTCAGGAGAGCCAGCAACACGGCATGCTAAGTCTTTCTACTGAAATGTGCTCTGACAAGGTTAATACATTTCAGCCATTCAAGTTTTCAAAACAACAGATACATGAGATGGGGAACATTTTAGTTTAGCATATTCACTAGGATATGTTTTTTTCTGTGGAGGCAGCCATTTCCTTTCTTTTATTTTGTATCTATGAGCAGCGCCATGCTTGTTTAGCTAGCACTGAGCTGCTGTGTCTAACCCCAAGCTCTGGAATATTGACAGTAGCTACAGCGCCTACCAAGCACATTACCCAGCTGCTCAGCTGCACTGCACAACACAAAACCACCACTGAGACAAAGAGGGATCGACCAAATCCAGGGAGAGCACTGAGCAGCAAACTGTGATGATACAGGACCCTAAGACAGGAATAGAAAAGTCCTCCCCTGTGCAGCTTTTAATATTGTGTCATCTTTTCATTATTTCCTTCCTGTTCCCTTGTGCAAGTTAAGCAATTCAAATGAGGCAATTTATTTCATTAGTAATTTGTCTGTTTTCAACTGGTAATCTACCTGGTAATCTACCTGGTAATCTACCTGGTAATCTATCTGTTTAAGGTGTAGCCAAAAGGAAAGTGGCTTCTTTTATGTTATGCATAATTATAAACCACCCTGGTAAATAACATGTTAATTTTTCATCCAACGCAACCGCGTATTAGATACACATTACTGTAATTTAGTGCAAGCAGTCATTGAGCCTTTACAAACCTCAATAAATTGGACCCATCCTTCTTTATGTACATATCATTGTCTATGGAAACATGGCTCCAAAAAGCTTAATATTAGAGGGTAGTTTCACTGACAAACAAAAATACAATGGAATCCTGGGTCCATTACAGAATGCAAGTTGTAGGAACAGCATTTCCCATACATTAGAACGTAATCACCACGCTAATGCACCATAATGGGGCATAAATCTGTAGGGTCAATCAAGTGCACATGCAATACACCAGCTGCAGTCATTCTCCCTATGATATACTGTACAAGCATAAGCCCTCTTAGTACAGTGAAATAACCAATGGTGACAAAGATGTTTGTTGTTTGATCGTCTTGTTCTTTATGACTTTTTGGAACGTATTTAAATTGTATTTCCTTTCCTTTTGTATTGGACAGTATCTCTGACTGAATGCCCATTCACATTAATGATGACAGACTGCAGGAGGTTGTCAACTCAGGAGTTGTGTGGTGGGCCTGGGGTAAGGCACTGACACATGAAAAATGATTCAAACAAGTACTCTGTAACATCAGCGTTTACTAAATGATGGATATTGTGATGGAATACACCTTTCAGAAAATAAAACGAAAAAAGTTCAAATTGATTCACTCTGCTAAATTGACCTTAACATTGACTATTAACTTTCAGCGTGTCCAGTCTGTGTTTATCCTCTAATAGTGTTTGGAAATGATTCCATTGAAAAACACTCACTGGTATAGTCACAATACATAGAGATATGGCTCAGCTAAAACGGGGATATCCTATTATTGGTTTAGATGGGTTTGTTTGCAGAAATTGTTTGGACATGCAACTGTATTTCTACAAATAAACACATTTATTAGGATATCCATGTGATCGTTTTTGGCAGCAAATGAAAATTGGCTGTTATTAAGACACTTTTTAGCAAATTGCTCTGCCAACCACTTCCCTAGTGTGTTTGAGACATGCATGTCATTCAGATAATGAGGATTAGTTCATGAATCCGTAGTTAGGTAGGGGCCTACACATTCCCCAAAATGGCCTCCATTGTGTGAGTAATCTGTGTGCTTTTTGACATCTATTGGTTATACACCCCGTTGTTTAATTACAGCGTAAGAATATAAGATAATATTTGAAGCCTTCAACGGGTGACAACTGAATTGCTGCCAACAGAAGATGTGACAAAAGCTATTAACAGTTTTGAAAAAGCAGATTTTGGTGTAATGATGCCCCAATACGAAAAGCAACATGGTCTATTTTATAACTCCTAACAATAAGTGCTACCCCTGTCAATTCCCTCCAACCGGTCATAGATCTAAAGCAGCCAGGCACTACGAGGACAAATCGTGTCACTTCTGTCACACAGCAACCCAATCTAACACAGGAAATGAAACTACAGTGTATGTGTTATGCTGCCATCTCCATATTTTACACTGTGATTTACTAAGGGATTATAAAGGCATCATCCGTATTTGGGCCATTCCACAAAATGAGTGCTTTTTTTGTCCCTTTGATATTTTAAGTATAAATTGTTTTAAAAGCCTAATATATCAAATGAAGTGCCCTTTAAAATAGACCACATGGAAAAATCCATCAATCCGATTTTCTTTTATATGAATGAAGGCCTGCTAAAGTGCCAAAACTCAACCCTGTCTCTCTTCTAGGAAGATTTTAACCCACTTAATAATAACCATCATTGTAAAGCCCCTAGTTATTTTGTTGCTTTGACAAAGTCATTTCTGAAGATGATTATTTATTTCATGTGATTAGTGATTCATTTACGTATGTCCTTTATTTTAAAGTCAACCCTAAATCAAAGGCAAGACTTAAAAATGGCTGTCTAGCAATGATCAACAACCAACTTGACAGACCTTAAAGACATTTTAAAAGAATAATGTGCAAATATTGTACAATCCAGGTGTGCAAAGCTATTAGAGAATTAGCCAGAAAGACTTACAGCTGTAATCGCTGCCAAAGGTAATTATATCATGTATTGACTGAGAGGTGTGAATACTTATGTAAATGTATTTCATTTTCAATAAATTTGCAAACATTTCTAAAAACATGTCATGATTGGGTATTGTGTGTAGATGGGTGAGAAAAAAATAATATTTTATCAATTTTGAATTCAGGCTGTAACGGAACATAATGTTGATTAAGTCAAGGAATTATAAATACTTTCTGAAGGCACTGTATCAAACATTTACATTATTAGCAAACGATAATGCCTTGGTTGTATTGTCAACATTTTTGTCTTTCCCAATAGTGACCCTTAGATAGAAATTAATATAAATGCATGACTTCCATTAAAGACAACAGGATCTGCTTGTCAATGAACCGCATGCCATTGCCATATACATATTATTGACTGTACGTTTGTTTATTCCATATGTAACTCTGTGTTGTTGTTTATGTCGCACTGCTTTGCTTTATCTTGGCCAGGTCGCAGTTGTAAATGTGAACTTGTTCTCAACTTGTCACGCCCTGGCCATAGAGAGGCTTTTTATTCTCTATTTTGGTTAGGCCAGGGTGTGACTAGGGTGGGCGTTCTATGTTCTTTTTTCTATGTTTTTGGCCGGGTATGGTCCTCAATCAGAGACAGCTGTCTGTCGTTGTCTCTAAATGAGAACCATACTTAGGCATACTTAGGTGTCTGTGTTTCACCATATAGAACTGTTTCGATTTTCATTGTTTCACTTTGGTTATTTTGTATTCAGTGTTCAGTTATATTTCATTAAAATGGACACTTACCATGCTACGTTTTGGTCCGATCTTTCATACTCCTCCTCAGATGAAGAAGATCGTTACACCGCTAGCCTACCTGGTTAAATAAAGGTGAAATAAAAATAAAATAAATCTGCAAGAGTAGGTTAAGGACCGTCTCAGTTCAGATCATTTAAGTCCATAATAAGAGCTAATCTGCCAACAGTTGTCGGTCTACAAGGTATACACACAATACAACATGATAACAGGAACCAACCTGTCTGTGTCCCGTGCTGCTATTTCTTATTCCCCGCAGCAAACCATAATGCTACTAGATTCACAGAGGCAGAGATATACAGTATGAGCAAAACAGATATGATGACCAGACTACAGAAGAAGATGAATCAAAAAGCTAATTCTTCAGCCTCTGCTAGGCTGTTGGTGCTTAAACAAGACTGCTATTAGTGTGGTGCTAAATGAAAATAACGTCACAGTCATCTGCAAAACCTAATAATTGCGTTCCAGGATTGTCAGTCTCATTTCCTACACTTAATTCATCACTAAAATAAATCATAATCACTTTCTCAAGAAAAGTGAGGATAAGGTCATCTCTTTTTAAATGACCAGCTTATCCTCTTTCCTGCTTATCGTAGTAAAATCGCACACCAGAAGCTCCGGGTTGTCACTTTCTAAAAGCTAATTCAATGAAAAAATACCCTCAAGTTCACCCCTGCTTCAAAGAGCATTAATAGTTGGCATATGGTACCATTTCCCCCGATTGATTTGTCAATTTGCTGCTCATTGAAAAACCAACAAGGGTTTTTAGCTCGATATTAATGAAATACATATATCAGGTCTGGTACACTGTTTCTCTACTCTTTGTTGTGCAGGTATTCATATTCTACTTAAAGCAGGATAAAATAAGCATACTCTAAAATGAGCTGACATTCGCTTTCTCTGTACTTATGGAATTTTGAAATCAGCAGTGCAGGCTTGAAATAACCAGTGACTGGGGACCTAAGACACATTCTAAGTATGAGTTTTCAGATGAGGAAGTTGATGTCAACGGCAGCCAAAATCCCAATTTCTGTAAAGGGTCGATATTTCCCTTTTTTTAATCACAGAGTGAAAACACACAAATCTCCAACAAAATGTGTTTTGTAGGCTATTTTCCATGAATAGAAGAGGCTGAGGCTGTTTCATAGTGAAAAATGATGTAATTTCACTGACCGGTAGATATAATCCAGCCGGTGCAGTTTCTCAGTGTTGTATATGTGATTTCAGCTCATTTTAAAATTGGGCTGTTCCAGTCTAGACTGATCAAGTGCATCTAAATTACCACAACTTTTAATTAAACACATTTCTTTTGTGTCTGAATTGTTTCCTAAGTTCCTTATCTTGTCAACAACATAATGTCACTGTCCTTTGTATCACGCACACAATGTTATGGTTGGTTTCACTGTCAATCTGTTAATTGTTCTGTCAGTCTCTGAAGGTATCAGATATGTAGCAGGGAATGCAATTTTCCACTGTGCCTAATTAGTGTCATCGTTAGGAACTGACAAACTTACCTCAACACTACTAAGGAAACGCACCATCTGAGGTATGCCTTTTCCATTGTAAAATAATGTCTTCTGTAATACAACTGAGTGCGTTATGTACAGTGCGTTTGGAAAGATTTCAGACCTTGACATTTTATTACGTTACAGACTTATTTTAAAATGGATTAAATAAAAATGTTCCTCATCAATCTACACACAATACCTCAAGATGACAAAGTGAAAACAGGTTTTTAGAAAACGTTGCACATTTATAAAAAAATTATAAATGAAAATACCTTATTTACATAAATATTCAGACCGTTTTCTATGAGACTCAAAATTGAGCTCAGGTGCACCCTGTTTCCATGTATCATCGTTGAGATGCTTCTACAACTTGATTGGAGTCTACCTATGGTAAATTCAATGGATTGGACATGATTTTGAAAGGCACACACCTGTCTGGGGAAGGGTACCAGAAAAATGTAGCAGCATTGAAGGTCCCCAAGAACACAGTGGGCCCCATCATTCTTAAATGGAAGAAGTTCAGCATCACCAGGACTCTTCCTAGAGCTGGCCGCCCAGCCAAACTAACCAATTGGGGGGAAGGGCCTTGGTCAGGGAGGTAACCAGGAACCTGATGGTCACTCTGACAGAGCTCCAGAGCTCCTCTGTGGCGATGGGAGAACCTACCAGAAGGACAACCATCTCTGCAGCACTCCACCGATCAGGCCTTTATGGTAGTGGCCAAACAGAAGCCACTACTCAGTAAAAGGCATACGACAGCACGCTTGGAGTTTGACAAAAGGCACCTAAAGGACTCTCAGATCATGAGAAACAAGATTGTCTGGTCTGATGAAACCAATATTGAACTCTTTGGCCTGAATGCCAAGCGTCACATCTGGAAGAAACCTGGCACAATCCCTACGATGAAGCATGGTGGTGGCAGCATCATGCTGTGTGGATATTTTTCAGCATCAGGGACTGGGAGACTAGCCAGGACCGAGGCAAAGATGAACAAAGCAAAGTACAGAGAGATCTTATATGAAAACCTGCTCCAGAGCGCTGAGGACCACAGACTGGTCGAAGGTTCAACTTCCAACGGGACAACAACCCTAAGCACACAGCCAAGACAACGCAGGAGTGGCTTCGGGAAAAGTCTCTGAATGTCCTTAAGTGGCCCAGCCAAAGCCCAAACTTGAACCTGATCTAACATCTCTGGAGAGACCTAAAAATAGCTGTGCAGCAACGCTCCCCATCCAACCTAACAGAGCTTGAGAGGATCTGTAGAGAAGTGTGGGAGAAAATCCCCAAATACAGGTGTACCAAGCTTGTAGCGTCATACCCCAGAAGATTCAAGCCTGTAATCGTTGCCAAAGGTGCTTCACCAAAGTACTGAGTAAAGATTCTGAATACTTATGTAAATGTAAATGTAAATGTAAATGTAAATGTAAATGTAAATGTAAATGTAAATGTAAATGTGATATTTCAGTAAAAGAAAATCTACATTTGCAATAAAATTATACAAACCTGTTTTTGCTTTGTCATTATGGGATATTCTGTGTAGATTGATGAGGGGGGGAAAACAATTGAATCAATTGTAACAAAATGTGGAAAAAGTCAAGGGGTCTGCATACTTACCAAATGCACTGTAACAACTTGATCGCATAATTTCATTTCAGGATTTGACAAAATTATATGTAAAGTACAACTTATGCCAATACATAAGGAAGGTACTTGTTAGTCCATGAGAAGAATTCAAAGCCCTAATCCTAACCATCTAATATATTGTGTGGCCTGCTTTATTAAGCTGTGTTGTACTGTCTGTTTATGTTCTTCCTGTAGAGATCTGGAAAGCTTGTACAGTACAGATTGTGAGCCCCGCCCTTGTTTCGGTAAAAATCTGAGGGATAGGGCTGGAGAAATGGAACCACTCTGAAATTCATAGACCATCCATAATGTAAAAATGATAGTATTAAACATGTTTTGAGGCTATATAGAGTTTGTTTACATTTACTTTGTTCACCAACATTGGAGCAAAACCCTCTTATATTTAGGGTTCTGATGGGGTACGACAGTTGAAAAATGCTCATGAGCCATTTATAAGTTATATTCTTATAAATTATATTAAATCCAAAAATGAATGTTGCAACAGCTTATTTCCCTTTTAACTTTAATTATTTATATAAATTATTCTTGAGGAGGTTAGGCTTAAGAATGATGAAGAAATTGTCACTGACATAATGCTACTCTAAGCTTTCTCATTATAAAATAAAAGCAACTACTGATCATGTACTCTTAACAACTGGTGCCCATACAGTAGGCTTCATTGGGAAAACGAGTTTACCCATGGTATATCAGGTCATATTACTTTCCGCTCTCATAATGACTTTTGTTTTAGGGCCCAGAAGAGTTGACACGCAATTACTTTTCCCATGGCTCTGCATGACATTGATGAAGCTGTGAGCAAATGCAACAAAAAAACGGAAGAAAAGTTGAACACTTAGGCTCAGCTAAAAGACTCTCAGTGGACAAAAGTGTAAAGCATCTTGCAAAATATAAACAATTTCCCAAATCTAGTCACATAGTACAAAGCTTACATATTTTGTTCCACCAACACATTTTTTTATATATTTGTCTTGTAAGCCAAAACAGTCTGCCCTTTTTCCATTGTAAATTATGGCATTTTTTTATATATTTGTCTTGTAAGCCAAAACAGTCTGCCCTTTTTCCATTGTAAATTATGGCATTTTTTTATATATTTGTCTTGTAAGCCAAAACAGTCTGCCCTTTTTCCATTGTAAATTATGGCATTTTTTTATATATTTGTCTTGTAAGCCAAAACAGTCTGCCCTTTTTCCATTGTAAATTATGGCTTTTTTTTATATATTTGTCTTGTAAGCCAAAACAGTCTGCCCTTTTTCCATTGTAAATTATGGCATTTTTTTATATATTTGTCTTGTAAGCCAAAACAGTCTGCCCTTTTTCCATTGTAAATTATGGCATTTTTTTATATATTTGTCTTGTAAGCCAAAACAGTCTGCCCTTTTTCCATTGTAAATTATGGCATTTTTTTATATATTTGTCTTGTAAGCCAAAACAGTCTGCCCTTTTTCCATTGTAAATTATGGCATTTTTTTATATATTTGTCTTGTAAGCCAAAACAGTCTGCCCTTTTTCCATTGTAAATTATGGCATTTTTTTATATATTTGTCTTGTAAGCCAAAACAGTCTGCCCTTTTTCCATTGTAAATTATGGCATTTTTTTATATATTTGTCTTGTAAGCCAAAACAGTCTGCCCTTTTTCCATTGTAAATTATGGCATTTTTTTATATATTTGTCTTGTAAGCCAAAACAGTCTGCCCTTTTTCCATTGTAAATTATGGCATTTTTTTATATATTTGTCTTGTAAGCCAAAACAGTCTGCCCTTTTTCCATTGTAAATTATGGCATTTTTTTAAAAGTTTTACAAGAAAAATACAGATTATTTTTGAACACACTTAAAGAAGCAGGAAATGTGACTCTGAGAGCATTGTTGGTAAGGAGCTCATCACTAATCCTCTTTTGAAATGAGTGCATGTCTTCAACTACCTACAATCAATAACTTAAAGCCTGGCTGTCTTAGAACACAGAATACACAACAGCAGCACATTACTGATATTCATCTACTTGGGATCCTCTTTATGGATTCGATATGTCATCGATGGCAGACCCTTATAAAACATTGCTCTCTGCTGCTCCGGGACTGGATTAATGTTGGAGAGAGGTTCTCCCTTGCCCTATCCCAGTTACAATTATTATATAGCAAATCCCCCTGAATATCTATTACCAACTTCAATTTCCTGAGAGGAATATCAGTGCTTTCCTCCATTCATAAGTTAATCAGAAGCATCTATTGTAGCTATGTATTATGGAGCCATGTTCACAGCAGCCCAGGGCAGTTGTGCTGTTCATCAGAGGGGCTGTTTTCCCTATTGAGATAAGAAATTAAATCTGCAGGAGCAGAGGATGCTGGGTTTGCTGCAGGGTGGCGAGGCAGCAGCTCTGATAATGGAGCCGACTCCCATTGCGCAGGCTGGGATGCAAAAGCTGTGGTTCCAGCCCAACCCTGCCTATGTGAAAAAACACAGTCGTGGTGAAATAGCTGCACTGGACCAGTAAGGGAATGTTGCTGTATGGAACAGAATTGTGTAGCTCTCTCTGTGTATATGCATGCGTGTGTGCATGCGTGCGTGAGTGTCTGCGTGCATGAGTATGTGCAGGTGTGTCTGTTTAACAAATATATAATTTGAATAGCTTTTAGAAACTGTTAGTGGGAATAAGGACAGGCCATTCCATTATCCTGTTTTCTTTAGTTATTATTATCCTGTTTTCTTTTGTATATCTTCATTCTCAATGCCATGTCTCACTCCTTCCTCCCCGGGCTAGCCTGAACTGCAGTATGTAAATAAGGTGGCTTCAATTTGAAAAGGTGGCACTCACCAGTATTTGTAGTCTCTTCTCAAATGCTTCTCTCAATGATGACTTGAAAGCAGGCTGCAGAGAAAACAAACAGTCACACTTTAATGTGCTGCCACAAATAACATTTGGAGAACAACCCGCCACATGTATCGCTGTCACAATCATAAACAGGGTTCAAATTAAAGTTCCATCTTTAATGCCATCAAACAGGGTTCAGCACAAATGATATGACATTCGTGTTGCTGTAAAACAGTTATAGAGCGCTTCTTTTCAAATCAAATCGTATGAATCTGCAGAAACAAAACCAATACATTTCCACAAGCCTATTTGTTCTTGTTCTAAACATTTGATTTCACTTGAGTGATGTTATTTACCAACTTTCAGCTTTACAAAGAAATGCTTCTGAATCATATTTCTTGGTCACCAGAAGCTAGCCTTTGTGTCTCTCTTTTCAATTTGATTATTAACCATTTGTACAGAATAGTCTGTACTGTGACGCTCTGAGGAAATACAACACGGCAATACGTAAGAACAACTGGTGAATAACCGAAGTGATAGACGTACAGTGTGTCGTGAAAAAAGATCCCAATAATTTATGCTGTTGAACACCTCAGACTTTTCACACAACTGCAAGTGGCACAAACTGCTCTTAAAATATCCATTTATCAAATTTCACCCATCTCCTTTCTCCCTTCTCACCAAGCTGGCTGAGAGGGATCAACGCAGCTATCAAGTACCGTTAATTGAAGGTCCATGAGATGAAGAAAGGAATACTATTTTCCCTACCCGCTTTTACAGAGATAGGGATAACAGTCATTGCACCAATTCTCCTCTGTCAAATGTAAATGCCGCAGCAGCCATCTTGATTATGATCTCCACAGTGGTCCCTTATTGGTACCTGCCATAATAATACATATTCTGTGTCCAATGGAGACAGGTTTACACAGCAAACCTCTGTACTGTAATCATAGTGGGTCCATCACTCAGTACATTGACATTGAGGTGGGCCTTTGAATGTCCTTCAGAAACCCTTGTATCCACAACATTGGTTCACTTTTTAGGGCTTGGGTTCTATTTTGAGATGACATTTATTTCCATTTCATATCGACTCTTTTCTTGACAGTATGTGCATGTGATTCCATCACATAAAATCAGCATGGAAGCTAACATTTTTGTGATTTGTCCAAATCCAGCATGATTTGGCAATTCCTTTGTTGGAAAAGTAACATTTACAGATGCCCATTGGCTAGCGTTACCCTGACCTAAGACAGGGATGTGAGAAGTGCAATTTCATCCATGCATGCCACACTTCACTGAAATGTCCAACTGCTGTTAATGTCCCCTGAGCCATCCAACAGTTAAGGAATCGATTGATATTCTTCGCACTGCAAGCATCAGTAGAATCATTCATACCTCAGCTGTAATCTTTTATAAAGAGCATGCTAAAACCAACCCTACACATATCACACCATTCTGGGGTTCGTGTTGAGTGTAGGGACAGTGTGGTGACAGTCATGTGCAACTCTATGAAACATGGTATTGTATGGTATTTCGATAAGAAAGGACTTACAGTATAAGTAAGGCAAGTGATTCAGCATGGTCCAACACATCAGTTATGCTCTGACTCATACACTGCCTCAAATGACTTATTTTCTGAGGCTGGAGTCAATGACTGATGAAAATAGACAACTTGCATCTTTATGAGCATAACTGGTATGGCTGAAAACATCAGATGTGTTCAGACTCATGCATCGCTTCAAACTATGTCATTTCTGGGACTGGTGTAAAAGGCTGATGATTCATTAGATAAGTAAATCATAGCTGTCTCAGGATGGTGTTTTGTTTCCCTCTCCTTCTACCAGATGTGCCCAGTCTGGGTCCTCTGCCATCATGTGCAACCAATGCAGTCCCTCGGGCAGACAGATACGAAGCTAACGCTTTGTTTGGTGCCGCGCCAAGGACTCAGATTATAGTGCTACAAAAGCAGATGCTTTAAACAAGTATTGAAGGAAATGGGAAGTTGCAGAGGACATTCCTCTTTGGTAATTGCAGGTACTGTATTAGAATATTCAATTGAACTGACTGTATCCCAATAAAGATATTTCAAGTTAATTTCTTCCTCCATTTTAAGGTCCCCTTTCCCCATATTGTAAAAACTGCAGTGATCACATCCTTGTTCAAACACCTTTGAAAATGTTTACTGAAGAGAAAGAACGTGTTACAGTAGAGAGTACATTTCTCTGCAGTCCGTCTCAAACCCCTGTGTGAAAACCTGGGCAAAGAGCTCATATACAATATCTCCTCTATTAGTCAGTCAACCTCACTTGCCACAAGGCTAACACAACATTAAGATGCCAGGGCCCACGCCTCCAACTTAAAGCTTTCTGTAATGAACATATCATATTTGGTCGTGGCCTGTGGTGCCCTGACCTGAACCAGTAAGATAGGGAAGGTTAGGGGGAGTCCAGACCAGCCTATTGATCATATTAAAGAACCTGCACCTCCTCTCTGAAGCACCATACATCTCTCCCTTGATGTGGATCGTTATGGACTGTGAAGTATTCATTTTCATAAACTGAAAAGGGAGAGGCGGCCCTATACTCCCCAATTGTATTTATCATAGGTTTGGCTGTAGGAATGTGCTGCATGCGAAACTCTGAGGTTTGATTGCAGTATTACCGCTGTCGTTTCCAATTTCCTTCACATCGCTGGTTAAAAAACAAAGGCAACGGAGCATGACATGGTTTTCATTAGATACCAGTCAGGAGCGATGCAGTAACGGCCTCCATTGACTGTGATTTAGCTGATAACATATGGATCTCCTAGCAGGCCTCTCCACAGTTGGCACTCTGACCAGGCCCATACCTTCAGGATGGCCAATATGACCTCCAGAGAAAGACAACAACCTAGAGCATCCACTGAGATCGGCCACCAGAGAGAACAATTCAAATATGCATGAGTTCAGACTCTTCGGAGTTATACAGTTCAGCATGAATTGTGCCCTCTATCGTGGAATTTGATTCAATTATCCCTTTTGATTCCTCATCAGAGCGTTATTAGAGTCTAGGCATTGTTTAGAAAATGATGACCCTAGTTAGTACCACTAAGCAGTAACAAAAATATTGCCTTAGAGAATATGATCATATCAGGCATGCTCCAAGAATTTTTGTTGATTATGCGGCTATTTATAAAAAGTTGCCCAACAAATTAGATGTATTTGCAAGTCAGACTTGACCCAAATCATCTCTCACATATACATCAGTCAGTCAGTGAACCAAGTCAAATATGGAATTAGATGAGGTACTCAGTCAGCTCATATGAGTAATGATTATACACAATGCCATTTCACAACTTTGTGCACCAGTAGACACAGAAGTTTCTGGGGCTATATCCGTGAACCTAGGCCTACATTTTTAAAAATGTATTTCACCTTTATTTAACCAGGTAGGCAAGTTGAGAACAAGTTCTCATTTACAATTGCGACCTGGCCAACATGCAGACCACATGTGTGAGAGAGGGAGATCAGAGTTTTCCTCAGTTGTTGATGAGTCAGAGTAGATCAAGTCTGGAGCTGATGATCTGATGCTCTAGTAATAGGCTCTCTCCCCTCCTCTCCCTCCCATTTGCTTCCCATGTGAGCCTGTGATTATGTACACAGTCCTATTTATACGCTCAGCCATGCTCAGCACTTTAACCGGCTCCACATAAATAATCTGTTGGTATGAGAGGAGGGTGTCCATGAAGGATGGATTCTTTTAACACAGCACTTCTAGCTAAACCAACTTCTATAGGCCTACTCTCTCTCTATCTCTCTCGCTCTCTCGCTCTCTCTATCTCTTTCTTCATCCCTTCATCCCTCTTTCTTCATCCATCTCTCTCCCCCTCTCTCTCTTCACCTCTTCATATCTTTCTTCATCTCTATCTCTCTCTTCAACTCTCTCTCTCTCTCTCTCTCCATCTTTCCCTCCTGACTGTAATGTACCAGATAATATCCATGTCATAACAAAGTTGATATTGCTCCTTAATACAAAGTTTAACAATTGCGTGAGAGCATTAATGGATGCTGGTCTGGAGCTGCCAGCCAACACTGGGAGGGCTGTATTGATTGTGTTGAAGTGCCTGGGTTAGGTTTTTGAAGGTATGAAGGTCGTATCAGGGTCAGGGCATTTCCATCTTCACAATGTTGGCTCTATGATCTCACGTCTCAAGCCTCACAACTCTCAGGATTAACTTAGATGGTGCAGGGTATTTTACAGATTGCACTCAGGCCAAAAGCTTTAGAAAACTGCTCAGTTAAAAAATCCCCACCAACTGAATGTGTTACCCACCATCTGACACACTGATGTCGTCTCTCTTTACAGTATTTACCTTTAACGAAATTATTCTGTCAAACTCAGCTTTTATTTACTTTCCTTTGCGTGATTTGATCTACGTTTGCATCTGTTGCATGAAGGAAATAGAATAGAAAACATTTGGCATGTAATATCTAATTCATACACTAAAGTGTAAACGAAACGCTTGGGTTTCCCTCAGCTTTCCAGAACTGTAATAGTTAGCTGGGCTCAGACAGCCTTGCTCAGTCATGCTGGTGGTGCTATGTCATCCAGAACTCTGTGATAGAAACACCACCGGATTCTACATTGATGGCCTCATTTGAACCAAGACCCAAATGTGGAAAGAGCACAACTGTTTGCTTAGCCTCTGAGATGCACTTGGGTCTGAGCGTTGTGTATCCAATTACTTGCCTCAATATCTGCAGGCCTTGGACAAACAATGCTTTTGTGTACAGGGGAAAATAGAAGAAAATGTCAAGAAAATTCTCTTTACCAAATGCCATTGGTGAGCAACTGTATTCAGCTTCGGTTTAAATGTGGGTTGTTATCACATTTACATCACTGCACTGTCTAGCAATAGTAGCCTGTACTAATAACAACAATAACATGATATTACGTAGTACCAGTCCTTTAACAGTAAGTGTGCTGAGACGTCTTGTCCGTTCATGTCAGCATATTGACATTCTAACTGATATTGTAAGGGATTATGTGACTTAAGCCCACATGTTTTGTATGCCTGGAGAAGTGTTCCACTTGGATAGGAACAGATCTCACTGCGCCAGTTATCTCTGTCTGACTACTCACTTCCTCCCACTCAGATTATCCAATGAAAAAAGACAACTTTTGAATGCCTATCCTTAAAAAAGCTCTCTCTATTCCTGTGAATCAGAAATATGCGGCCGTGGATGCTCCAGCCCTTTTATGTCACTCGGGAATCTTTCCACATGTCAGCGAGGATGTGCTGTGAAACATGGATGAGATTTAAGGTGACTGGGTGAGAAAAAACAATGACTGGTGAGAGCTGAGCTGTAAGTCATCAAGGGGGATGTGTATTGTCATCAACAGTAGCTGTAAGTTATGGGAGGGCTTCAGACGGTTTTATATTTAATACTTTCAGTAGTGTTCCGGAATCCTTAAATCCTCTTTGGGATTCAGCCCTTGTGTTGGCTTCAACATTTGATGTGACCCAATGTCTTCCCACAGCTGTCTTTCGGTAGAGAAGGTGCAGATTTCCATTAAGATAGAGAGAGATTCTCTTTCCTACTGCACACAGAAAGAACTTCATATTTTGTCGCCTACTCACAAAGATCTCACTATTTTATATCCATGAAGATGTTTTGGTACTTTTCAAGGACAGAAACACTACAGAGATCATCTGGGTATAGTGGGCAGAGTTATAAAACCGGTCGGATTGATGACGTCCCTCTTCAATCAATACTAGACACACCAGGCAAAGCCGACATCCTTCACACATTTCAGCGGAAACAAGATAAAGAATATAACATTGTGAATCATAATTTGACCTACTTTTTATGCTCGTCATATGGCCAACAGACACTGCTGCCTACAGCTCCAAGGATGAAGACCCATGACTCAGCTTAATAACACGGTCGACATATCACTTACAAACTTATTTCTATGCAATACAGCTGTTGTTCAATGAAGCATTGCAGATGATTAGGTACAGTACACAGGAGAGTTGTTACCGGCAGATTCAAGATGCACTCACATCCTACCATACCCTTGTCTATATACAGTATTATGCCTTGACTCTATTCTTCCGCGCCCAGAAATCTGCTCCTTTTACTCTCTGTTCCTAACGCACGAGACGACCAGTTCTTGTAGCCTTTAGCCGTACCCTTATCCTACTCCTCCTCTGGTGATGTAGAGGTTAACCCAGGCCCTGCAGCCCCCAGCACCACTCCTATTCCCCAGGAGCTCTCATTTGTTGACTTCTGTAACCGTAAAAGCATTGATTTCATGCATGTTAACATTCGAAGCCTCCTCCCTAAGTTTGTTTTATTCACTGCTTTAACACACTCCGCCATCCCTGATGTCGTAGCCGTGTCTGAATCATGGAAGGCTTAGGAAGGCCACCAAAAATCCTGAAATTTCCATCCCTAACTATAATATCTTCTGACAAGATAGAACTTGCAATCTACTGCAGAGTTCTGTCATACAATCCAAGTCTGTGCCCAAACAATTCAAGCTTCTACTTTTAAAAATCTACCTTTCCAGAAACAAGTCTCTCACCATTGCTGCTTGTTATAGACCCCCTTCAGCCCCCAGCTGTGCCCTGGAAACCGTATGTGAATTGATTGCCCCCCATCTATCTTCAGAGTTCGTACTGTTTAGGTGACCAAAACTGGGATATGCATAACTCCTCGATTGTCCTACAATCTAAGCTAGATGCCCTAAATCTCACAGAAATTATCAAGGAACCTACAGGGTACAAACTTAAATCTTCAACTGTATCAATGTCTTAAGGCCTGGATCTTGTGCCCTTTCTGCCCTCCATTTGTTCCTGTGATGTAAATCCTATGGAATGTTTAATGTAGATGGATGATAAATATCAGCTACAGTTTCAAACCAACTTAAGGCACAACATTTCCCACAATAAATTGTAATCTAGCGTCCTGGAATACAATAACATTTGCTAGATGCCAATTCCTTCTTAAAAGATTATTTTGGAACACATTTTGGAAAATATGTACAGCAGTATATGTATAGCATAGCAGCATGTACAGTATAATACATCATTCATCTGTCAATTAAATTCAATTGCCTTCTGAGAAAAAATATATGTTTTCATCTGTTGAGGTGAAGAACCTTTTGTCATTTTGAAATAAATTAGGTTAAGTGTGGTTAGATACAGCCCATTGCACTTCCACTAGTGATTACCACCAACACCCATATGTTGTGTTATTACAGTAAGAAATCTGTGCTATACGGCCTTGAATTATCCTGTTTTTGACCATTGAGAGCAGATCAGCAACAATTTTGAGAGAAAAAAGGGGTTGTTGATTGTTAATGGCCCTGGGAGCAGTGAGAAAGCCAATAATGAAACTGCTTTGTAATGTCCCGTTGCACCATGGGAATGAGGCAGAGAGAGCTGTGAAAGGATTTCTGGTCTGTCAAGGTCAATTGTTCCAGGTTGATTTGATTACGAAGGGGAAAATGAGCTTGACAAAAAGCTATCTTAATAGCTGTGCATCAAATATTATTGTGGGATAGCACCGCTATCTGGAAAACTAACTGGTATCTACAGTAGCCTAGTGTAGAAAATGGATTACGATATATTCATTACAAAAACAGTGAACCGTGTCGTTAAAGTTAACACCCTTGCCCAGAATCCTTGGCACAGATGTAGGGCGTCAGGTTAATATGTGTGAGATCCTTAATTTGAGCTATCCTCCATACTGGGCGCAATGTACACTTTTCAGCCCACCATATACATTACATTCTCTATCAGAATCCTAAGGCTTTAACTGAGGCAGCTTAAATAGGGTGGGATTGAAAACTAATGGAAGGGCTACAGTATTATTTGTCATTACTTTGTCATCATATCCATTTGGATGAGAGACTGTGCAAACTATGTACTGTAACCACGCCAGCTTTATCCCTTATGGGAATAAACAGTGAAATGAGACAGCACATTGAGGCCTGGTCTCAGATTGGAGTCGTTCTAGTTTATCCCATCATATGAACAGGGAAAGGCCAGGGTGGGAAAGGGAAGAAGACTGGGAGATATGCATGCACAGATAATAGATCAGGAGTGGACATTCAGCTATCCATGCAGAAAAAGAGCTGTGTGGAGTGAGCTCCCAGGTTAATGGACTAAGCTGAATGGCGAGCCCCGCTCATTAACCTCACTCTATTATGGAGTAGATGGCCTTTCTGGCCCCGGGGCTCAGGCCATGTGGCTCTGTCCTCCACCCCGCCCAGGCCAGGATCAAGGCCACCGGGCCACCACCCCCCGGAGACCCTGCATGCATGGAGATCCATCTGTGAAGCGCAGATGATGAGAGACTTGAGTCACTCAACACGAAGCCCGTGCCTCACAGATGGATGCCAGATCAAGCAGGATTTGTCTCCATAATGAAAACAGGGTGTTGAGACTTTGTTGTTGGCTGGCTGGTAAAGAGGAACGGGGGTGGAGGGAATGGAGAGGTGGTTTGACAAGTGTGTGATGCAGACTCCTGTGACGGCAGCAACCATCAGAGAGCTGTGGGCTGTCAGAGATTGATAACCCAGACAGCAGGAGAGGTGTGGCATATACTCAGGCCCCTAGCCTGTCACCGGGCCGGATCAGATCCACAGTTCAATGAGGCCCTCTTTACATGACATCTCATATGTAGATTGGGATCTGACACATGAGCATTGCCAGGAATCTATTTTTCATTAAAGGTAGATTCCTGTTTGACATTTCTCTCAACATCATTATCTCTACATTCTTGTTCGTCAGTTGGTTTCTACTACATTCTCAATACAAACATATGCATAAATAAATCCCTTACTTTATTTTGCTCTTACAATTAACATATTGATTTATATATTATCCCCCTAAGGTCGATGTCCACGCCCCTGCGGAAATCTAATTAACATACATTTTCAAATCCCTGAAAAATCGGTCAGTTTAAACTACATATATCCGTCTCAATCCACCGCATTAACTATGTCGCACTTCCCCATCTGTGGTGAAAGGTGACAGAGCTAGAGCAGTGTTTGTCACACCATGAGACATCAGTCTTCTCACAAAATCGTCTGTGCCGTCCGAACGGTTTGGCCTACAAACTATTAGACTCTCACGAAAATTGTTGTGTTCTCCTTTTCGATCTATGACCCCCACAAGAGTCTTGGGATTCATCGGAAGTCAGTACAGCCGATCTGCTGGGGCGTCCGAACAGTTTACGCTACACACTAATATAATAAGGTGAGACACGTACAGTACCAATCAAACGTTTGGACACACCTACTCATTCAAGGGTTTTTCCTTATTATTACTATTTTCTACATTGATGAATAATAGTGAAGACATCAAACTATGAAATAACACATATGGAGTCATGTTTTAAGCAAAAAAAGTGTTAAACAAATCAAAATATATGTTTATTTGAGATTCTTCAAAGTAGCCACCCTTTGCCTTGATGACAGCTTTGCACACTCTTGGCATTTTCTCAACCTGCTTCATGAGGTAGTCATCTGGAATGCATTTAAATTCCTTCTTAATGCTTTTGAGCCAATCAGTTGTGTTGTGAAATGGTAGTGGTAGTATACAGAAGATGGCCTATTTGGTAAAAGACCAAGTCCATATTATGGCAAGAACAGCTCAAATAAGCAAATAGAAATGACAGTCGGAACATTTCAAGAACTATGAACTTTTGCCTGCCCTTGACCTGCCTCTTGCCTGCCCCTTGTTGTTCAATAAGTATCAGAGACTTACTTGAACCATCTGCCTCCTGTGTCTGCATCTGGGACTCGCCCTGTGTTGTTATAGTACGAACTGGCCATGACTGACCCAGCAGACTCGGACCATCTCCGCAGCACTGTTTCCCTGCATGGATCCACCATTGAATGACATAAGGAGCTACTCCAGAACCTTGTTGAAGGGCTCCATTCACTGGGGGAATGCCACGACCAGCGGTACAAGACGTTACTGGAGCAATTCTGTGGATTATCTTACAGGCAGCATACCACAACGGTACGGGTTGGTACAACCCAGTGGTGGGGCGTTTCTTTCTCAGTGCTCCCTCGTTTTTGAGCTGCAGCCATCTTCGTTCCCTTCGGATCGATCGAATATAGCGTATCTGATTACGCTAATGTCTGGAAGGGCGCTCTCCTGGGCGACTGCAGTTTGGGAGCAAGAATCCCGAGCTCGCAGCTCAGGAGTTACCTTTGGACCTCGATCCCCTCATTGCCCTAACCATTAGGATTGATGGGTGTCTATGGGAACGCAGGAGTGAGAGGAGGTCCGGTCTCGGTCACACTCGTTCATCCACTGCTCCCTGCTCACCTCTGAAGAAGTCCAGAAGTCCCCGATGTCTGCATGTTCGAGAGGAGCCAAAGCCACCCGAGTTCCCTTGGGAATCATCAGGGACGGGTGACTCGTTTACTCTGGAGCCTATGCAACTAGGCAGAGCTAGATTATCGCCTAAGGAGCGTTCACGAAGGCTGAGCTCCATCTGTTGTCTGTATTGTGGTGATGTAGGGCATTACATAGCCACCTGCCAGTCAAAAGACCAGGCTCATCAGTAGGAACGAGTACGCTGGTGGTCCAGACTGGGAATTTTCTTACTCCCATTACCCGTACTCCCCACACAACTCCTCTCCATTCTCATGGACGCCAGAGCAATGGGCGGCCACTCCATTGGAAGG